>NC_092290.1:11161682-11194182 GCF_036320965.1 Panulirus ornatus | reverse complement strand
TAAATGCCTCGTATTGATGCTGCACTTCAAGGAGCGACGTTTTCTGTCAGTGTGGTTCTCTGTCTTGTGAACTGGGTTTGTTTACATACTCTTACCATTCACTTCCTATATTCTTTTTAGTCTCTTAGTCATATATATATATATATATATATATATATATATATATATATATATATATATATATATATATATATATATATATATATATATATATATATATATATATATATATATATATATATATATATATATATATATATATATATATATATATATATATTATACATAATCGCTGTTTCCCGTGTCAGCGAGGTAGCGTAAGGAAACAGACGAAGAATGGCCCATCCATTCATATACACATATACATACATAAACGCCCATACACGCTCATATATATACGTATACATATCAACATATACACATGTACATACATATACATACACATACACAGACATATACATATATACACATGTACATGTACATACTTGCTTGCCTTCATCCATTCCTGGCGCTACCCCACCCGACAGGAAACAGCATCACTACCCCCTGTGTGTGTGTGTGTGTGTGTGTGTGTGTGGGAGTGTGTAGCAAAATAATCTATTATAAAACAAGTATAGAAGTACTTCTCTTGTTGATTTGTCTGATTGTACAGATAAATGATCACAATTAAAAGATTACACACACACACACCCAGATTGTAATCACAAGTAATCACAAATTGTAATCACACGTAATCATAGATTGTAATTACAAGTAATCACAGATTGCAATCACAAGTAACCACAAATTGTAGTCACAAACCACCATCATACTATTAAAACTAAGGGAAAAAGAAGACCATCTGTATAAGCGTCTGTATTGCCCAGAATTGCTCAGAACAAAAGCCTGTCAGAAGGCCTTTGTGAAAAGGCGTCCCCCTCCTGCAGCAGTTCCCTCCTGCTGGAGGAGGAGGAGGATGTAGTCAGGCTCCGGGCGGAACGAAGAGGAGGGAGGCGAGGACGCTGAAGCTGAAGCTGCTGCTTCAGTTGTTCTTGTTGTTCTTGTTATTGTTGACCTTTGACCTCGACGATGGTGTCGTCTGGTCATCCATTGACCCTGTCCACACCTGACTGTCTCTTGTTATGAGGGTGGTAGGTGATGTATTTTTTTCTTTTTTTTTCTTTTTTTTCGCCTCTTGCCACATTTATTTTCATGGTGTTTTTTTCCGCGCATCTCTCTCTCTCTCTCTCTCTCTCTCTCTCTCTCTCTCTCTCTCTCTCTCTCTCTCTCTCTCTCTCTCTCCACCACACACCGCCACGCGCCACACACGGACTAAGAGTCAAGGCTTCCTCGGTCACCACACGAAGCAGGAGTAAGATGACGTCCTGTCCTCCTCCTCCTCCTCCTCCTCCTCCTCCTCCTACTGGCTCGCCTTCCCTCCCTCACCTCTCTCACTTCCTTTCCACCCTCCCCTCCCTCACTTCCTTCCCACCCTCCGCTCCCTCACCTCCCTCACTTCCTTCCCTCCCTCACCTCCCTCCCTTTCCTTCCCACCCTCACCTCCCTCCCTCACGTCCCTCTCCACCCTCACCTCCCTCACTTCCTTCCCTCCCTCACCTCCGTCACCTCCCTCCCTCACGTCCCTCACTTCCTTCCCTCCCTCACCTCCGTCACCTCCCTCACCTCCTTCCCTACCTCCCTCCCTCGCTGGCGGGTCCTCAATGTTTACGAGCTGTGGGGACGGGATGGGGTTTGGAGTACACACCGTCCTCGTTGCCCACGATGCTGCCGGAAGCGCCTGTGTGTGTGTGTGTGTGTGTGTGTGTGTGTGTGCGCGCGTGTGTGTGGGACGCGCCAAGGGGAAATGCGCCAGTCTGCCCCAACCCTGACACCCAATGGGAAAGTCAGGCAGGGAGCTGAATGCCCCTAGATCATGTCCGTGTGTGTTTAGGAAAGTTTAGGAAAGATTTCCTTCAATTATGGAAGTTTAGGGAAGTTTTCCTTCAATTTTTGGAAGTTTAGGGAAGTTTTCCTTCAATTTTTGGAAGTTTAGGGAAGTTTTCCTTCAATTACGGAAGTTTAGGGAAGTTTTCCTTCAATTTTTGGAAGTTTAGGGAAGTTTTTCCATTGTTTTTTTAAGTTTAGGAAAGTTTTCCTTCAATTACGGAAGTTTAGGGAAGTTTTTGACTTCGGTATTGAAGTCAAGGGAAGTTTCCACTTTACCCAATACTGTCATGATATTTATAGACGAGAGGCCTTACGAATTTGTACGAATCGTTTTGGGAAATTGATTTCTTCCTGTGCTCTTGATGTGTCCAGAACCACAGAGCTTGGTGAGGAGAGAGAGAGAGAGAGAGAGAGAGAGAGAGAGAGAGAGAGAGAGAGAGAGAGAGAGAGAGAAGAGCTGATAAAGAAGCGAATAACGTATGGGAAAATTTCCTTTAACCGTCTGCTTAATTCTGCAAACGCACGTGAAGATCATGAATAGTAATTCCGTACCTGTGAATGTAGAGTTAATAAGGGTGGAGACAAGAGGTGTCCGAGCGAGCGGCTCTGGAAGCCAGCGAGAGGTGCTCGATTGAGCGGCTCTGGAAAGCCAGCGAGAGGTGTCCGAGCGAGCGGTTCTGGAAGCCAACGAGACGTGTCCGAAGAAGCGGCTCTGGAAAGCCAGCGAGAGGTGTCCAAGCGAGCGGTTCTGGAAGCCATCGAGAGGTGTCCGAAGAAGCGGCTCTGGAAGCCAGCGAGACGTATCCGAAGAAGTGGCTCTGGAAGCCAGCGAGACGTACCCGAGCGAGCTGCTCTGGAAAGCCAGCGAGTGGTACCCGAGCGAGCGTCGCTGGAAAACCAGCGAGACGTGTCCGAAGAAGCGGCTTTAGAAGCCAGCGAGACGTACTCGAACGAGCGGCTCTGGAAAGGCAGCGAGGCGTGCCTGGAAGAGCAGCGACTGTAATGTCCTCCTGGAAAATACTGGTGGCTCCCTTTTGGCCTTGATTTGCTGCGAGTCCTGGAACCCACCGCGCGGTGCAGTGTACACACACACACGTCTTGTGGCTTTCCATACGTGTATGAAAAATGGAAGAAAACGGGAAGAAGATTATAATAGTCATCCTCTTCGTGGAGGAGGAAGAGGGAGAAATACACGAGCATCTTCCTCTCATCGAGGGATATTGATGAGCTCCGGATCTCCCTCCCTCCCTCTTTCCCTCCCTCCTTCCTCCCTCCCTCCCTCCCTCCCTCCCTCCCTCCCTCCCTCCCTCCCTCCATGTACCCCTTCAAGTGAGAAATACAGTGACGTTACAGACACACGCTGCAGAGTCTCTCGTCTCGTCTGAGTTTCGAAGTCATGACTCAGTTCATGAGTCACCTTTGAGGTTCGAAGTCATGACTCAGTTCATGAGTCAGTTCTGAGGTTCGAAGTACACACACACACACACACACACATGCACTCATGACTCAGTTCATGAGTCAGTCCTGAGGTTCGAAGTCATGACTCAGTTCATAAGTCACCCCTGAATTTCGAAGTACACACACACACACACACACACACACACACACACGTCATGGTGTGGGATGGGGTGGGGAAGGGGGTGTTCTGTCTGGTTCCCCCATTGTCGCTGGAGTTACTGAGCCACAGATCTCGTGGGCGACCATCACCCGTACCCAGATGTTGTGGGGGGAGTGAGACGTCCCTGGCTGTCCCCGGTGCCAGCGCTCGGTGTGCTGAGGTCGTTGTACCCTCCTCCCGGTGCCTCAGACCCCTTACGTCATGTCTGTGCCACCTTACGTCATGTCTGTGTCACCTTCCGTCATGTCTTTGTCACCTTCTGTCATGTCTGTGTCACCTTCCGTCATGTCTTTGTCACCTTCTGTCATGTCTGTGTCACTTTCCGTCATGTCTTTTTCACCTTTCATGTCTGTGTCACCTTCCGTCATGTCTGTGTCACCTTCCATTATGTCTCTGTCACCTTCCGTCATGTCTGTGTCACCTTTCATGTTTGTGCCACCTTCTGTCATGTCTGTGTCACCTTCCGTCATGTCTGTGTCACCTTCCGTCATGTCTGTGTCACCTTCCGTCATGTCTTTTTCACCTTTCATGTCTGTGTCACCTTCCGTCATGTCTGTGTCACCCTCCGTCATGTCTGTATCACCTTCCGTCGTGTCTGTGCCACCTTCCGCCATGTCTGTGTCATGCTTCCATATGGTCATGTCTCTGTCAGGGATCAGGGCTTATATATATATAAATATATATATATATATATATATATATATATATATATATATATATATATATATATATATATATATATGTGTGTGTGTGTGTGTGTGTGTGTGTGCGTGTGTGTGTGTTGTCCACAACAGGGAGGGCTCGAACCTCGGCCACTAATGTGACAGACAGGGGCGCTAACCACTCATCCATCAGTTCACGTTATAGAGAAACGGGTATTCGATTACCGGTAATCGAATGTCCTTCGTTAGCGCCCCCGTCTGTCACACCAGCGGCAGGGGTTCGAATCCCCCACCCCCCCAACCACCTTCCCCCACCCCCGTTGGGAGGGAACACTTTTTGTATCATGTAAATGCGACTTTCAGTCAGTTTATATATATATATATATATATATATATATATATATATATATATATATATATATATATATATATATATATATATATATATCACATACAAACCTCCAACAGCCAAGATCGAACCCGGGACCCCTGTGCAACAGGCAGCAATGCTACCACTAGGCTATGGGCCTGGCTAATAGGAAATAACTATTCGAATAATATATACTATGTACTATGCACTTTATTCGTATTCATATACCTCCGCATTGTACGGTTAGGTTCGATGAAATGCTCTCTGCTGGCTATGTGCGCCTATTGGGAAATAACCGGTGTAGACCCCGTTGCTCACCAACGTGAGACGAAGGGTATTCGAGTACATAGTATTCGAATAGTTATTTCCTATTAGCCAGGTCCATAGCCTAGCGGTTAGCATTCCCGCCTGTGACACAGGGGTCCCGGGTTCGATCCTGGCTGTTGGAGGTTCGTATGTTCGATGACTTCTCTGGGCGAGTTAGGGATGAATATATCTCCGTTTTCTCGAGCTCACTCAAAGATCTTGAAGGGGAGACTCATGTAAAGAAAAGAGAAAATGAGAGAGAGATCAAATCTCGCAGCGGATTGTAACAAGTCAGGATATATAAGTGTGTCAAGTCAGGATATATATATGTGTGTGTGTGTCTGTCTGTGTCATATCTTTCCTCCTTCCTTCGTCCTGTGGTTGGGACAAAGGATGGCTTTCGGTTGGCTGTCGGACACTTTAGCCACGCAACAAAGGCATCTGCAGATGTATATGTACAGGCAATGTTGCATTTATCTGAAGCGGTGAGGGAGGGCGGTGCGGTTCTGTGAACGGGTGGACCGCTTTGGGCGATGTGTTATCGACGTGCATAAACATCGGCGTGTGCTGGGCTGGTCAGGGTCCATTGGATGATGTGTGTATGTGTGTGTGTGTGTGTGTGTGTGTGTGTGTGTGTGTGTGTACGAAGAGGTTATTGATCCGTAAATCCCGAATATATTATATATATATATATATATATATATATATATATATATATATATAAATCCCTGGGGATAGAGGAGAAAGAATATTGCCACGCGTCGTGTGTTGCTAGAAACCCTCCCCTCCTGTGTTATTACCTCTAAAAAAGAAGGAACAAAGGACAGAGCCAAGGGAGGACCTTACCTCTGCTACTCAGTCATCTGGTCCTGTCGCTACGTCGCACCGGCGGCGGGAATCGAACGGGTATATTGGAGTGTATTGTCGTAGGCTTGAAGTGCGTTGTAGTAGGATTAGAGTGTGTTGTGGTAGGATTAGAGTGTGTTGTAGGATTTGAGTGCGTTGTGGTAGGATTAAAGTGTATTGTGGTAGGATTAGAGCGTGTTATGGTAGGATTAGAGTGTGTTTCGGTAGGATTAGAGTGTGTTGTGGTAGGATTAGAGTGTGTTGTGGTAAGATTAGAGCGTGTTAAGGTAAGATTAAAGTGTGTTGTTGTTGGATTTGGGTGTGTTGTGGTAAGATTAAAGTGTGTTGCTGTAGGATTAGAGTACGTTGTAGTAGGATTAAGAGTGTGTTGTGGTAGGAATATGGAGCGAGCGTATCCTGAAGGTTGGAGGCGAGTGTGGCTAATATGTGTATATCAACCCTTGTCCTCCTGCAGGAGGAGGAGGAGAGCTGGATCAGCGGGGAGGAGCTGTACACAGAAGGCAGCAGCGAGGACGAAGCGGCTGCCAGCGCCACCCACGCCCGCAGCCCCATCCACCACCCGCTGGCCGACCTGCCCAAGGGAGGAGGCGCTGATCCACCACCACCACCCACTACCACCAACACGCCTCCTCCTACCACCACCACCGGTCACCAACACCATCACCACCATCACCACCACCATCATCAGCCTTCTCACCACCACCACCACCAGTCGCCACCAACCACTCCACCCTCGGCCGCCTCCGAGCCAGCACAGCAGGTGAGGGGGAGAGAGAGAGAGAGAGAGAGAGAGAGAGAGAGAGATGAGAGACAAGGTGTGGGTGAAAGAGAGAGAGAGAGAGAGGAGATGAGAGACAAGGTGAGAGAGAGAGAGAGAGAGAGAGAGAGAGAGAGAGAGAGAGATGAGAGACAAGGTGTGGGTGAAAGAGAGAGAGAGAGGGGAGATGAGAGACAAGGTTAGAGAGAGAGAGAGAGAGAGAGAGAGAGAGAGAGAGAGAGAGAGAGAGAGAGAGAGAGATGAGAGACAAGGTGTGGGTGAAAGAGAGAGAGAGAGAGAGGAGATGAGAGACAAGGTTAGAGAGAGAGAGAGAGAGAGAGAGAGAGAGAGAGAGAGAGAGAGAGAGAGAGAGAGAGAGAGATGAGAGACAAGGTGTGGGTGAAAGAGAGAGAGAGAGGGGAGATGAGAGACAAGGTGAGAGAGAGAGAGAGAGAGAGAGAGAGAGAGAGAGAGAGAGAGAGAGAGAGAGAGATGAGAGACAAGGTGTGGGTGAAAGAGAGAGAGAGAGAGGAGATGAGAGACAAGGTTAGAGAGAGAGAGAGAGAGAGAGAGAGAGAGAGAGAGAGATGTGAGGTATGTGTGTGTGTGTGTGTGTGTGTGTGTGTATGTGTGTGTGTGTGTGTGTGTGTGTGTGAACGTGACAGTGCTATACAGTTATTTCTTAACCTTGTGTGTACTCTGCTTGAAGACCTTAAAAAAAAAAAACTGTAGGGACGTGATGTATACCCGCCCGTACCCAGGCACATGTGTGTGTGTGTGTGTGTGTGTGTGTGTGTGTGTGTGTGTGTGTGTGTGTGTGTGGGAGGGGGTTGGTATGGGTATGCTGTGGGGGGTGGGGGGAGGCGTAAGGGGATGTAAGCTTAATGCCAAATCTCTTATCTAATTTGGCCCAGGTTATTGAGGAAGATAGATCATCAGGCGTGTCACTCTCTCTCTCTCTCTCTCTCTCTCTCTCTCTCTCTCTCTCTCTCTCTCTCTCTCTCTCTCTCTCTCTCTCTCTCTCTCTCACCTTGTCTCTCATCTCCTCTCTCTCTCTCTCTCTCTCTCTCTCTCTCTCTCTCTCTCTCTCTCTCTCTCTCTCTCTCTCTCTCTCTCTCTCTCTCACCTTGTCTCTCATCTCCTCTCTCTCTCTCTCTGTCACCCACACCTTGTCTCTCATCTCCTCTCTCTCTCTCTCTCTCTCACCTTGTCTCTCTCCTCTCTCTCTCTCTCTCTCTGTCACCCACACCTTGTCTTCTCTCTCTCTCTCTCTCTCTCTCTCTCTCTCTCTCTCTCTCTCTCTCTCTCTCTCTCTCTCTCTCTCCCACACCTTGTCTCTCATCTCCTCTCTCTCCCCCCCACACAGAACGACCCCCACCTCACGGAGACGACCCGCAGACTCTCCTTGATGGGTCTGGAGAACGTGGAGAGCCGCCAGCAGCAGCCAGCTGCCTCCGCCGACACCGAGGAGGTACTGACCTGGCTCTAGTGACCAGGTGGTGTTGCCCAGCCACTGTTGTGAACCCAAGCTGTGGTGACCAGGTGGTTCATTAGGTGGTGTTGCCCAGCCAGTGTTGTGAACCCCAGCTGTGGTGACCAGGTGGTTCATCAGGTGGTGTTGCCCAGCCACTGTTGTGAACCCAAGCTGTGGTGACCAGGTGGTTCATTAGGTGGTGTTGCCCAGCCACTGTTGTGAACCCCAGCTGTGGTGACCAGGTGGTTCATTAGGTGGTGTTGCCCAGTCAGTGTTGTGAACCCCAGCTGTGGTGACCAGGTGGTTCTTCTTGGGTTGTGGTGACCAGGTGGTCCCTCTTGGGTTGTGGTGACCAGGGTGTGCTGGTGTGGCTGCCCAGGGTGTGTTAGTGTGGCTATCCAGGGTGTGCTAGTGTTCTTATCCAGGGTGTACCAGTGTGGTTATCCAGGGTTCGTTAATATGTTGTCATGGTAGAGTCATCCAAAGTTGAGTTATAGGAGAAAAGAAGCAAAAAAAACAACTGTGTCATTATGAGAAACGGGCTGGAAAAGTGAAGGGAAGTTAGTTGATGGAGATGTTTTTCTCTTGGTTGAAGACCGTCAAGATGTATCATTTGAAGGAGAGGAAGAACCACACTAATCTCTTCTGTTAATCTAATATCATCATTTGACGTATCCTTTCCTCGTTTTCTATACCGAGACATTATGATACGGTCATAAATATACTGTAATGCTCAGCTGTACCCTCTCCTTCCTTGAAATATTATCCAATATATTATCGTCTTCATTGATATCCTTATACACGATCTTCTCATCTGTATGGGATCCCAAACCTCTATATATAATTCATCAAATCACTTTCAATTCCAACTGTATTCTTTAATCTCTTTCTCTTTCCAGTTGCTCCTCCTCTACATATTTCCTTTTGGCAATGTTCTTTCTCTGTCCTGTATTTCAAGGTACAGGGAAAATCTATCTTAGTTCTCCTACACCCATCTATTGCCAGAGTCCCAACCAATGTGTCTCCAAGCCATCCAACTTGTGCAGATAACCTTGTATTCTAAACCCTTAACACCATGTCTGAATTCTTAAGGAAGTACATTTTCCTCCATATCATCCTCTGTTCTTTTCAGTTTCTCTCAAGAGCATTTTCTGGGTCATTTTTTTGTCAATATATCATTTTCAGTGTTCACTTTAAGTCTCATGTAGTCATACGCATTCATAGATTCTAATTTCACCAAGTGTTGAGACAATTGATCACATTTCTTATTCCAAGATCCAGTTCTACATGTATAAGATCCCACCCTACTCCTTCTACTTTAAGTGTGTTCATCTCTTAAAATGTAAGAGCCTTTGTCTGCTGAAGGTATTGTTCATTGTAGTCAATATGATGATTACTAGTATTAATATCTATACTTTCTTCCAAGTTTAGGATTCTTCAAAGAGTAAAAGAAAAAATAAAGATTACAGTTTCTTGTTTTATATAGTCATAAATAAGTGATATGTAATCGTTGTTCGTATGAAGTGATTACACCAGGGTAGTCAGATTAAAGTTGAATTAGTGTAATCAGAGGGTAAGTATAGCTTTAGTATTAAAAGTAGACAGAGTTTTTATTCTTTGAAAATATGCAAAGGAACTAAACAGTTTTATGAAAAGTTTGGTAAATGATAGTTCTAAAGAAGTATAGGGAAAAAAAAAAGATCATAAATGATTTATTTCGGTAAATGATAGTTCTAAAGAAGTATAGGGAAAAAAAAAAGATCATAGATGATTTATTTTAATACCTTGATGACAGTGAGGGACTACGAACATACAGCTGATGTCTTGTTTACTCGACAGGTCGAGGAACAGGAGGAGGTCATGCTGTGGCGACCCAAGCGAGGGTCCATCAAGCTCCCCCATGTAGAGCTGGACCCTCCGTCGTCTTCGCTTCTGGAGCAGGTCTCAGGATGAAGGGCTGAGCCTCCCTCATCCTCCAGCAGAAACACTTCCTCAATTAGGAGTCACATATCCCCCCCCTCACAGTGCCCAGGGTGATCCCTCCTTGCCCAGCAGAATGCCATCTTGAATCCACCTCACCAAGAAGGACCCTCCTCCCTATCTCTCTTATCTGGTCCTCTCGCGTGCCTCTTGGAAGTCTACTGCTCTCATTGGGAAGCACAGATTAGGCAATAGCCACCAGGCCCTTGCAATCGTGTCTTTCGTATGAGGTGTGAACTTTTAAGTCCCATGGATTGTCCTGATACACATGAGCTGTGTGTTTCGTCTTGATTTTTTCCTCTCTCTTTTGGGTGTGACACACATGCCATGGGCAGAACCTGGTCCTTCAGACCTTACTTAAACTCCCTGAATGACTGTCCAAATAAGATGGGGCTTACATACCATTAGCAACACCTTTCTGACCACGCGTGGTCTGTGAGCTTACCATACAAACGTTTCTAGAGTTCACACAGCCATGAACCACTTACCAAGGGGCTTCCTCTCAGCTTTGCCCCTCATTTAGGATTCTTGAACTGCCACGGACGCCAGCGTCTCCAGGACCTGCAAGAAAATGACCTAACACATCTAGGACCCCGCCTTCATCAACCTACAAGGAACAGGTCTTACACCAGGTCGCGAACAGGTCTTACACCAGGTCGCGAACAGGTCTTACACCAGGTCCCTCACTGTAGGGAGCAGGTCACACACAAACACATACATGCATACATATATGGTGAGGAGGAACCCATAAACTGCTGGTCGAGTAATTTATACTGACATTCTATCTTCGGGAAGTGTAAAATGCAGGCTCTGCAAAACTCTCTTGTGTCTTTACCGCTCTTTAGCTATGACATTAAATCTATGAGTTTGTTTCTCGGATGAAAAAAAAAAAAAGTTGTTTATGCCAATTGCTGAATGGAGGTAGTTTATTAGTTCTGAAAGGTAGTTTGTGGTTAAGAGTGAATATAATGCCATGTTTTTATCATTTCATGTCTTTTGATATGGAGTAAGTAAGAACTGTTTGTGAAGCTTCAGTATTCAGTAATAATATATATAAAACCTAAGTATCTTGCTGTCCATCTCTGCACATTTTTGATATTTTCTAAGATATTGTTAATCCAGTTTTTTTTTTTCTGAAAAGGAAAATATATATATATATACATATAGTCATTATCTTGTATGTAGACTCATTACATAACATTGGCACAGCTCGTATGTCTGTCCAGTTGCTGCAAAATGAATCAAATGATTTGCTACTTTTGTCTTACGACACCATTGTATGGCCTTTGCAACAGCAACATATACCAATAAAGAAATGTCTGTAATGGAGTGTTGTACTGGCCACAGGAGACCCATGTTCATCACCCACAAAGAAGTTGTTGTGACAGATGCATTGGCAGATGTCTCCTCCTCTTCCTCCTCTTCCTTCTCCTCCTTCTCCTCCTCCTCCTCCTCTTCTTCTTCTTCTTCTTCTTCTTCTTCTTCTTCTTCTTCTTCTTTTTCTTCTTCTTCCTCCTCTTCCTTCCCCTTGAAAACCAGTACAAGGATCTTTGCAGTCCCCTCCTCCCCCTCATGTCAAACTAATGCCAGCAGATCTCTGACCATCTCTTGTGTTGTCTTGCACACCACCCCACCTTCTTTGCACCATGAAGATGATGTTATGACAGCAAATAGTCACACTTCGTCTTCTAACCTTTGGAACGTAGGTGGAGTTACGTACGTATTGCTCATGTGTGTATTGCTCAGCCACATGGATGAAACCCGAGTCGTAGGTGAGGAGCATTTTCACACTTGTCTTCTAACCTTTGGAACGTAGGTGGAGTTAAGTACGTATTGCTCATGTGTGTATTGCTCAGCCACATGGATGAAGCCCGAGTCGTAGGTGAGGAGCATTTTCACCCCCCCTTTCCCCCATGTGGTGAAGCTGGCACCATCTATGCTCAACCCCTTAAATGCTCATGTCTTCGGGGGAGAGATAGAGCAGATATAAGATATCCAAATTATTGCATAATTTTCATTTCTAATTTAATTCCATTATTATAATCAAACCCCCCCCCCCCCATCCTCCTCCCCAAGAGTGTATATGTACGTCTATAAATTACGGAACCCTCTAATGGAAGACGATATATCAAAACTTGTATTATAACAGATTATAGTCATGCCAGATGATAGCATTTAGGGGATAATCATTGTGTTATGGTGTATTTTAAGGTCTCGTCATGATATTTTTGTGTAGGTCTTAAGATTCTTTTATTGTTATATATATATATATATATGATAATAATATAATAATAATTTTTTTTTGTATACAATGTGACCCACTATTCACTGGGGACAGCGATCTCTCTCTCTCTCTCTCTCTCTCTCTCTCTCTCTCTCTCTCTCTCTCTCTCTCTCTCTCTCTCTCTCTCTCTATCTCTCTCTCTCTCTCTCTCTCTCATCCTTATACAGGAAATGAATGTATTTTTTTCTCATAAATGATGCAATACTATTGAAATAAAAATGTAAAAGAGAATGTGTCTTTCACTGTTTTTTTTTTTTTTTTTTTTTTTGTAATGGTAGAAAGTTCCATTTTCCTTTTTTACTTTAACCGTTGTCAAAATGGAGAAGTATGACACACACACACACACACACACACACACACACACACACACACACACACACACACACACACACACACACACACACACATATATATATATATATATATATATATATATATATATATATATATATATATATTATCCCTGGGGATAGGGGAGAAAGAATACTTCCCACGTATTCCCTGCTTGTCGTAGAAGGCGACTAAAAGGGGAGGGAGCGGGGGGCTGGAAATCCTCCCCTCTTTTTTTTTTTTTAAATTTTCCAAAAGGGGGAACAGAGAAGGGGGCCAGGTGAGGATATTCCCTCAGAGGCCCAGTCCTTTGTTCTTAACGCTACCTTGCTAATGCGATAAATGGCGAATAGTTTGAAAGAAAGATATATATGTGTATATATATAACCTACATTTCATAGGCAGAAAACATTGCCAGCTTGTGGGAAACAGATTGGGTACTGTTCGTTGTGTGGGATGTTCAACATAGATTGAAATGATGTGCCGAACGTATTCATATTCTGGCAAGGTTAAATTGTTTTGATATTGAACATTGGGCGGAAGACGAATGAGATTTGAAAGGAGAGAGATAGACATTATGGAGACGTTGGGTATTTACATGACTACATGTATTCAGGTTCCTGTATGCCCACCTTGAGTTTGCAACACAGGTCTGAACTCAGAGGAATATCTGGACGTAATTTCAGACTCCATGCCACTCTGGGGGAAGGTGAAGTTTGGGTGCTATTTTTCTGAGTGACCGCCAAGTCTTGTTGATGAAATACATGCATATGATTATAACTTTCGTGTGTCTTACTCACAGATATTCAGATAACGTTCATATTGTTTAAATGGAGATACGCCATTAGTTTTTGATGTGCTTATCAATAGTGATAGCATTGCCAACACCTGTATTCTGTACCTCTTTAGTGACAACGAAACCATTGCCAACACCTGTATTCTGTACTTCTTTACTGACAACGAGACCATTGCCAACACCTGTATTCTGTACTTCTTTACTGACAACGAGACCATTGCCAACACCTGTATTCTGTACCTCTTTACTGACAACGAAACCTTAAGTCTTTCGTCAGAGACGCAATGCCTGCGAGATGGCACTGTCTTCCTTCTACTCTGACGAGGTCAGGCGGTATTCCCGTATGTGCCTAAGAGGCCCACACCCATTTGGCGGGAAGGAGAGGGCGTTCAGTGTGGGTGCTGCCACACCCATTTGGCGGGAAGGAGAGGGCGTTCAGTGGATATGCATGTGGGTGCTGCTCTCTAGCGGTGTGGGCCGAGTTAGCCGCGCTACTGGCTCGTCTGAGTGGCTAGGTATGGGTATGGTTGACGCCGGGCTCAATTGAAGTTTCACGTAGGAGTGTTCCTTAGCAGTGTGTCTCTCACTGTGGTCCTGTGAGGGTGGTTTAGGAACGTGTGTCTTGTGGACCTTATTAAGTCGTCAAGCTTCAAGCGATCCTGGAACACCAGGACATTGTAAAAGGGTCAGTGTTGCGTCTTTTGTTGTCATACATATTGCTTGTTGCGATCTAATTCATCACGTAAACTAAGTAGTTCGATCAACGAGGGTAAACATTGTCGAATTGACGATATCTTTGCTGAAACTAATGTATTTATTTTCGAATTGACGAGGTCTTTGCTGAAACAAATGTGTTTATTTGGCTTTTCCAGTTTTGCCATATCACAAAAAGGGGAATAAAGCGGAATAATCATTTTTAATCCATGATTAATATTTTTTTTGGATTAGACTGATCTGTTATCCTGTAATGTGAAGTTATCAAAACATCAGTAATTGAAAACCATTACGAGAGCAGTGTGCAGGCGTAACATCTGAATTGTATTTGTATGACATGTATTAACGCTTATTGTATTTGTATAATGTATATACTGTATTTCATGTGACAGGCGTAGAATATAGAGGGACAAAATAAACTATTTTATTGATAACAAAAGCATCGTAAAACATATACAAAAAAGATGGGGACAGATGCCAGACTTGCCTGGTAATGTAGACAGTCTGGATTGATAATGTCTCCTTTAACAGTTGGAAATATTCCATTGTTGACAGAATTTAGCTCCATGTTCCAGTACTGTGTTTGTGCGTTTGTTTGTCCCCAAGTGGCGTGTGTGTGTGTGTGTGTGTGTGTGTGTGTGTGTGTGTCAAGCATGAGTATAAATGAGTATTTCCATGCATTTTGGCAATATGGTTTGGACTATTTATTTAACACTGTGGATAATGTATTCTTTTTTTTCTTCCTGGATCTGTCGATACATCATCGTAAGCACTGTTGTGAGGGTGATCAATTAAGCGTGTCTTATGTATGTGAGGTGAAGGTTCTGTGTATAGAAATACACCCACTGATCCATCTAGGCATTGTAAGGTCGTAACCCACCATAAGGATGAAGATGAGATGATGTGGAAGCTGATAATGGGTTTTGAATCGACTAAGCATGATAGATAAAGACTAACTCTTCATATATATATATATATATATATATATATATATATATATATAACTACTGCTAACTCTAACCATATGTGTTATTATGATAGAAAGCTGGGGATTTAACAAGCTAATGGAGGAAAAGCTTAATTTAGCTTTTTTTCTCTGTTAGCTGGATAGCTTTCCTGTCTACCTCTCACCCATGAAAGACGAGCAACAACCTACACACAAAAAAGCTAAATGAAAAGACCACAGGGCTAAGCTATAGCTGGAGCTAACATTATACACAACAAACATAGACTAGATTACCCCCCCAGAGCATGAAGCAGTCCGGTGCGACACATTTAGGGTACCCTATGGGAAGACCCTATAGGAAGGCCCTACACCGGTGTAGAACCCTATGGGAAGACCCTACACCGGTGTAGAACCCTATGGGAAGACCCTACACCGTTGTGGTACCCCATATGAAGACCCTACACCGGTGTGGTACCCCATATGAAGACCCTACACCGGTGTGGTACCCCATATGAAGACCCCCTACGTACGTACATCACTAACTGATTATCTCGTTTGCTGATAAGAAGGTCGAGGGAGGGACGGACCAGGTACCACCAACAGCTTCAGGTAGATAGTATCAGAATCCATCCCTTCTGAGAACGGTACGTGATGCGACGCCATCACCTCAGCTGCTGAACCTCCCCAGGAGATCATAGGGTGACAAGTGAGACAATAAGACGGAACCTTCACGTTGGAAAATGGTTGAAACCTCCTTCCTTTCTTCCTTCACTCTCTCTGGTTGGAGACACATCAGTTCGCTCCTGGTGGAGAGCCTCGCGTTCCTCTCTCTACCTCGTACTCTCCCGCAGGTGACGTGGAAGCGTCAGATGTATTTGTAAAAAGTACAGAACATGTATTCATCATCCATGGCAAGAATCCTGGGACTTCAGCTGGCTGAATGGACTTGTTTCCTCTTCTCTAGCAAGAGACGAGGGTTCGACATGCCATCCTGCGTCAAGATAACTTCACCAGATGGAGGAAAGACAATATCCTGAGCAGGGAATGGATCAAAAGATGTGATTACTCTGTGACGTTTGTAGCAACGTAGAACTAGTCTCTTTCCTCAAAGACTCTTGTAGTGATGTATGTATATGACGTAACTGGGAGTACCGCAGCTGATGGAGAACTAACAAGAGTCAGCAAATTATCAGTAGGTGGTTCGACCCTAAAAAGTTTTAAGAATCCATCTCTACCGTACTCCCACTAGTTCAATGATATGGCATTTTCTCTGAGCAATGGTTGGCACCAGAGTTTAGCAACAGCTCTACCACCAGAAGTTTTTATACTAAGGATGTCGGATGAGAGTCGCGAGTACACCACTAAATAGCCTTGTCTGTATGGGGTCGCCTGAAGGAGGCTGGTTTCCTCCTGAAGGAGGCTGGTCTCCTTCTGAAGGAGGCTGGTTTCCTCCTGAAGGAGGCTGGTTTCCTCCTGAAGGTGGCTGGTTTCCTCCTGAAGGAAGTTGGTCTCCTCCTGAAGGAGGCTGGTTTCCTCCTGAAGGTGGCTGATTTCTACCTGAAGGAAGCTGGTTTCCTCCTGAAGGAGGCTGGTTTCCTCCTGAAGGAGGCTGGTTTCCTCCTGAAGGAGGCTGGTTTCCTCCTGAAGGTGGCTGGTTTCCTCCTGAAGGAAGTTGGTCTCCTCCTGAAGGAGGCTGGATTCCACCTGAAGGAGACTGGTTTCCTCCTGAAGGAGGCTGGTTTCCTCCTGAAGGAGGCTGGTTTCTCAGTGGGTCTGTCTTGGCCTCAACCTTGTGAGGAGGTGTGGCCCATCTCCTGCAGGTAACCCAGACGAGGCACGATGGCAATACGCTGCTGCTGTGGGGAGTGACGGAGGGGTGAGTCTGCCGTTGGGTGTTGTGTAAGGGAGGAAGGAGTCGTGGCATGATGTGTGGGTAGGGGCGTCGCTGCGTGTTGTAGCACGGGGGATGGCGTGGCAAAGTTATGACCTGGGGCTCGAGTGACGCGGGGTCGAGAGTGGCGTTGGTGGCGTGGGTGGCGCGGTGGGAGGTGGTGGACGGCGTGGAGGTCAGTCTCGAAGGCACTCCTGTGGAGTGGCACCCCCGGGTGGCCGATGGCAGCGTTGACAGGGTAGAAGAAGGGGGCGTCTTCGCAGGCGAAGTTGTACCACCAGTCGCAGACGAAGTACTTCTGGTTGAAGATGGTGCCGTTGGGACAGAGGAAGGAGTCCTGGCGGCCGCTCCGGTGGCAGATATGGAACACCTGTGGAGCAGAAGAAGGGATGAGACACAAGGTCAAAGAACCAGGGTCATTGGATGGATATCTTCATTCCAGGCCTGGTGAACTGGAAATATGGAACGTTTGGTGTGTCATTTGTGTGTTAAGGGAAGAGAGTTTTGCACTCGTGTTCCCTCGTCTCTTAACCTTGTGTATATGGAACTTGTCTTTACTCGTATCTGTGCGTGCACACACACACACACACACACACACACACACACACACACACACACTGTATCCTGAGCCAGGTACCCAATTTACGGACCGACTCCTAGGGGAGGATGAACAGCTGGGTGGACTGTGGATCAGCTGCGGCGACCCAGATCCGAACCTGTCTACGGTTGATCCCAGGTGGCCCGTGCATGCATGATGATGGTCAGTAACGCTAACCGCTACACCACGGAGGAATCTGTGTGTGTGTGTGTGTGTGTGTGTTTGATTAGTAGTAATTGTGTGTTACGGGGACATAACAAGAGGTTGTTAGCACAGTTGGATCTTGTTACAACTATATGTTTGTGGATGGGTCCACTTCAACACACACGGAGTCAGAGAGGCACGGGTGGTTGGTTAGTTGGCTGGAATTGATAGAATGTAGGAACCAACCTGACATCCAGCTTCCATGTCGGCGTAATAACCTGGGTAGTCAGCGACCAGATCACAGCCAAAGGAGGTCAGCGGGATGTAACTCAGGATTGGGTAGTCTCGACCAGCCCGACCTAAAGGAAGATTAGGGATCGAGATTTTGTATTTAGGTTGTACGAGCAGACACCTCGCTGCTCCTGTCTCATACCAATCGGGATATAAACTTAGGTTAAGAATATAGTCAAGTTTTAGAAATGTGGCAGATGCGAAGAATTATATATATTTATATGTTATACTAAGATGATAAGGTCTACTTAAATGGGGTCCCATTTTAGACACGGTGGGAAGTGCCATACCTTGATAAAGTCCCATAAAATGGCCCCATTTCTGACCCAGTGGGAAGTGTCATACCTTGATAAAGTCCCATAAAATGGTCCCATTTCTGACCCAGTGGGAGGTGCCATACCATGATAAAGTCCCCTATAATGGCCCCATTTCTGACCCAGTGGGAAGTGCCATACCATGATAAGGTCCCCTAAAATGGCCCCATTTCTGACCCAGTGGGAGGTGCCATACCATGATAAGGTCCCCTAAAATGGCCCCATTTTAGACCCAGTGGGAGGTGCCATACCATGATAAAGTCCCCTAAAATGGCCCCATTTCTGACCCAGTGGGCTATCTATTATCAGAGAGGTTCTTGCCATGGGCTTACCTGGGATGCCTGAAATGTAGCCGAAATCTATGATCTCATTGTCGTTGATATGATAGTCAACCTGGGGGAGGCGGTGGTACGGCACTGGTCGACGGAGGGGCGCGTGGTAAGGCCCATAGTCGTAGTCGTAGTCGTAGTCGTCGTAGTAGTAGTAATAGTCCTCATCGTCATAGTAGTCGTAGTCGTCGTAGTAATAGTAGTAGTAGTAGTCGTCCTCGTAGTCGTCCTCGTAGTAGAGGGGCGATAGGTAGTTAGGAGGATGGGTCGTAGGTCTGACGCTGGCTGGGAGGTCGTTATACCCGGGTCCGTAGGTCGTCGGGGTGTAGACGGGCGGGGCGTAGGTCGTGTGTTCGTGGATGGGCGGGGCGTGGGTCGTGGCGGTGGCATTGTAGCGCGGTGAGAGAGAGGGCCTCGCCGGGCGATGGCGGATTCGGCCACTCCCCGGGTAACTGAAGTCCTGCAGCTTCTGCAGGTTGTCGTCGTGGACCGGCTTGTAGGTGGTGACGTGGTAGTCTCGGGGAGGAGCTGCAGGAGGGCGGTGAGGGGCGCCTGCTGGGGACGTCTCTGGGGCAACGTAGTCTGTCTTCGGAGAGACAGGAGGTACGTAGTCTGGCTTCGGTGAGGCAGGAGGAACGTAATCTGGCTTCGGTGAGGCAGGAGGAACGTAGTCTGGCTTCGGTGAGGCAGGAGGAACGTAGTCTGGCTTCGGAGAGGCAGGAGGAACGTAGTCTGGCTTCGGAGAGGCAGGAGGAACGTAGTCTGGCTTCGGAGAGGCAGGAGGAACGTAGTCTGGCTTCGGTGAGGCAGGAGGAACGTAGTCTGGCTTCGGAGAGGCAGGAGGAACGTAGTCTGGCTTCGGTGAGGCAGGAGGAACGTAGTCTGGCTTCGGAGACGCAGGAGGAACGTAGTCTGGCTTCGGGGACGCAGGAGGAACGTAGTCTGGCTTCGGAGAAGCAGGAGGAACGTAGTCTGGCTTCGGGGAAGCAGGAGGAACGTAGTCAGGTGCAGGTGACGACAGAGGGGTGATTACTATGGTCGTAAAATGTGGTTTAGAAGTCACAGGCGGGACGT
This sequence comes from Panulirus ornatus, assembly GCF_036320965.1. NCBI lineage: Eukaryota > Metazoa > Arthropoda > Malacostraca > Decapoda > Palinuridae > Panulirus > Panulirus ornatus. The sequence continues at coordinate 11,174,511 of NC_092290.1, read as the reverse complement.
AGTCGGGCTTGGGATGTGTGGGAGGAACGTAGTCAGCTCCTGGACGGGAGGGAGGGACATAGCTTGGAGGAAGCGACGGATGAGCCGGTGGTGCTGCTGTTGTCGGGCCGTAGCCTGCCGTGGTGCTCCCGACGTAGCTCGCAGGGGCTTGGTAGTCCCGGACGGGAGGGAGGTAGGTAACCGAAGGTGGCGGGAGGTAGTTGGGGTCGATCGGGAGGTGGATGGGCGGTGGGGGCGGCGGCACGTAAGGGATCCCGGTTGTCGGTAGCTTATAGTCCCTCACGGGAGGACCAGGAGGCACGTAAGCCCCCGACGCGGACGCAGGTCTGGGCGTGATGGGTAGGTATTGTGTGTCCGGCTGGAGGTACTCGTATGTCTTCGCTGGGGTGGAGTAATCAGGGCTCGGCGTCGGTCCCCCAGGATGCGACGGTCGCGTCTCAGAGGGAGGATGGTACGCGGGGTCTGGTGGATGATACACCGTCGGAGGAGGATGGTAGGTGGATTCCGGGGGATGATAAGTAGCGCCAGGTAGCTGGTATACCGTCTCGCGACGCGGGGCCTCCTCATAACCTGCAGCAGGTTTGGTGCTCGGGAATCGATTCCTCCTCTGGGTATGGTCCGGGTGATAGCCTGGAGGAGGTGTAGGATTGATGGTATAACCTTTAACCTTATCCTCCAGCCCTGGAGGAGCGTGACCCTGCTTTATGCTCATGAGCCAACTGGGCAGGGCAGTGCCATGAGGCCCAGTCTTCGGTGGAGCATATTCCTTGGTCGGGGGATTGTATTTCGGGGTCTGGTAGTCGCGGTCAGGTGGGATATACGTCCTCGGTGGGGACGTGAGGAAGACGGACGCCATTGTGGTCATCGTCAGGGAGTCGGAGTGAGCGAGAGAGGCGTCTTTATCCGGAGGAGCGTATTCCTTATCCGGTGGTCCGTACGTTCTTGCCGGTGGCGTGTCGTACTCCAGCGGTACTTTCGTGGCGTGAGGCGGTGCGGGGAGGTGAGGGGCGCCCTTATCGGGAGCCAGGTACGTGCGCGATGGTGGCGTTCCAGGATGAGGTTTAGCGTCAGGCTCAGCGCCTGCGTACTCTTTATTGGGCGGGAGGTAATGTCTGCTTGGTGGGGTCGGACGCTTCTTGTTCTTCCTCCTCCTTTTACTAGGGCGACGTCGGCGGTGTGGTGGCCTTCTGCCTCCCGGCGCCTTCCGGTGCGACCCGAACTCCTTGTCTGGAGGGACGTACGTTCTTGGAGGTTGGACGAAGCCCATGACTGGGGCCATGTGCCCCATGGCTAAGGGGAGAGGCCTCTTGGGTGGGGCCATATATTCTCTATTGGGAGGAAGGTAGTGTCTCGGGGGCTGCTTGTACGCTTGTGAGGGAGCCTTGTGTCTATTCTTTGGGGCCTCGTACTCTCTGTTGGGTGGAATGTACGTCCGCTTGGGTTGACTATAAGGTTTCGCCCGATGCTCGCCCTCACCTCCAGAGGATTCGTATTCTTTATCTGGTGTGAGGTACTCCTGCGGAGGGTCAGCGTGGGGCTTCGCTGTTGGTTGATGCTGGCTCGCGGGGGCCACATATTCCTTGTTAGGTGTCAGGTACTTCCTGGAAGGCTGACTGGGGGCATCTGGGGCTGTATATTCTCGCTGTCTGGAAGGTGTTTCTGAGGGGCCTCGGCGTCGTCTTCTGTGGGAGGTTTGTAATCCGCCTTCGGCTGCTGCTGCTGCGTCGTCGTCGCTGGAGCTTCGTACTCCTCATCAGGGGACAAGTAGTGATCAGGGGGCTCGGCCGATCCGAGGCTGCTACCCTGGTGACGATGGAGTGAGGTGGCTACCACTGGAGCCTTTGGACGAGGCGACGTGACGCTGACGGAGGGATGCGGCTTGGCGGTGTGGACCTCCTGTATGGGTGTGGTGGAGAGGATCGGGTCGTCATCGCGGGGCGACGCCTTCGTCCTACTATACCTGAAGGAGACGGGTCGCCGATACTGAAGGTGCGCCTGGATGCTGAGACGCTCCGGCGTTGGGGTGAAGTAGTGCGGCGCTCCGGTGGTTGGCCGCCGAAGGAGACCGTTCGTCCGACGCTTCTGGCTGCCAGGCGGGCGGCGAGGAGGCCGAAACACCAGACCAGACTGGTCAGCGTCGTGGTTCCTATCCAGTGGGATGTAGGGCTTGGTCACGGCGCCTTCCGTAGCGTCGGGGTGCGCCGGCGTCGCTAGGGCTTCGATGGCGACGTACTTCGGCGACTGAGGGAGGACGTACTGCTGGAACTTCCTGTCGGCAGCGAAGCCGTATACCTCATCGGGGTTCCTGAGGCCTGGCTTGCGGGAGAAGGGCTGTCTGCGATGCTTGGGTGTGACCATCACCTCCGTCTCGTAGATGTCGGGGATGCCAATGTCCAACCTCGTACTGGGTTTCCTGTAGAGAGACATACAGAGTCAAACACAAACACACACACACACACACACACACACACACACACACACATATGCGTCTCCAGAGCTAGCGATGAGTTAGGACAGTCTGGCAATTACAAAGAATCTGTTCAATATAAACTAAAAGAGCGTAAAATGCAGCATAAAACAATGAGAAATGGAACTTATACATATTAAACGTTTAGTTTTTAAGTTACGCTTGATTGTAAGATCTTTATTACAAGAAGAAGATTCGGGGAGGCAACCGCCATGGAAGGAATATTCGTTTAAATAAGGAGTATCAGCGGGTCGGTCGGTGTATATGTGCGGCCCTTGGGAGGATAGTGCAAGGTGGAGGGACGAGGCTAGGCTGTAGAGGTTAGGAGGATAGTGCAAGGTGGAGGGACGAAGCTAGGCTGTAAAGGTTGGGAGGTTAGTGCAAGGTGGAGGGACGAGGCTAGGCTGTAGAGGTTGGGAGGATAGTGCAAGGTGGAGGGACGAGGCTAGACTGTAGAGGTTGGGAGGATAGCGCAAGGTGGAGGGACGAGGCTAGACTTTAGAGGCGTTACTTGGAGGTGTAGATGGCGTAGATAGATGGCTTCTTCTTCAGGCGGTAGCGTATCCTGGAGGGCAGCGGGGCGTTGAAGGACGTCTGGAGGTCCTGCAGCAGCTGCTGACGGAGCTCTAGGTTCTCCTCCGTCGACAGACACGTCAGCGACTTCTGCAAGAACGCAAGAACTGTTATCGCTAACATGATTGGGATATCAAATCATAACACTTTTGTGATTATTTCCCAGTGTTCGTCTGTTCTTTTCCTTCAGAACACCTTAATGTGGATATCTTAATTACGAACTGTAATTTGTTAGTTACGTACACTGATTTCATTCTTTGCTTCGAGACTGCTCATCCCGAACCTTTGAGACAGTGAGGGTCACTACACATACAGTGGGGGGTCACTACACGTACAGTGGGGGGTCACTACACATACAGTGGGGTTCACTACACATACAGTGGGGGGTCACTACACATACAGTGGGGGGGTCACTACACATACAGTGGGGGGTCACTACACATACAGTGGGGGTCTCTACACATACAGTGGGGGGTCACTACACATACAGTGGGAGGTCGCTACACGTACAGAGGGGGTCACTACACATACAGTGGGTGTCACTACACACAGTGGGGGTCACTACACATACACTGGGGGTCACTACACATACAGTGGGGGTCACTACACGCAGTGGGTGTCACTACACACGATGGGTGTCACTACACACGGTGAGTGTCACTTCCTCTACACAAACCTCTAAGACAGTAGGTGTCACTGCTTTACTCAAGCCTCTGGTGGCACAGATGCTGGGTCACTGACCTGGTGACGAGGGTCACTGACCTGGGGACGAGGGTCACTGAGTTGGAGACTAAGGTCACTGACATGGAGACCAGGGTCACTGACCTGGAGACGAGGGTCACTGACCTGGAGACGAGGGTCACTGACCTGGAGACTAAGGTCACTGACATGGCAACTAGGTCACTGACCTGGAGACGAAGGTCACTGACCTGGAGACGAGGGTCACTGAGTTGGAGACTAAGGTCACTGACATGGCTACTAGGTCACTTACCTGGAGACTAAGGGTCCTCTGACCTGGTGGCACTGGCTTCACTGACCTGGGGATCGCAGGCTGGTCGATTCGGCTGGTCGACGTACTGTGCTGGTGCCGCCACTCGCGTCTCCACAAGCTGGAGCCAAAAACATCAAACTGTATCAGAAATGTCCTCAGGAAGAATATGACAATCTCATAGAAAAAGATATCTTTCAGGCGAGAGGAATGACTGGTGATAAAGATTCAATCTCTATCTGGTTCTTGGGCAAAGGATATATATGTCTATATATATATATATATATATATATATATATATATATATATATATATATATATATATATATATATATTCATGTGAGAAACTGCAGAAGCTGGTGACTGAGTTTGGTAAAGTGTGTGGAAGAAGAAAGTTGAGAGTAAATGTGAATAAGAGCAAGGTTATTAGGTACAGTAGGGGTGAGGGTCAAGTCAATTGGGAGGTGAGTTTGAATGGAGAAAAACTGGAGGAAGTGAAGTGTTTTAGATATCTGGGAGTGGATCTGTCAGCGGATGGAACCATGGAAGCGGAAGTGGATCATAGGGTGGGGGAGGGGGCGAAAATTTTGGGAGCCTTGAAAAATGTGTGGAAGTCGAGAACATTATCTCGGAAAGCAAAAATGGGTATGTTTGAGGGAATAGTGGTTCCAACAATGTTGTATGGTTGCGAGGCGTGGGCTATGGATAGAGACGTGCGCAGGAGGATGGATGTGCTGGAAATGAGATGTTTGAGGACAATGTGTGGTGTGAGGTGGTTTGATCGAGTAAGTAACGTAAGGGTAAGAGAGATGTGTGGAAATAAAAAGAGCGTGGTTGAGAGAGCAGAAGAGGGTGTTTTGAAATGGTTTGGGCACATGGAGAGAATGAGTGAGGAGAGATTGACCAAGAGGATATATGTGTCGGAGGTGGAGGGAACGAGGAGAAGAGGGAGACCAAATTGGAGGTGGAAAGATGGAGTGAAAAAGATTTTGTGTGATCGGGGCCTGAACATGCAGGAGGGTGAAAGGAGGGCAAGAAATAGAGTGAATTGGAGTCATGTGGTATACAGGGGTTGACGTGCTGTCAGTGGATTGAAGCAAGGCATGTGAAGCGTCTGGGGTAAACCATGGAAAGCTGTGTAGGTATGTATATTTGCGTGTGTGGACGTGTGTATGTACATGTGTATGGGGGGGGGTTGGGCCATTTCTTTCGTCTGTTTCCTTGCGCTACCTCGCAAACGCGGGAGACAGCGACAAAGTATAAAAAAAAAAAAAAAAAAAAAAAAATATATATATATATATATATATATATATATATATATATATATATATATATATATATATACACACACACACACACACACATTGTCTTATTGTCTTTTCCTAGCGCTACCTCGCGCATAGGCGGGGGAGGGGGTTTGTCATTTCATGTGTGGCGGGGTGGCGACGGGAATGAATAAGTGCATGTGTATGGGGGTGGGTTGGGCCATTTCTTTCGTCTGTTTTCTTGCGCTAACGTGGGAGACAGCGACAAATATGGTATAATGACACGTAATTCCACAGATATTACAGGCTCTCCAGCAGCAGCATTCGAACCGCCACCACTTGTCTTGAAACTGGGTAAGGACACCATCGCCGAGTGGCTGACACATCCAGCTCTCCATGCTTGTGAAGGCGGTTCGAATCCTGCTATTGGGGACTCGATCTCGTGGCTTACCTTCGATGCTGCTTCACTCTGGCCGCCATTACCCTTCTCTTCGAGCAGTTCACCGTCAGGACTCACAGTGCCCTTAGCCGACCTGCTGCCCTTGACGGGGCTGACGACCCCCAGGTCCTCGCCGCTCCCCAGGATCCTATTTGTGAGTTCGTCCAGGAGGCTGGTGTCCTTGAGCCGCCAGGTCAGCAGGTCGCGGGTGTTGGTGACGTTGCCGGAGGCTGGAAGGTCCTCCTCCACCAGTAGCATGCGCGATGTGGCGGCGGGAGCAGTGTCGCTCACAGTCTCCGTCGACCCGTCCTTCGGCCCGTCTTCGTTTCCCTCCGTAGACTCGATCTCCGAGTTCGAGTTCGCTTCAGTCTCCTTCGCCGCACTTAATGATGATTCCTCCTCCTCCTCCTCCTCCACCTCCTCTTCGTCTTCGCCTACGTCTGCGTCATCCTGAAGGTTATCAGCCTTGACTGGTTGGGCTGGTGTGTCTCGGCTTTGTGTTGCACCAGGAGACCTCTCGTGCCTGGCGGACGCCCATCTCTTTAGCGTGAGACCGGTCTCGCCGCTGTCTCCCAGCACGCCCGGGTGACCCCGCTGCCTCACTACACCTGTGGTGGTGAGGTGGGTATAAGACACGGTGTCCAGCGACGTGTGGCTTGCGACACTGAATTACTACAGGCTATGTGAGAGGCTGTGTGAAAGATGACTTACTTTGCCCCCCATCTGTTGCCATTATAGATGGCTTATTTTGCCCCCATCTGTTGCCATTGTAGATGGCTTATTTTGCCTCATCTGTTGCCATTTTAGATGGCTTATTTTGCCCCACCTGTTGCCATTATAGATGGCTTATTTTGCCCCCCTCTGTTGCCATTATAGATGGCTTATTTTGCCCCCCTCTGTTGCCATTGTAGATGGCTTATTTTGCCTCATCTGTTGCCATTTTAGATGGCTTATTTTGCCCCATCTGTTGCCATTATAGATGACTTATTTTGCCCCATCTGTTGCCATTATAGATGGCTTATTTTGCCCCCATATGTTGCCATTATAGATGGCTTATTTTGCCCACATCTGTTGCCATTATAGATGGCTTATTTTGACCCCCTCTGTTGCCATTAAAGATGGCTTATTTTGACCCCCCTCTGTTGCCATCATAGATGAATAAATGATGCGTTCTGATAGTAATTCATTATTTATGGCCACATTCTTTGGTAATCCGCGACTTTGTGCTATATACATTATACAGTGTCCTCGTATGAATATCTTTACTGTGGTTAATTGCTCAATAGTGATTTGTCTTATCATTAATCTAACAACGTAGATTACGTCGTGTGACACCAGAGGACCTTGGCGGGTGAAGGTCATCGAGAGAGAGAGAGAGAGAGAGAGAGAGAGAGAGAGAGAGAGAGTACGGAGGTGGAACACCAACACAGCGAGAAGATCAAGGACGACTGACTGACGAGGTGCAAAGTGGAGGAGGAGGTGGAGAAGGAAGTAGACTTTACAAGCCTCTAGATGTGAGTGTGAGGTAAGTGGACTGAGATGAAACTTAAAGACCCCCAGCAATTTAGGGGAAAAGAAGAAGGCTTGCTCAGTTGAGGTATCGTATTTGGCTAGTCCAGAGGCCATCTCTGATGGCTAGTACACAGGCCAAGGGTATACCAACTTCCCCAGCAGGAGCAACAGCAGGAGCAGATACCCAGGTGGCACTAGCAGCTGCCAGACGTAGATCAAGAGTGCCAACTTACCCAGCAACAACAGCAGCGGCAACAAGAGACACCTACATGGCACTAGGAACCACCACCACACACACACACGTCAAGGATGCCAACTTACCCAGCAGCAGCAGCAGCGGCAGGAGAGACCATACTTTCGCCATTGCGTCACTGCCACCCACTCCTCGCCTCCTGAAACACAGAATATCATTGTGGTCACAACGCGTGGCACTGGGTTCGAGCCCCAGTTAGGGGACAACACCCAGGTGAAGCCTAAAGGAAATTTGGTCATTCTATCTTCCTAGGCATCAGACCTTCACAGCTGCAGATGATCATCCTTTTAGGATTTTGTTGTCTTATTTACGTCTTGTGGCGACGTTCTATTAGGTATATAGTATATTGTTAGTGTATAAAGGGCACTGAAAAAGAAAATGGGATGATGTCGTGTTTCTCAATACTCTTCGTGACCTTATTCTTTTATACGAATGGAATTATTCCATTACATCAGGAGATCTCTAGTCTACCACAAATAGATATTATGTATACACCTTTCACACGCCATGCTCGCTGAGTGGGATGCGCCGAGAGGGTGCGCAGTTGGTTCATTGAATCCGTAGCGTCACAACACATAGACGAACGTATAGGATCTCAAACCGGATTCTTCACCTGCCTAGGGTCATTCCTCTATGCTATGTTGACTCATCTGTAGGTTAGGTTATGCCAGACCTGACACGTGACACTGGTGTGACAGATGGGCACAAAGTGACAGGTGACACAAGGTGACAGGTGACATACAGTGACAGGTGACGCAGGGTGACAGGTGACATACAGTGACAGGTGACGCAAGGTGACAGGTGACATAAGGTGACAGGTGACATAAGGTGACAGGTGACATACAGTGACAGGTGACGCAAGGTGACAGGTGACATACAGTGACAGGTGACATAAGGTGACAGGTGACATAAGGTGACAGGTGACACAAAAAGTGACAGAAAATGACAGTTTGTGACAGAACAGTGACACAGAATCATGGTCAACTATATTCCTTCACTGTCAAATACAATTTCTTTTCAAGGTTTTTATTCTCTTTGGGAATAAATTTCGGGATTTTATCTATTGGCTTTTAATTAAGTCTGGAATATATTCCCGTTCTCTGGAAAATCGTCTTAAAAGAACAAACTTGTAAGGTACGTGTGTACATATGACTATATGCAGAGGTGTTACCGGACTCCTCTTGTTAAAGGTTACACCGCGAGGGAAGAGTCGCCTTTGGCGAAACTGCATCACTAGGAATACAGTCTTGTTAAAGATCAGTTCACTCCAAAGGAATCTACACTTCCCAGCTACTTGAAGTAGTACAACCTCGAGCTTTTAAAAGCCTTTAGGAAAGTCTTGGGCAACACCAGGACTTTCTTTTACAACAACAACCCCACTAGTCCCTAAGACACCACAACCACAACACGCGCAGAGTCAACCTTACAACCCAGTCTCCCTAACACCTTCAACCAAGAGGACCACCGAAGACATCCACCAACCGATCCTCAACCATGACCAGCAGAAGCTTCAACCACTCCAACCAACCTACACGTTGCCCTCAGGGCCAGTCCACCCAAGACCCTGCATGCAGCACACCAGGCCGATCTGCCCTTCGCCCGACCCAGAAGGCTCTTCGGGCAGTTCACCTACAGTACCGTAGACCTCTGAGAGCCACAGGGACAGAGGTTGCTGGACACCTGAAGTCCATCTGACTTCGCGAACATGAGGCCACTTCAAAGGCGTCGTGGACACTCGAGATCCGTCTGACCTCGCGAACATGAGGCCACTTCAAAGGCGTCGTGGACACTCGAGATCCGTCTGACTTCGCGAACATGAGACCACTTCAAAGGCGTCGTGGCCTACACCAAACCAGAAGCACTGAGTGGCCTTTTTATCTTCACTGAGGCTCTTGTACCGATCAACAAGACTCCAGTCGAATCTCCACAGCGGTGCATGACTACACTATCAAAATAGAACATCTCATATCATTACCTGGTGAAGCAAGCCATAGGAAGCATATGTCTCTTTTAAAAGACATAAATCTAGATAATGTGTTACTGAAAGAATGGTTGATCAAAAATCTTGGTCAAAAAATCCATTTACTTTTCTTCTGTGTATGATTCTCACCTCAGCCAAGTCATATATATTCCCAGTCAACAAGGTTTTGATTATCATCCGTATGATTGGTGTAAGGCCTTGATACTACTACTATTTTCATCTAATCATCGACCAATCCCTGGAAGAGGATGAACAGCTGGGTTGACTGTGGACCGACTGCCGTAACCAGGATTCGAACCTATGCGCTCGACCCCTAGCGGCCCGTGAATGCGTCACAGGTCAGCAACGCTAAACACTCCACCACGAGAGTCAGCAGATATCATACATTGTGCTTCAGTTCTGGGAGCTTCCGAGTCTGTCTCTTGTTCGTCAATTCTTTTATCTTACTTCAAGAAAATCTAGTGAGGGAAACACATGAACTGGGGGGGACTCTCAGACAACGATGACCAGCCATCTTCAAGAGACGAGACGACACAACACACCCGACCCCCAGTTCTGGCCAATCTGACTTCCATAACAGGTGCTTGTGGTCTTGGACGTGAGTGGAGGATGACACTCAGTCTCGCTGTGCAGCTCTACCTCCTCGTGTTGAGAGAGGGTAGAGAGGGGCATGAGGGAGGGAGGAGGGGATTATAGTGAGCAAGGGAGTTGTAGGAGGGTGGTTCAAGGGAGTACAAGGGCTGGCAGGGAGGGAGTGGTGGTGGTGGCGGTGGGTGGACGAGGCTGGAAAGCAGCGTCAGCTGTAGTGAACGTTCCAGGTTCCCCCTGGTGTACTTTCCCTTCTGGCCACAACCCACGCCAAATGCGTGTGTGTGTGTGTGTGTGTGTGTGTGTGTGTGTGTGTGTGTGTGTAAGGCCTACTTAAGCTGCCCACCTGTAGACTGTGAAGAGTAAACACAACTTGCACAAGTTGTGTCTGGAATCGATGTTGGTGAGGAGGAGGTGTTGGTGTTGGTGTAGATCGTCGCCACCAAAATCTGCGGGTCACTACCGCCACTCCTCCTCCTCCTCCTCCAACAACACCACGCTTTGCTTGTCTTGTATTAATGCTTCATTTGACTTTTGTGGGAGGTTCTCAGAGTCTGAGATATACTAAAGCCATGTGTGTTGAAGGAGGTTTAAAGAACAGGTGTTTCATACACCTGTCATGTGTGTTGGAGGAGGTTAAAAACAACAAGTGTTTCATACGGCTGTCATGTGTGTTGGAGGTTGTTTAAAGAAGCAGGTGTGTCATACAGCTGTCATATGTGTTAGGGCTGTTTAATGAGCAGGTGTGTCATACACCTATCATGTACGTTGCAGGTTTGCGTTGTTTCATACAGCTGTCATGTATGTGTGTCGGAAGTTTAGAGAACAGGTGTTTCATGCAGCTGTCCTGGGTGTTGGACACTGCTGGGTCTCAGGTGTTGTGGGCATGAGCCGGGCCAGCTGTGTGTGTGTGTGTGTGTGTGTGTGTGTGGGAGGGAGACATGTCCACACTGAAGATGTGATGATATGTGGTTCTTGTAACCAGCTCCAGTACCGTCACCCCTGAGCCAATGTGCTGGGACGTGTGACGTCTGCCACACCTGCTTCCCCTCAGGCTCGTCCTAGAGAAACACTGGGGAGGGAGCTTCCACAACGTCTTCTCCTGAAGGAGAAGACGTTGTCGAAGACCATTTGAGAAGGGATATGAATCCCCAGCTCTTGCCCCCAGGTCTTTGTTTGCTGCCTGTATTAAAACCCTAATGTCACCCAGGAGAACCCGTCCTAACACTATGTAGTCAAGGGCCTCTCCCCACCGCTCCTACAGCGTCACGACAGACAACACTCCTAACACCACTGACTGAGGGCTCCTCGCCACCAGCTCCTGCATGGAGACCCGTCAGATATACTCATATCCTTCAAGAGTAATGAACACCAGTTAGTCTAAATGCTTTTTGCTGTATGTGTCCTTCAGTATCAATCCTCATTGTTCTTTCTCTCTCAGTGAATAACTTGGTGTATAATGAAACTATCATAACCTCTGATACATAACTATATGTAATTCTGGGTCAATGGACGGTGAAAGGGAAGACTGCCATTGAGAAACACACTCATCACAGACATGACACACACACACACACACACACACACACACACACACACACACACACACACACACACACATGAGGCACGGGTGAGAAATAGGGATGAGGCACAAGGGGGAGTCACGCGGAATGATAGAATGGAACGCTAATAAGACACATAAAATGAGACACAGACATGAAGCTCACTAATAAAACACACGAAATGAGACACAGAGAAATGAAGCCCACTAATAAGACACACGAAATGAGACACAGAGAAATGAAGCCCACTAATAAGACACACGAAATGAGACACAGAGAAATGAAGCCCACTAATAAGACACACGAAATGAGACACAGAGAAATGAAGCCCACTAATAAGACACACGAAATGAGACATAGAGAAATGAAGCCCACTAATAAAACACACGAAATGAGATACACAGAAATGAAGCTCACTAATAAAACACACTAAATGAGACACAGACATGAAGCTCACTAATAAGACACACGAAATGAGACACACAGACATGAAGCCCACTAATAAAACACACGAAATGAGACACACAGACATGAAGCCCACTAATAAAACACACGAAATGAGACACACAGACATGAAGCCCACTAATAAGACACACGAAATGAGACATAGAGATGAGAAAGACACACACACTCTCCCATTGCCTCTATGACCCACAGAGAGCGACATTCAATAACACAACTGTGTGATTGGACCTGGCAGTTTGAACTGCCCTGTTTGCTCGTTACTGACCCTCGCTCAACTTGTTTGGTCTCGGGGAGAGTGACTTAAGTTAATACCTCACGTTTAAAATTCATAGGTATACATTTCTGTGATTATTCAGTCCCATACATCAGATAAAGACATGAACAACTTCGCTAATTAGTATCTGTAAGACCTTGGTATACAAGATGTCTAGTTCTGGAGAGGGTTTGGCAACTAAGTCGTTCACTTTAGCTCCCGTCTACCCTCCGTTCTACCACCACCTCACTCACCGGCCTGGTCTTTGTACGTGGTGTTTCTGGCGCACGGTCTGGTGTGGCGACTTCTGTCAGTGTTTGACCTTACGTGTGGCAGGGCAAGCACCTCACTGGTCATCTCAAAGATAAGCCTTATCTGTATCTGTTAGTTATGAATTACTGTAATTGTTTATGGTCTTATTCTGTACGACGATTTGGTGATTTTGAAGTGGTCGATTGGGTTTATTTGATCTCGTGGTTCGTT
>NC_092290.1:11139182-11156682 GCF_036320965.1 Panulirus ornatus | reverse complement strand
CACCCACAACACACCAGGTCTCTCTCCCACCACACCACCAACACCCACAACACACCAGGTCTCCCACCACACCACTAACACCCACCACACACCAGGTCTCTACACCACACCACCAACACCCACCACACACCAGGTCTCTACACCACACCACCAACACCCACCACACACCATGTCTCTACCACACCACCAACACTCACAACACACCAGGTCTCTCCCCCACCACCAACACCCACAACACACCAGGTCTCTCCCCCACCACCAACACCCACTACACACCAGGTCTCTCCACCACACCACCAACACCCACAACACACCAGGTCTCTCCCCCACCACCAACACCCACTACACACCAGGTCTCTCCACCACACCACCAACACCCACAACACACCAGGTCTCCCCCCCACCACCAACACCCACTACACACCAGGTCTCTCCACCACACCACCAACACCCACAACACACCAGGTCTCTACCACACCACCAACACCATCGTTGCCTTTAAACCTCCCCCCCCCCCCCACCTCGTTCTCTACAGTGGAACACGAGACAGTTGTCCTACAACAACAACCCCTCCCTCATCCCACTGAAACCCGGCGTTAGGGAGTGGAGTTGTGAGTTGTGAGCCTGATGGAGATTATGAGAATACCCAGCGTCTTAATGGCCAGGATGACGGACCTCGGACTGGTCCAGTGGTCGTGTCTTGCTGGTCGGTCCAGTGGTCGTGTCTTGCTGGTCGGTCCAGTGGTCGTGTCTTACTGGTCCAGTGGTCGTGTCTTGCTGGATGGTCCAGTGGTCGTGTCTTACTGGTCCAGTGGTCGTGTCTTGCTGGTCGGTCCAGTGGTCGTGTCTTACTGGTCCAGTGGTCGTGTCTTGCTGGATGGTCCAGTGGTCGTGTCTTACTGGTCCAGTGGTCGTGTCTTGCTGGTTGGTCCAGTGGTCGTGTCTTACTGGTCCAGTGGTCGTGTCTTGCTGGTTGGTCCAGTGGTCGTGTCTTGCTGGTCCAGTGGTCGTGTCTTGCTAGACGGTCCAGTTGTCGTGTCTTACTGGTCGGTCCAGTGGGCGTCTCTTACATATTTCATGAACTTCCTGGTCCAGTACACACCTTAGGCTGGTCCAGTACACATCTTTGGGCTGGTCCAGTACACACCTTAGGCTGGTCCAGTACACACCTTGGGCTGGTCTAGTACACATCTTTGCCTCGTTTCCACGTGTCGTTCCTAATCGATTACGAGTACTCGTTCAACTTACACACAGACACACACACACACACACACACACACACACACACACCTACACACACACACACACACACACACACGAGTAAAGAATTCTCCGTCTGAATGGCCAGGCAGGAGAAAACAAAAGTACATACCTGAACACCCCCCTCACAGCACCAGATATATATTGCCGAGACGTGTGTCATTGTGTGTGTGAGAAACAAAGTGATGAAGTGAAAGTGGCACTTTCGGTCAGCTACTATAGAAAGAAGGTGTGATTTGCGATAAGATGGTGACTTGAGAGAGTTCCCAACCTATTATCTTTCGGCTTGATGGATACACAATAGCCATTCTCTTTCCCATTCTCTTTACGTCATTTATGCCTGGTCTTCTTTCTAACTTTGCGCCTGGATGATCAGCAATGCCTAAAGGGACCCCAGAGAGATTTTCCAATCTCCTGGAAAGGGAGCTCAAGCTGCTTGCTGTTACGGTGGTCATTATCGCTCACCAGAGCTTCATCTGTTTATCAAACTGAAAAAAAAAATACTAACGTTTCAGGTAAAAGGCTGGTAGAAATACACCATATTTCAAAATGATAGCCAGGATGTTATTACCACATGTTCGGGGTTCCACAGAGAGTAAGATGTCCAAGTGAGGGCAGTGCTCAGAACATTCAACGGTTCAGCATAATACTCTCAATTCATGGAAAATGGAAATTCGAATCAAAACTCAGTAGAAAGATGAATGGGAACCCGAGTCTGACTCCAGGACTACAAGGCAATGATCAAAGCAGAGAATATAAGACGGAAAGACGAAGGAATGTGATGGTGATGCGTGTGTCTTGAGGGCGATAGATAAACAAATCGAGATTTCAGTCAAATATAGAATGATTTGGACGCTGGCAGAAGTCGTCCCGTCGTATTCATGGGTCGTACCGTAGCGTGCTCAGTCTTACCGTCGTGCTCAAGGGTCGTACCGTCGTGTTCAAGGTCGTGCCGTCGTGTTCAAGGATCGTCCCATCGTGCTCAAGGGTCGTACCGTCGTGCTCAAGGGCCGTACCGTCGTGCTCAAGGATCGTACCATCGTGCTCAAGGGTCGTGCCGTCGTGCTCAAGGGTCGTACCGTCGTGTTAAAGGGTCGCATCGTCGTACTCAAGGGTCGTACCGTCGTGCTCAAGGGTCGTACCGTCGTGCTCAAGGGTCGTACCGTCGTGCTCAAGGGTCGTACCGTCGTGTTCAAGAGTCGTACCGTCATGCTCAAGGGTCGTACCATCGTGCTCAAGGGTCGCACCGTCGTGCTCAAGGGTCGTACCGTCGTGCTCAAGGGTCGTACCGTCGTGCTCAAGGGTCGTACCGTCGTGCTCAAGGGTCGTACCGTCGTGTTCAAGAGTCGTACCGTCATGCTCAAGGGTCGTACCATCGTGCTCAAGGGTCGTGCCGTCGTGCTCAAGGGTCGTACCGTCGTGTTAAAGGGTCGCATCGTCGTACTCAAGGGTCGTACCGTCGTGCTCAAGGGTCGTACCGTCGTACTCAAGGGTCGTACCGTCGTGCTCAAGGGTCGTACCGTCGTGTTCAAGAGTCGTACCGTCATGCTCAAGGGTCGTACCATCGTGCTCAAGGGTCGTACCGTCGTGCTCAAGGGTCGTACCGTCCTGCTCAAGGGTCGTACCGTCGTGCTCGAATGGTTAGGAGGGGCCATACAGACCTTGAGTTACCAGAGGTACAAAGACACAAGGCGATCTCAGGAACTCAGGTTATCGATGTCGTAAGTGTGTAAGAGGAGGAGGAGGAGATCGGTACGAGCGTTTGGTCGTTCTCTGGCACCGTGCAGCGGGTCCATTCCCCCTTAGGGGAACGTCTCCGCCAACGGCTTGTCGTCATCATCATCGCCAGTGGAACGTGAGGAGGTGAATGGGGCAGCCCAGCCACGATCACGCAACAGCTCATCTCCTCACCCTAATGTCTTCCTCATTTGTCTCCGTCCGTGCGGTGGAGCCAGCTACCAGCAGCCTCCCTCCCCACCAACTCCCCAGGCCACAATATGACCACCGTCCCACCACTAAGCACGAAACTAGGAACAGAAACTCTCAAGTGTTGCAAGAGAAAGACATTACATTTTGTCACGACAGCAGGAGAAAGGCGGGAGATGGATATGATAATGGTGAATAGATGTGGTTCTTCCCCTGGCAGTATCGCCCTTCCACTTACATCATCATTTGAGGGTGTCTTATGTTGTCTCCTCCGCCACCACTTGGCTTCTACCACCACTCCACATCTACCCTCCTCAGCCACTGCCACCACCACAATACCACCGTGCCACCACCCACCCCCATCTCTCCTATGCCTCTACCGCCACCACTACCACAATGATCATCCCCTCCTACGACTCCCATCTCCCTTGAATGACTCCTGCATCACACAACCCCTCCTCCTCCTCCTCCTTGCCAGGAGCGATATCACTCGTGCCTTGGCCTGTCTTCAGGGTGATAAACTGTCTTAATTGTGATGTGGCATTTGTCAAGAGACAACAACTTTGTCGATTATAAGTATGATAGAAGTGAAGTGACTCCACACTTTTCGTCCAGTCGAAAGCAGAACACCTTATTTTCTCAAAGAAAGCAGAAAATGACAATAACTAGCAATGATCCATATTATGAAGTTAAACCACGTCATATTGCCTTCGACGACAACCTCACAGCTAGCCCCAGGAGGCCACAGAAATGACT
Source organism: Panulirus ornatus (assembly GCF_036320965.1). Lineage (NCBI taxonomy): Eukaryota > Metazoa > Arthropoda > Malacostraca > Decapoda > Palinuridae > Panulirus > Panulirus ornatus. The sequence continues at coordinate 11,152,740 of NC_092290.1, read as the reverse complement.
CTTGAGACCAATACGTGGCGACACAGATGATGGGACTCCCTGGCTCCATTGCTTGAGCGTTTGGAGGGGAAAACAATAAGGCGTCAGCTGTCGCATGGATAATGTCCGACAAAGCTGACCACATACACCAGACATGCTGGGATGAAGACGTACACCTCTCATACATAACACGTCTGTCACACTGAAGACAATAGAATTTCTGAGTCGTCTTTGTTGGTGCTACTATAACTCTCTCTCTCTCTCTCTCTCTCTCTCTCTCTCTCTCTCTCTCTCTCTCTCTCTCTCTCTCTCTCTCTCTCTCTCTCTCTCAAAGCTCCAGCCCATTAGGAGCGTCAACCTAAAAGGCCTACGGTACCCTGGCCAACATTAGAATCGCTCGTAGACGACGTCTTGGTCAAGATCTTTGGTTAAACTCTTTCCATCAGAGACCAAAGCCAAGATCACATATCTCAAGGTCTGATCGCCGACGTAAACACGATGCTCGTACATTTCGCCCAGAGTAACGTACTCCAATGTCGTGTTTAACATCACAGTAAAAAGATGATGATCAGATGGGCGATGAATATCCTAGCGCATCTGGATATCAAAATGCGTCGTTTTAAAACACACGGCAAGCCCCCCCTTTCAATTTTTCTAGACATGCGCGCGCGTGCTGCGCAGCTTGGAGAGTGCGCTGCGCGCGTAGCGCGTGGCCGCACGCAAGAGTTCAAGTTGGAGAGATTCGCTATGACAACCCGTTGTCAGGGGCTGTGACAAGGCACTTCCTGAAGCGAACGGTGTGAAGGAGGAGGAGGAGGAGGAGGCAAGGGTTTACGCGACCAGTCGACCAAGGGAACGGCGAGGAGGAGGTGGAGTTGGCAAGGATTTACTCGACCAGTCGACCAAGTGAACAGTATGGAGGAAGAGGAGGAGGCAAGGGTTTACTCGACCAGTCAACCAAGGGAACAGTGAGGAGGAGGAGTTGACAAGGGTTTACTCGACCAGTCGACCAAGGGAACGGTGAGGAAGAGGAAGAGGACAAGGAGGCAAGGGTTTGCTCGACCAGTCGACCAAGGGAACGGTGAGGAAGAGGAAGAGGAGGAGGCAAGGGTTTACTCGACCAGTCGACCAAACGAAGGGAGGAGTTGTCAAGCAACACCACCCTAGTCGACCAAGGCTGTAACCTCAGGATGACCTCAGTGGGGGAGGTCAAGGATGGGACTCGAGAGTTGATGGACAGCAGAGGCCGCTGCCCAATACTCAATACTGGTTACTGTCATAGATCATTTGTATGGTAAAAGTCGTTCAGACGTTTGCAATTCAATATTCAATACAAATTAGTCAGTTATCATTATCATTTTTAGTTATAGTAGTAGTAGTAGTAATGCTAATGATAATGATACTACTATCTTTTTATCATTAATTGATATTTTTATCATTATTATTATCATTATTATTATTACTAGTAGTAGTAGTAGTACTATTATTATTGCTATCATCATTTTTATTACTATTAACATAATTACTTTTATTAATCTTACCATTATAATCATTATTATCATTATCATTATTATTACTATTATCATTATGATTTCGAAGATTCTAGTCATAAAAAGAAATCGTTACTAAGGCTCTGTCTTAATTAGGTCTTAATCAATGTTAATTATGTAAAGGAATTTATGAATTTCATATTACCCCTTGGTCATTCATATAACGATAACGTAATCTGTCGATAACGGAAGACATTGGTACGAATGACGCCGTCGCCCACCGTACATTAGGGTGGTCCAAGCTGAACCCCCTCTTCACACATACAACCTCCATACAACCCCAGTTCATATAACAACCTCTGTACATACATTACAGTCTTTCATATATGGTTCTTTTTCAATGTTCAGACACCCCATACAGCACACATACATACCAATCCTCATAGAGCCTACTCATGCCCTAATCCTCATACCTCCTTCATATACCCCCAATCAAAATATAACTTATACATACCCTAATCCTCATACCTGCTTCATGTACCACCAATCCCCATTAACTCACACATACCCTAATCTTTATACCTCTATCTTATACCCCCAATCCCCATTTAACCCACACATACCCTAGTCTTCATCCCTCCTCCATATACCCCCAATCCCCATATAACCTACACGTACCCTAATCCTCATACCTGCTTCATGCACCCTCAATCCCCATATAACCCACACATACCCTAATCTTTATACCTCTATCATATACCCCCAATCCCCATATCACCCACACATACCCTAATCTTTATACCTCTATCATATACCCACAATCCCCATATCACCCACACGTACCCTAATCGTCATACCTCCTTCATAAACCCTCCAATCCCAAAGTAACATCCATACCTTCCTTTCGTTAAACTACAAAGAAAAAACCCTTTCAATTTCTCTCGCCACATTTCTTTGTTTGTGTTCATGATCAAGATGGTGAATTTGCATAGATATGACTAAGTGTTCTGTTTAAAGAAAATAAAAACAGTTTGACTATAGGACAGAATGAATTGATATCGTATTCATCTCTCCAGAGTAACGAGAGAAAAAAAAATAGAGGAAAGAAATAGCCAGAGAGTTTATCAAACTATCGTACGCCAGTGTTACCATTCTTGAATATCATTAAATTGATTTACTATCACTTAAGATATGAATAAGAATATACATGTCTCTCTTATGAATGAAAGATGTATTCTATAAAAAGAATATTCGGCAAAGGATCTTCGAGAATAGTGTAAATACTTGGATTATAAAGGAGGAGGCATGGGGGAGTAAGAGAGAGTGGGGGGTACGATAACGCTCGTGTTGTGCAGGGATTCGAGATTCTGAGGGACAAAACCATCGTACCTTTTTCCCGGAGGTTATCGTACACAAGTCATCCCACTTACGTAAACAGATTCCCACATTAACAAGAATAAAGGAATGAATTAATATACGTCAAACAATTGGTAGAAGAAGGCGTAGATTCATTTCCCTCAGTCTAAGAAGTTTTGATTAGATTCTGTGCGAAATGAGCAAGCTTGTACGATAGCGCATGACAAGACACTTGAGAAAAATGAATGAGTGTGAATGACCACTTTCTTCCTCAACGAACCATGACAGACGAAGTGCGACATAGAGGATCGTACCGCCAAGTCATCTTACAACTAAGCTAACAAGGTGTTGTAACACGTTACGACGCGGAACACCGACACACTCGTTGTATCCCACGCGCTCGATACTCATCGTACACGGAGCCTTGCGTCAGGGGTGTACGAAACCTACTTTAGTCGATCTATATGTGTGTGATTTAAGAGGATTGCACCGCCGCCACTGGGACACCGGGTCGAACCCCGGTGACGCCTAGGCCAGTGGAGATGATACCAAAGTGTATAATTGATTAACATGCTCTGAGGATTAAGCTCTTGCAAGGTAACAAGGCATATGCATATGTTTTTCTTTTTTCATACGTATTCACGATTTCCCGCGTTAGCGAGGTATTACGTCAAGAAGAGAGGACTGAGCCCTAGAGGGAAAATCCTCACTTGGCCCCTTGCTTTGTTCCTTCTTTTGGAAAATTAAAAACAGGAGGGGAGGATTTCCAGCCACCCGTTCCCTCCCCTTTTAGTCGCCTTTTACGACACGCAGGGAATACGTGGGAAGTATTCTTTCTCCCTTATCCCTAGGAATATTATATATATGTGATGTGAGAATTGCACGAAAGTGCACTTGGGAATCTATCGTGTTTCATTTCCTCGTGGACTCACAGGGGAGAAAGAATACTTCCCACGTATTCCCTACGTGTCGTAGAAGGCGACTAAAAGGAGAGGGAGTGGGTGGGGGCTGGAAACCCTCCCCTCCCGTTTATAATTTTCCAAATGAAGGAACAGAGGAGGGGGCCATGTGAGGATATTCCCTCTAAGGCTCAGTCCTCTGTTCTTAACGCTACCTCGCAAACACGGGAAATTGGGAATAGTAAAAAGAGAATATATATATATATATATATATATATATATATATATATATATATATATATATATATATATATATATATATATATATATATATCCTTCACGAAAATCTTTATTTGGACGCTTTGGTGATTTTTGACAGCTGAAGCAGAATCGTGAAGTCTAGTTGGCTTTCGTTGTATCATCTCTAGACCCACAGACACACTTAGTGGTCATTCACTCCAGTGTTGTGGGTGGAGGAGGACACGTGATGAAAATCGGACAGAGACAACGTCGTAAGTCCTTGAAAGATCCTCACATGCCTTTTACGAAGACAGTCACTCCTACTAAAGTCATAATCATTTGATCGTTAACGTAAATCAGAGGGGGAGAAAAAGAGATGTTCCGTTTTGAGTAAAAATTGTTTGATAATTCATACTCGTTGGTATTTTTTACCTCGTAATGCCCTTGATAATGGTCGAAATATCAGTAAATTGTTTAATATCAAATCGTATTTCTTACATCGTCACTCATTTGATAACTGTTCTAAATATCGGTAAATTGTTTAATATCAACTCGTATTTTTACATCGTCACTCATTTGGTAACTGTTCTAAATATCAGTAAATTGTTTAATATCAACTCGTATTTTTACATCGTCACTCATTTGGTAACTGTTCTAAATATCAGTAAATTGTTTAATATCAACTCGTATTTTTACATCGTCACTCACTTGATAAATGGTCGAAATATCAGTAAATTGTTTAATATCAACTCGCAGATAATTACCTCGTAGCTCCTTCGAAATATTAGTAAATTGTTTAATATCAAATCGTAGGTAATTTTTATCTCGTAACTCTTTTGATAATGGTCGTAATGTCAGTAAACTGTGTAATATCAACTGGTTGGTATTAACCTCGTAACTCCCTTGATAAATGCTCGAAACATCTTGGCTTCTGAAAGTAGCGGCATTTTGAATACAATGGACGGATGTAACAGCGTAGGAGACGGTTGTGGGGGGATGGATGAACCGGGAGGTGAGCTGTTGGGGGAGCCGTGGATGACGTTTTGTGAGATGTTTTGAGGAAGAGTTTGAGGATATGATGAGGCCCTTCTCTCTCTCTCTCTCTCTCTCTCTCTCTCTCTCTCTCTCTCTCTCTCTCTCTCTCTCTCTCTCTCTCTCTCTCTCGGTCCTCACAGGACTGGTCGTCAGGAGAGAGAGAGAGAGAGAGAGAGAGAGAGAGAGAGAGAGAGAGAGAGAGAGAGAAGAGAGAGGCATAAAGGAGGATTACTTTCTTTTCTTTGATAGTTGTGGGGTGTTTGACGAAGCTGCGTGATGCCCTTGTGGTTTATCAATGTATGTGTTATATATAGACAGTGCGATAGAGAGGGTGGGAGTGGAACACACTGTGAAGGCCACTTGGGGAAAGACCACGACCAAAATTAAGAGTTTACCTCCTTATGACACTGGGAAGTAAGGCTAATTTTGACCCGTTGCTCCCCACTGGGAAAATATAAGACATCTAGTGGATTTACCCACTGTCCTCACTGGAAATAAAAACCACACTTAGATCTATTCTGTCACTGGATCTAGCCCCTGTCCCCACTGGAAGAAATAGACACACAGACCTTCTCCGTCACTGGATTTACCCGATGTTCCCACTGTGAGAGAAACTGAATCTACCCACTGTCCCCCACTAGGAAAAAAAGACACCCATGCCTACTTTGTCACTGAATTTACTCCTTAATCCCACTGGAAATAACCACCACCTGACCAATTATGTCACTGGAAAGGAACCTTTTTGTCTCCCTACACTTCCATAACAACGGAAGGTCTTGGGTTAAGGTGGCTGTGATAGCCTCGTCTATGGGCATGACCAGGGCTGGGTCACTGTGTTCCTGTTACTGTTGCTCTGTGTGTGTGTGTGTGTGTGTGTGTGTGTGTGTGTGTGTGTGTGTGTGTGTGTGTGTGTTTAGGAGAGGGGCTGGAGGGGTGAGGGTAGGGAAGTCAGCTGTAGTGATGACGACACTGCAGCTGAATGCCTCGCCAGCAGCTGTTTGTGTGTGTGTGTGTGTGTGTGTGTGTGGGTGTGTGTGTGTGTGTGTGTGTGTGTGTGTGTGTGTGTGTGTGGTATAAATGAAGACGGATGTGGTGAGAGAGTTAATCATCCCACTTATATAAGTAGTAGTGGCAGTCTAGTTTAAGTTGCTTGTGTGTGTGTGTGTGTGTGTGTGGGTGTGTGTGTGTGTGTGTGTGTGTTTACGGAGTGAAGGAACAAGCTGGATGTTTGCTTTCACAAAACGCAATGCAGAATCTAGTCGTCATTACGCAGGTGAAATAGCCACGTTTAAAGTGTCCCTCCCCTTTCCAGCCCACACCACCATCACCCTATCACCACCACCATCACCATCACCATCACCATCACCATCACTACTGCCTCGCGCACGCGCGGTGAGAATAATGGGAGCCCCTTCGCCCCATTCCCCACCACTCCCTCTTTCGGTGCTCGCAGGAGTGATCGTCAGGAGATAGATAGATAGATAGATAGACAGATGAATAGATAGATAATTAGATAGATAGGTAGATAGATAGATGGTAGATAGATAGACAGGGAGAGAGAGAGAGAGAGAGAGAGAGAGAGAGAGAGAGAGAGAGAGAGAGAAGGGAAGGAGGGTGTGTATGCACCGGAGATTTCAACGCTAACCTATATAGTAATCCAACGCTCGCGAACTCTCCTGTAGACGGAGCGGCTTCTGACGCCATCGGTGCATTACCCTGCATCTCTGGTGACCTTGACGCTTCCTAGAAGCCTACAAGCTCTCCAACTATTATATATATATATATATATATATATATATATATATATATATATATATATATATATATATATATATATATATATATCTTGACCACCTCTTAGCACCGCTCACGAACCAATCGTTCGTGGCTAACAAGCATTTTTGAAGGCCAGTTAGATCTCCCGTATTTTCATAGCCAAGGATTAAGAGAGAGAGAGAGAGAGAGAGAGAGAGAGAGAGAGAGAGAGGGATTTTGGGGTTTCGAAGCCAAAGTTTTTCCTTTAGCCGATCTCTCTCTCTCTCTCTCTCTCTCTCTCTCTCTCTCTCTCTCTCTCTCTCTCTCTCTCTCTCTGCTTAAAGCCTCCCTCACACACACAATCCCTCTCTCTTGACCTGCCACACAGCCACCCTCACCACCAGCGTCCTACGGGCCGTGTGTAGCTCCCCCCTCTCTCTCTCTCTCTCTCTCTCTCTCTCTCTCTCTCTCTCTCTCTCTCTCTCTCTCTCTCTCTCTCTCTCTCTCTCTCTCTCTCTCTCTCCCATCACTGGTCGTCCCTCGGTTCCTCTGGTCATATATTGCGGGTTAATTTACCACCCACACTCAAGAGGCGTTTTACGAGCCACTTGAAGGAACAGTGTCGTGGTGGGGCGAGGCAGGTAGGGTGCCAGAGGCAACTGGCAGTCGGATAATTGGCACTCAAACAGTTGGCAGTCGTGCAATTGGCATTCAGGCAACTGGTGCTTAGGCAACTGGTACTCGAACAAGTGGCCCTTGCAACACTGTGGTCTCTCCCGGGTGGCATATCATACCAGAAGAAGGAGAAGTAGGCTGTTGCCTCGGGGTTTCATACAGCTCCTGTGGACTGTTTGTTGACCATGGTCGAACCTTATGTTGATTCGAATCCACCAGAGTTTTAGCAGGTGTCTCATGAGTTCTATGAGGTAATAGTGAGCAGCTAAAGAAAAAATTTATCATTTTGATTCTTATGATGTTCTTTAGCATGATGAACATACCCCATCCCTCTTCGAAACTGTTCTAATGAAGAGTTGAACATTTTTGTACAATGTTCCATTTCTTACTGTGGAACAGTTGAAAATATTAGGTCTCATGTTAGAACAGTCGAACTATCTTTTTCTTTTCGACCTACAAAACGAAACAGAAGCAGAGCTGCGCCCTCATTCCTACCTGCTCATTTCCCTGTCGTTGTAATTAGGAGGGGGAAAAAAAAGAAAACACTTGTTCATTTGAACAATAGAAACCGCAGCTGTGGCGCAGCTGTGAGAAGGGAAGGGGGTCATATGTCTAGGCTCTTCCCCCCACTCCACCCCACCCCACCCCCAAGGGCTTCATAGCTCATTCGAGAGTGAAACTTCGAAGCAGCAGTAGTGATTCGTGGGTCAGAGTGAGAAAGTTCAGGACGACTGAAAGCTAATAACAACAGCAGCAAAGGCAGGTGGGAGGGCGGTGGGAGGGGCGGCGAGCAACGGAGGCATATGGCTAACGCGCGAGAACAGATGTGGAGGGTAATTACACACACCGTGTGTAGCCCACCACCTCGAGACCTGTGGTCGTCTTTCTCTTGCTCCCGAGTCGTTCTCATGGTCTCCGAGACTCATGAAATAGTTCAGGCAATACAAAGCATCATTCACCAATATAACATCTTTAATTTTTCTTCTTAAGCACCGTTGGAGGGAAGGGAACAAGATATATATGGCTGTAAAGAGCATCCTTTCGACCCAACATTTACTGTCGAATATCATTTCCAGTTTCTCTGCAGCCATGCCAAACACAGTGGTGTGCCTTACCTTCCCCCTCGGGTATGGACTACTTTCTAAACCCGACCATACATACCTGCCATGGTAATCGAGGGCGTCTCCTCAGCAGCCGTGTGTGTGTGTGTGAGGCAAACTCTATCCTGTAGTAGGTGAAGCTCCTGGGGTCATATTACTCGGTTATCTGTCAGGGTCGGCGCTTCGCTTTTTGTTGCGCCGGCCGCGATGCCCACTGGTTCCGAATCTTGGTGGATGGGGAGGGCAGTCGAGTCTGGTGGATGGGGAGGGCAGTCGAGTCTGGTGAATGGGGAGGGCAGTCGAGTCTGGTGGATGGGGAGGGCAGTAGAGTCTTGTGGATGGGGAGGGCAGTAGAGTCTGGTGAATGGAGAGGGGCAGTAGAGTCTGGTGGATGGGGAGGGCAGTAGAGTCTGGTAGATGTGGGGGGACAGTAGAATCTGGTGGATGGAGAGGGCAGTAGAGCTAGTGGATTAGGAGGGCAGTAGAGTCTGGTGGATGAGGAGGGGCAGTAGAGTCCGGTAGTTAGGGAGGGCAGTAAAGTCTGGTGGATGGGGAGGGCAGTAGAGTCTGGTGGATGGGGAGGGACAGTAGAGTCTGGTGGATGGGAGGGGCAGTAGAGTCTGGTGGATGGAGAGGGGCAGTAGAATGCGTACAGTGCGAGTTCATAACCATGGACTGAGGTGTATGATATCAGCTCATTTGTGTTGTTCGACTGGTGAGGATTGTGTATAACGTGACACAGGCTCGAATCAGTAGGGGGATAACAAGGAGGGTATTAAGAAGAGAATGTACACACGTATCCCCACCTTAAAACCACACCCACACACACACCCACCCACACACACACCCACACACACACCCACACACACACACACACACACACACACACACACACACACACACACACACACACACACACACAAGTTTGTCGATGAGGATGGGTCACAGATGGCCTCGATGCGAGCGTCATCCAGCAGGGAATAAGCTGCAGGAATACTTGTGTGCAGTGGACCAGGGAGTCGACCTCGTCCCTAACCTCTGGCCTGAGTCCCATTTACAGGAAAGGCAAGGAGACAAACTGCCCACTGGTATACATTAGAATTACCCTCAAGTTCCTGGATAGGGACTGGTATACATTAGAATTACCCTCAAGTTCCTGGATAGGGACATGTTCACCAAGCTTGTTACCCATCTTGTATTATACCAAAAGAAGGAACCACTTGTCCAGTTGGGTCACCGCACGTAAAAAGGTACAAAGAACTGATAGAGAAGGTTCAGAGGAAGGCGAGGAAGGTAATACCAGAAAAAAAAATACGAGTTCGTTTACAGGGAAAGATTTTTAAGGCCTTATATTTGTCCAGTATGGAAGAGAAACGATGAAGGAGTGACCTGACCATACTCTTTAACTGCTTAAACTAGCTTGATGACGTAGACATGTGAACAGTTCTTCGAATAACGCGTGGGAAAAGCAATTAGAAAGCATAACAGGAATTGAAGCTCGTTATAAAAGATAAAGATAATTACTTTCATAGTATGAGAGTAATGGATAAATGCAATAGATTGAGTAATGAGACGCCAAGCATAGACAGGAGATACAGATGTCTAAAAAGGTGTTTAATAGAAGAGATGGCTCAAGAGATGGGTCTCCACGGGTGTAGAACTCACTCCCCCTATACAGCACAGGTTGGTAAATGCAGTCACACACTTCCTTTAGGAAAATTGACGTTGGGTAAGCTACCTACTCTACCCTCCCTAACTTTAACCACCTCCTCATCGCCCTCATTTCAGGGGAAAGTCGTCTGGAAATGGTAATGAGGAAAAGGAGGAAGACTCATACGATTTCGACATGTTTTTGGAGCCATTAGCATTATCACAGCTGGGGCTCAACAGGTGTTTCGCAAAACAACACTCTCACGATGTATTGTCTTCAATTAAGCCAACACCTGTCGCTCTGGGCTTGCATGTTCCTTGGAAAGAATGAGGAAAATCAAGCGAGAAGTGACTGCTTCTTCCTCTGCATGATTAAAGCTCGGTGAATGTTGTCAGTGCATGATTATTTGGGGTGTAATTTCAGTGGTCTTTTATAGCTGTAAATGAAGTGTGATGATCAAGTCATCTGTAAATGAGTATAAAAATCTGACAGAGACTTAACTTTTCCCCAGTCACTAGGGTATCTGAAGTGGTCACTCGTCTGCTGTAGAACTGTGGCCAATCGTCCCCTGCAGTGTAAAACTGTGGCCAATCGTCTTCTGCAGTGTAAAAATGTGGCCATTTGTCCCTTACAGTGTAAAAGAAATGTGGCCATTCGTCCCCTACAATGTTAGAATGTAGCCATTCGTCTTTTGCAGTGTAAATGTGGCCATTTGTCTCTTATAGAGTAAAGATGTGGCCTTCCGTCCCCTACAATGTTAGAATGTAGCCATTCGTCCCCTACAATGTTAAAATGTGGTCATTCGCCCGCCTCAATATGATCTGTACTCACTTCTCTGCAATATCACTCGACCCCTCCCATCCCACACCATTCCAAAATCAGCCACCAGACCCCATGTACAAATAGAATATTCACCTCTGCTTCATCACCAACAACCAGTACTTGCAGACCACCTACACTCCAACAAACACAACATTAACACAACGTATGCATACAACCCAACAAACACAACATTAAGATAACATATACACGCAACAATGACTTAAGAAGCTCTGTAAACAACCACCCTCCCAATCCAGTCTTAAACCTCACTCCACCAGGACATATACCCCAATCTAAAACTACATTCCCTAGGCATGTACGAGATGTGCTTTCTCTTCTGTGTTCTACACACTACTCATCTTCCGAACATTACAAACAATAATTCAGGAAATCCCGAGATATCTCGTATCTCGTGAAAACACCGAACACTGTACACCTCAGGTCTCCTGTCCTCACCACACACTGACATACGCATACCATCAACCTGTGGTGTCAGGCAATGGACGTGACAGGCTTCCTGAGCGCTGTGGGAGCCGGTAAAAAGGAAAACATTTGACGGGAAGTGAGGTAGGATGGTATAGATAGATAGATAGATTGATTGATTGATAGATACTTGACTGGGACCTCTTCTCTCTACCCTTGCCTGACCCCAGCTCCTGTCGACTCGCCTCCCATCACCACCAACAGTTATCCTTCGAGAATAGATCGATATTCCATCTTTATCATCAGGACTCCTTCTTCGGCTGCCTGTATATCATGATTCATCTATCCTTCTCTCCATCTAACTCATCCCTCTGCACTAGGCAGTAGCAAATGGCGACCTGGGTGAGGGAGGGCTCAGAACAAATCGGTCCTGGAAAAAGTATCGTACTTCTCACACACACCACCAAAAACAACGCGGGAATCGACTCTTTACATTCTCTTCCATCTCAGGAAGAACGAGGAAACTCGTTTTTGAGACATCGCCCTCAGTATCAGAATTCAGGTGCTCGTAACGCGTACCAGAGGAAGAGGAAGTTGATATCACACGGTCATATATAGTGAACGTCTCTTCGAGACTAATGGCCTCGATGTTTATAATTAGAAATGAAAACTGCTCGCTAGAGGCGACCGGCCACAGGTGACCAACCTCCTCCTCCTCCTCCTCCGTCAAGAGACTGAGCCAGAGGGACCACTATGTCCCCAACTCGTCTGTTGACGCGCGACCATCGGCGATTATCGTACATCACCGTCGTTGACATAGTCTGTTTATCTTCGTGTTTTTCTTCACACTATTGTTGTACCCGACATTAACTATATCCATCCAGTGTTGAACTGATGCTGGACCATTGTCCAATGCTGAGTACTTTCACATAGGCCCAATGGTTAGTTATGGCAACATTGTGGATACGATGTGAAGAATATATGGTATGAAAACTCCCACGATAGTCTTTTGACACTTATTGTACCACAGTGAACTACAGACTTTTTAACTTTTGGCCACAGCCATCCCTTTTATGGACATCCTGCAGCGCGCAGGAAGCTGGCCACGTCTACCGGGTGGGACCATAGGGTTAACAAGTGTGATGATCATGTGGGTTCTATAATCATGTTCACTCGATGTTTGTGGTGTTGTTGAGATGGGTGGAGTCCTGAACGCGGAGGAGAAAGTGTCACTCGTACATCCCTGGGGAGTGTAGTTGTGTGCTGGGGAATATGTCTGAGTGAGGTGCAATTTAAGACTGTGTTAGGATGGCAAGCTGTTGTTATGGTGTTTGTTGAGTCATTCCTGTCCTGTCCTCATGTTAGATACTTTCAATGGTGAAAATAAAGAGTATAATACGTGTTAACCAAAGACTTTGCCAGTGTTGATCATCGTACATCCATGACATTGTAGATGTACTGTTTTTGAACTGTGACTCTAACCGATTTGAAAAGAAATTGTCGTTCGGATACTAAATCATTGCCACATTTATCTGAAACAATATCATTTATATTGAAAAAATACTCGTTCATTACTGCACAGATAAGATGCCATTGAAGATTTAAGAGGGCCTCTGTTATCAGTAATACTCAGAGCTGCTGTGGATGACATTCACACCCGACTTTGATTATATCGTACTTCACAGATTTCAAGGCTTCGTACATGACAACATGTGGTGAAATGAAGCCTTTAAAAAAAGCTATTATCCCAACGTGCACGAACATTATCGTACATCCTCAGACGTTTAGAACTTCGTACACACGTACGAGAGCCATGAATTGTCGTACCTTCATCCTGTCGGGACTTCGCGTACTGAGCTCTGATGCACCTTGACCACTAACACAGAAGTTGCTCTGTGTTGCGTCGTCGTCTCAGACGTAACTCACAGATCATTTCATTAGGGAAAGAACGTGGTGCGTTGTGATGTAAACCTGGCGACTGTGGGATTTCTGTGAGAATGACAGAGTGGGAAGTGAGAACGAGATGGGGTGAATTAGAGACGGAAGGTAAGATGGTTACGGTAAGGTGTGGTGGAGTCATGCAAGAAACATGGAGATCTCGGTGCGAATTCTCTCTCTCTCTCTCTCTCTCTC
>NC_092290.1:11069182-11134182 GCF_036320965.1 Panulirus ornatus | reverse complement strand
TGATCCCTTCCTTTGAACCTCGACGAAGCTACAGGGAGTCTGCACCTTTGCTTTGGTCGATGAAATGAAATCAGTAAAGGGTCTGAACCCTTTCAAGCTCGACTTTCAAGATACCTGAAGGAGTTCTGAACCCTCGATTCGTATGAGATTTCACCATGACAGTAGACCCATTTCCCAAAGTATCATACTAATGTGCAAGCAAAAAAAAAAAAACTATCATTATTGTACTAATCATTTTGGAAAATGAAAATTCCTGGTCTGCTAGACGAACGTCTCGAGATGAGATTATGAGTTTGAAGAGTGTGAGGTCATTAAGACCACCTCATTATCGCCAGCTGGTGATTTATCTACTCATCATCATCACCATCACCAATTGAGTGGATCATTATCATCATCATCCCAACCACCGCCAGCTGAATGGCTCATCAACTCAGATGACGCGTGACCACCTGACGACATTGTAATTGTCGGCAACATAAGACAGTGGAATGTTACGAGTGTGTTCGCCGTGCGGGGGATGAGAGTTTGGCTCTCTCTCTCTCTCTCTCTCTCTCTCTCTCTCTCTCTCTCTCTCTCTCTCTCTCTCTCTCTCTCTCTCTCTCTCTCTGAGTGTGTGTGTGTGTGTCTTTGTGTGTGTGTGTGTGTGTGTAATTATCGGACGTAAAGCTACACCGAAGAGGAGGCCTTGAGTGGACCATAATCTTATAACCTCGCATCACTGCCTTACCCCTTGGCCCTGTACAGCTAACGCTAGCGGGAACTTCTTAGCCACAGCTAACATTAGCAGTGGCTCAGGCCCGAGACAGTGGCCATAGACCAGAGGACAGAATGAACGTAATTCCCCCATTTTCAACCTACGTAACAAAGAGTTGCACTCATGGTCGGAAATCTACGAGCTAATACCCGTTTCTTAAGACGTAGTTCAGAAGTCCTTTTTTTTGTCATCTAGAACGCTGGACTAGTTCAATAGATCTGACCTCGTATCAGTGACCTAATTACAGGGCTGATTGTCAAGGGCCGAGTCATGATGATTGGTTGATTGTGTGAACTATTTTCTTTGTATTGGCCTTGACGATGGTCACCGGTCCCAGAATATTTTCAGCTGACGGTTTCGAAAGTATCGTATAGATGTCTCAGATGTGTCTATATGTACTAGATTGTATAGATGTCTTAGAATATCTTGTGTATATATGTACTAGATTGTACAGATGTCTTAGAATGTCTTGTGTCTGTATGTACTAGATTGTATAGATGTCTTAGAATATCTTGTGTCTATATGTACTAGATATGTAGCTGTGGATTTTATGTACATTTGCCAATGGGACGTTTCGGTCGAAGGTGGATTTTAAATCGTGGGGAAATGGAGTTACTGATTTGTTGAAAAATTGGAAAATAACTAGAATTTCTGTACGTGGGTATTTGATTTGTAGGTGGGTGCTGGTTTCTTGAAGAACTTGAGAATCACCAGGATTTCTGTACGTGGGTATTTGATATGTAGATGGGTACTGGTTTCTTGAAAAACTTGAAAATAACCAGGATTTCTGTACGTGGGTATTTCATTTGTAGGTGGGTACTGGTTTCTTGGAGAACTTGAGAACAACCAGGGGGGTTCTCTACGTGGGATATATTACTGGTTTCTGTTGGTAGTTTTGAAGACTGTGGTGAGAAGCAGGCAGTGGATGAGACCCGTTTGCTTCCTACCCACTGAGACCATAGCTATGGGTCTTACCCACTGAGACTATGGTCAAAAGTTTTTAACCCCTGAGATCATGACCAAGGGCCTCACCCACTGGAGCCATGTCCAAGGGCCTCTCCCACTTAGAGTCTAACCCACTGAGACCATAGCTAAGGATTTCCACCCACTGAGACTATGGCCTCGGTTTTTACCCCCATGAGACCATGGCTGAGGGCCTCTCCCACTGAGATGATGACCAAGGGCTCCACCCACTGACGCTATTACCAAATCTCTAACTTAAATAGATAAGTGATTAAATGCCTCGTAAGGGCTGATTGCACCGACCTCTCTGTCTCTTTCTCTCTCCACCAGAAGCATCGTTTTTCTTGTCCTCTTTTGTCTAGTTACTTGTGGCTTTTGATTCATCTGTTTCTCTTTCTATGTTCTCTCCAAGAACCACAATTGCGCTGCATCATTCTTTTCTTTTAATTTGCTCAGAATCTGTCAATCTCGAGACGAGGGACGCACCTCCCATGATCCAGTGCGTCCAAATAATGCAATTGTTTTTGAGATTTAAGTCCTGTAGTCTCCATCATTTTCTAAGGTTAGAGAACAAGCCTTATCAAATGGCTGCTTGGGAGATATATGCATTAGCTCAAGAATGAGGTTAGGTTTAGAAATAGACATTCGAGTCAAAGGTACATTTTCCTCGGCCCGTCTCATTCCACATTCCCTCATGAACAGATTTCGGTTTGTTTACTTTTCCAGTCGTCGAGAAAAATGTTGTCCAGGTAGTTTGATCGCCAGGGATTATCACTTCACCCGAGAGTTTACCACCAGACGCTCGTGTTCTCATCTGGCGTTTACTGGTGTCATTACTGGACGTGCTGCCCAGCTGCTCGGAGCGGCAGTAACAGCAGTTGTGGCAGCTGTTACTAGACGAAGAGTAAGTGTCTCTGTCCACCCTCTGGCTCTGCCCGTCTGCGATGCAACACATGACTGCTCACAGGGACAGTCATCTGTCTAGTGATGTATACAGTCTCCACTCACTCGTCCCTCACATACAGTGCATCTATACAGTCTCCACTCACTCGTCTCTTACATACAGTGCATCTATACAGTCACCACCCACCCGTCCCTCACATACAGTGCATCTATACAGTCACCACCCACTCGTCCCTCACATACAGTGCATTTATACAGTCTCCACTCACTCGTCCCTCACATACAGTGCATCTATACAGTCACCACCCACTCGTCCCTCACATACAGTGCATCTATACAGTCACCACCCACTCGTCCCCAGTATACACTGGCACACTCTGTGGTCGTCGGCCCTTATCTGTTCACAGTACCAACTGAGGCGCAGACCCGAAGAAGGATCGGACCTTGTTCAAACTAGCGAGTGACCCTTCTTAGAAGGTCGAACGCTCTGTCTGTCGTCTTGCTCATAGCCATCACTTGGCCAGGGACAATGTAGTGCCACCTACGTGAACAAAATGTAGCCACCACTTCGACCGTACAAATGCTAGCTGTATAGATTGTGTTGTATATATATATTTTTTCAAAGGAATTTACTTCGTCAAACATACTGTGTGGTAATGTACAATAGACGTGTACTTTGAGGTAACCATAGACATGGTCCTATTGCTCCTCAGCGACAAAGTTAGTTAGATACATGGGATCATCTATGGATGGCCAAGAGCTTGGCCATCCACTTAAGACTCGGTTATAAGTGTAAGTCGAGAATACTACACACAAAAAAAGATAGAGTTGTAAGTGATCACTCCTCCCCAATCCCTCACCCCAAAGATGTCAGGAGAGGGAAAGTTTTGATTGCAGATCTTCGAATGCGTCCGAGCGGTAGTGGTGAGTGGCTGGATTGGACCATCACATTTATGCACAGGGAAGCCCTAGGGATCTGCACAGGTGAGGATATAACGCCTCCTTTTCCCCACGTAGTAGGAGGAGGATGAGGAGGAGGAGAGGCGGTGTTCAACTAGAAGGGAAAACAGGACATTACACACGACGACACCTGGGTGGGTCATCTGGCATCGGTGGTAGAGAGTCGAGCTGACAGGAGTTTGGCGCTAAATGAACCCAGCTAGACGTGTGGTCGCTGGCTAGATTACACGTCAGCTCCCGTGAATCGCAGCGTCGCCAACGCGCGGAACATATGCTTCTCGATAGCCGGCAACAAACACACAGCGGCGTCAGGTCCTCACCTGCTTTCACATTCCCAACATGGAGGAGTATACCAGCTTGCCTTGTCTATCTCTCGTTCTGCCAAAGTCTTCCCCCAATCTCAAGGTGAAACTCTCTCTCTCTCTCTCTTTCTCTCTCTCTCCAGATCAGAGGCAGGAGGGGGGAGATCCAATTCTCTGTTCATCAGCATCAACGCCAAAGTCATAACCATGGTGTCATTAACCTCACGTCCCGCGCGATAAGATAGACGCCCTTCAGATAAGCCTGGCAACAGAGGGTGAGGTAGCTGGAGAGCTATCGTCCATCCTCCTGTGGCGGGGTCATCGAGTGCCCTCGTCCTCACTATCTGTCAACCACTCTTATCAAAAACGCATCGTTGTGTATCAAAGTATTATCATCAAATCCTCTTACGATGTGATTCTATCCCCAGGCAGCTTAGAGCATGAGAACCTTTAACGGACAATAGAAACATCTTTAAAAAGCCTCAGAGAATAATTGATTTCACCGATTACCATAAAGATTGCGATACCCAATGTTTACATTCTCACACCGACGCCTCCCATGTCACTGCATTTATAGTTTCCAGCTCCATAGCTGGGAAGTCTAATCTTCCATGTCTATAGTTGCCGTCTCTATACTCCAGACATATGAAGGACAACCTGGATGTAGTAATAGAATTGGCTGGTAAGATAAAGCCTCGGTAAATCTTTCGCTGTGGATTACAGGGGAAAAGGATTTTTGAGCAGTTGAAGAATTTGGGAGGGATTTGTTGGAGAATTGGAGGGAGTGCGGTGAGGGAGAGAAATCTAACGGAATGGCGAAAGACTGGAGGAGGGTAAGTGGTCCTTGGGCTAAACCCAGATGCTCCATTGTCCAATGGTGGATAGCGAGCAACTTCGTGGGGGTCGAAATCATTTAGCAAGGTAACTGGTCTTTTTATGGTGGTGAAGAAAGAAGGAAAGTTGATTGTCTCGATCTACCAAATGTGTCGCACCTGCAGCTGCTCTTGTGCTGCAGCAGGTGCTGTCCTCGAAGTCAATTTAACCCTGTGGGATGATCACTGCGAAGGACATCAACTCTCCACCAACGCTCGTATCATTCTGACCACCTCAGTCAAGTTTAGTGTGGTCTGTCGCATGGTGTTCCTTGTACAGTGTATGTGACGTGTGTGTGTGTGTGTGTGTGTGTGTGTGTGTGTGTGTGTGTGTGTTCCTGAAGGTGTCTGTGTTATTGTCTGTTTCTACCCTACGGGACAGGGAGGCCCCCATCTCTTGGACATCCTCTATTATCATACGATGTTTTCACACTTCTTGATAACGTTGTCAGAATTCACAGTCTCGCCATCTGATTCATCCTATCTATCCTTTTCTTTTATATCTTTCCTTTTTTTCCCCTTTTTTTGCTCAGTTTAGATCTATGGTGAGTGGTTATCCCCTCTCTCTCTCTCTCTCTCTCTCTCTCTCTCTCTCTCTCTCTCTCTCTCTCTCTCTCTCTCTCTCTCTCTTTGCATCCTGCGCTGTTGGAATCAAACCGTTCAAAAAAAATGTAAAAGGTTTTGATCATGTCACCCTTTACTCGTTTCTCTTCCATGGTGGACACAAATCTATGGCTTCTAACACCACACACCCCGCCACTACTACTTGGCTGTTTTAATTCTGGTACCATTTTTCTTGTCTTCCTTTGGACCTTCTCGATTAGTTTGCTGTGTCTGTGCAGTGAGCAGACTTGTGAAGGAAATTCTAGTTTTGGTCTAGTATGCGCTGCTAACAGTTTGCTGAATACTTTCGTATCCATGAATACGAGAATGCCAGTAGACAGTTTGTCTCTATTATCTTTTTTCTAAGATTGGACCATGGCGACAGATAAGGTACAATGTCGACTTCCAAGTCCTTCTTAGATTCAAGTTTCTGTTGCTTATTTCCGGTTAGATGATGTGCGATCGGTGTGTCCCATCCTCATTCCATCTATCCGGGTTGAATTTCATCCACTAGGCATCAGGCCAACTTTTGAATTGTGTCAAGGTCCCCTTGTAAGTTGATGCAATCCTCCTTCTGGTTTTCAGTGTCCACTTGACCTTGGGATTGTCCATAACTAGACACGTGAGTCCAGTCCCTCTGGCAATACAGTTATATAGAACAAGATGGGGCCAGACAACTGTCGTATAGATCAAGATGGGGCCCGACGAGTGTAAAACTCCCTCCACGTACAGTACAAATACTCAGTTACAACTTGGTAATCACACGTACATTGCCGTACAAGTGAAGACCTTGTGACTGAAACAATTACTGTCGAGAACTTCCATAGACTCTCTTCGTTTACAACACTTGTATGGGACTTCATAGACGTTGAGCGTCAGTGGTAACGCAAGTCTAACCCTCTTGTGAAGGAGTGGTATAGATAGATAAAGTAACTTTACGTTGGTATATATATATATATATATATATATATATATATATATATATATATATATATATATATATATATATATATATGTATATATATATATATATATATATATATATATATATATATATATATATATATATATATATATATATATATATATATATATATATATATATTACATTGGAAAAGATTAAGGAGGATAAAATCTGATCTGGTGTTGCATAATGTGTAGTTAGGAATTCAGAAATCAGAGTTTAGGAGACTAGGCTAGGACAGATAGATGAGATAGATATATAGGTGGGTAGATTAGATGATAGATATAGACGAGAGAGAGAGAGAGAGAGAGAGAGAGAGAGAGAGAGAGAGAGAGAGAGAGAGAGAGAGAGAGAGAGAATGTGTATCTATGTACATTTCTACTAGTCCCCTCCCCCGACGAAGGGGTCAATGCTCATCACAGAGACAGAAATAGACACAATAAAGAGGAGGAACAATAAGACGTGGAGAAAGTCTAGGCTTATCTCATAAACAAAACCACTGGACACCCGTCTGGATCACATTATAGCTAAAAAAAAAGGAGAAAAAAAGATAAAGAAAACGTCAACACTCAGACACCTGATACAAACCACAGCACCCTCGCGGCGCTACATGTTGGAGGGAGGCAATGTCTTTCCTTAAGACTTGACGGGGGTGGGGGGTGGTGGTGCGGGGTTGGGGGTTAGATCTTACCCCACCAACCCCAGCCACTCAGTGGACCACAATACGTCACTTCGGCTGGCCACAGATGGCGGAAGAGTCCTGTGTGGTGGTGAGGAACACTACACACCGCCCAGTGGATCATCCTGTGTGTGTGTGTGTGGTGTGTGTGTGTGTTGTGTGTGTGTGTGTTGTGGTGGGTCGTGGAGGGATGGCGGGAGAGGGTGTGTGTTGACGGTGGTGGTGGTGGATAGTGCCTGAAAAGAAAGCAGCACCCTCTCTTGCAGTGCCTCGATAGCTGGGGTTGTACGTTATTTGATGGGGGAAATGAACTCTCCAGCCTCACATTTTACGGTTGTAGTAGTAGTGATAGTGATAGTAATACAACAGGGTGTTAAATCCAGCTCTTGAAGGAGCGAAGCTTCATGAAGCCTTGGACAAGAAGGTTCGAAACACGCTTCACTAGCAGAACGACACACCTCTAAACCACTATGATCGGAATGACGATTCACATGACAAGGAACACTTGGGAGATATCTTACATGATATTAGGATTATTAATGCTTTAAAATCTTACCATCTGTACGACGGAGCTGTGGCTGAAAAAAAAACTATGAGGGTAGGTCAAACGAATCCTCACTGATTGTTCGAACATATTACGGATAGACAGATAGAAGCAAGGCAAAAGTAAACATGTTTCCCTTCATGGAATGGGAAGATAAATGCCATTTATGATTTCCAGTGAAGGAGGAGGAGGTATTACTGTGCTCAAAGTTCATATCACTAAAGGAGTTTCGTGATGCAGTGAAATGCACACGACAGGAGTTTCATGATGCAGTGAAATGCATGATTTTCCATTGTGAAATATCCTCAGTGCATTTTTCTGACAACTTTTTGTATGTACGGAATGACTTGATGAGAGCCTGCCTTTCAATATACCTCCAAATCATGATCAATCACTAGCCTAATCATGATTAATCACTCGTCTAATCGTGATTAATCACTAGCCTAATCGTGATTAATCACTAGTTTAATCGTAATTAATTACTAGTTTAATCGTGATTAATCATTAGCCTAATCGTGATTAATCATTAGCCTAATCATGATTAATCACTAGCCTAATCGTGATTAATCACTAGCCTAATCATGATTAATCACTAGCCTAATCGTGATTAATCACTAGCCTAATCATGATTAATCACTAGCCTAATCGTGATTAATCACTAGCCTAATCATGATTAATCACTAGCCTAATCATGATTAATCACTAGCCTAATCGTGATTAATCACTAGCCTAATCGTGATTAATCACTAGCCTAATCATGATTAATCACTAGCCTAATCATGATTAATCACTAGCCTAATCATGATTAATCACTAGCCTAATCGTGATTAATCACTAGCCTAATCATGATTAATCACTAGCCTAATCATGATTAATCACTAGCCTAATCATGATTAATCACTAGCCTAATCGTGATTAATCACTAGCCTAATCATGATTAATCACTAGCCTAATCGTGATTAATCACTAGCCTAATCATGATTAATCACTAGCCTAATCATGATTAATCACTAGCCTAATCGTGATTAATCACTAGCCTAATCGTGATTAATCACTAGCCTAATCATGATTAATCACTAGCCTAATCATGATTAATCACTAGCCTAATCATGATTAATCACTAGCCTAATCGTGATTAATCACTAGCCTAATCGTGATTAATCACTAGCCTAATCATGATTAATCACTAGCCTAATCATGATTAATCACTAGCCTAATCGTGATTAATCACTAGCCTAATCATGATTAATCACTAGCCTAATCATGATTAATCACTAGCCTAATCGTGATTAATCACTAGCCTAATCGTGATTAATCACTAGCCTAATCATGATTAATCACTAGCCTAATCATGATTAATCACTAGCCTAATCATGATTAATCACTAGCCTAATCGTGATTAATCACTAGCCTAATCATGATTAATCACTAGCCTAATCATGATTAATCACTAGCCTAATCATGATTGATCACTAGTCTAATCATGATTGATCACTAGCCTAATCGTGATTAATCACTAGCCTAATCATGATTAATCACTAGCCTAATCGTGATTAATCACTAGCCTAATCATGATTAATCACTAGCCTAATCATGATTAATCACTAGCCTAATCATGATTGATCACTAGTCTAAAGGATGATCATATTTTTTACTTTGTCGTTTGGATGAAGCCATTTATAACCACCTGTTGTCCTGTATATTTAGATGATGGATTCGTTCCTACGTGTTTTGTGGTGTAGCCTCACCAGCTCATGGTCCCTCAACCCAACCCAGCCACCAGCTCATGGTCCCTCAACCCAACCCAGCCACCAGCTCATGGTCCCTCAACCCAACCCAGCCACCAGCTCATGGTCCCTCAACCCAACCCAGCCACCAGCTCATGGTCCCTCAACCCAACCCAGCCACCTCACATGAGGCAAAGGAACACGTCCCCCATCCAACCTAGCCTCATTCATCTACCCCAGTCGCCCAATCCCCTTCTGCAAACCCCCATCCCTTTCTCTCTCCTCCTCCTCCTCTTCCTCCTCCTCTTCCTCACCCAATCTGCCAATCCCCTCACCCATCTCCTACCCCCATCATCATCATCCCTACCCCAACCCAACCCCAACCTAAGCCCCTCCCCATATGTCACAACCACCAGCATATAAACCATCACCACCCACACAACCTCCCCACCCAAAACCCCCAGCAGCTCTGCGAAAGTCTGGCTAATTCGGCCATTTACGTCGCCACTTTTAGAAAACTCGGGGGGGGATCCAACCCGAAGTCAAAGCAGCGTGAAACATTAGTAAATTAAGTGCAATTTACTGACGTGTAAATGACCGTCATTCTGAAGTTTGTTATGTATTAGAAGCAAAATTGCTTATCACATGGAAAGGGTTGAGGTTATATATGGCTCATATATCTGGCAGAATGAGACGGTCGACTTGACATATGTGTCCTGAGTGATTCGCCTCCAGGACTCTGTTTTACAAACCTCAAAAGCACTTGGGAAGCCAGCCACGTCCACTGACCGGGCCCATAGGTATGATGTTGCATGCTTGTCTTGGTGGGATAAATACAGGACAGTTTAAGACTAGATATTTAGTTTCCTCATGGTGGAAATTGTAAATCAAACACATGGGCATATGGGTCTTATGATGATTCGGTGTTTGTTTATGTTAGGAAAATGGATGGTTCTCCGAACGCAGGTGTGAAAGTGTGACTCTTACATGTCTGGGGAGTGTAGTTCCAGATGGGAAATGAGTGGAAATAAGACTGGGTTGAGAGAAGGGGTTGTTTAATGTCTCTCGAAGTATCGCACTGTCAGTATGTTTTGTTGAGGTAGTATTTGCGTAAGGTTGAGGGGTCTGTGGGTATATAAAGTGTTGAAATGTGAGGTAGGGATGAATTGTTTATAGATAGATAGATAGATAGATCTTTTATTTACCATGACTTGCAAACCACATTGAGTATCTCGACACACAACTACCCGCCAGCAACTGAAGCTCCACCACCGAAGCATCGGCACCTGAAGTAACGCAGCCACGGATCATCGGAACCTTGAAACATCAAAGCCCCAAAGCATCAAACTTCCGAAGCATCGGAACACTAAAGTATCAAATCCCCGAAGCATCAAACTTCCAAAGCATCGGAACCCTAAAGCATCAAAG
The DNA here is from genome assembly GCF_036320965.1 of Panulirus ornatus. Classification (NCBI taxonomy): domain Eukaryota; kingdom Metazoa; phylum Arthropoda; class Malacostraca; order Decapoda; family Palinuridae; genus Panulirus; species Panulirus ornatus. Next base: position 11,123,483 of record NC_092290.1, on the reverse strand, counting down.
CCTCGAAGCATCAAAGCCCCGAAGTATCAAACTCCCGAGGTATCGGAACTCTGAACCATCAGAGCCCCGAAGCACCGGAAATCCAAACCATCTAAACCCCGAAGCATCGGAACCCCTGAAAAACATGAGCCTCGGATATAGCGCTCAGGCAGACGCATCACTACCAAGATTCCACCTCCGGGGACCAATATAGCTAGTGCTCAAGACGTCTGCTTGAAGCAGAGGAGCATCACCTACTTTCTAAGTTTAATTCAGTCCTCTACTTTTGTACTTTGTGCCTCTCACCACACACTTATAATCCAGTTATGACTATGGATGGCGTATCTGAACGCACATCAGTCTCGTATGAATCTCTGATTGAATAAATGAAAATATTCATGACAAGGGGAGACCTCCACAGACCTCCATCTGGCTAAGTTCTGATGGGAGTATAACTGTTGTAAATATGGATCAATCTAGAGAGAACTGTGCAAGATGCTTAAGACCTTTGCCCCCGATCCGTTTGCAATATATCTACAATTCTCTAGAGATTTAAGTGCACCGAACAAGATATATATCCAGTCATATATATAAATCTTGAAAATTACTTAAATCATATTTTTCCTCTCTCTTGAAGTTGTAGAATAATCTCATATTTCATAAAAAAAAACTATTTTGTTTTCGAGTTATTTTCCCTCACTGGACTGAAGAAGGAGTGTGGCTGACGAAGAAGCGTGGCTGACGAAGGAGTGTGGCTGACGAAAGAGCGTGGCTGACGAAGGAGTGTGGCTGACGAAGGAGTGTGGTTGACGAAGGAGTGTGGTTGAGGAAGGAGTATGGCTGACGAAGGAGTGTGGCTGACGACGAAGGAGGAGGGTGGAGTCGGCTGGAGGAAATGTCCAGACGAAGGAGTATGGCTGACGAAGGAGTGTGGCTGACGACGAAGGAGGAGGGTGGAGTCAGCTGGAGGAAACGTCCAGACGACGGTGGTGTTGAGCAAGAGGCACCGACCCAAACAATCCCTCCCTCTCCTCCTCCTCCCTCTCTCGCTGCTGCTGCTGCTGTCGTCAACCACAGCCTCCCGTCCGTCCATGCGTCTCACCACCACGCCAACGCTTTCACCCCACCCTTCTGTGGGGGCGCCGGTGGAAGGGGAGTGGGACAAGTCGCTCCTGGTGTCCCTAGGACAATGGGTAATGGAGAGGACTGTAGTCATCATCATAGCATAGGACGCCCCGGGCTGTCCAAGTCCAGCGTCAATATGGGACTCTGTTTTCTGTTGTGGTGAGCAGCGCCATACGAGGATTGGCCATTATGTTTCGTTTTCTCTCCTCGCATAGCGAAATTGCTGACGGATACAACTTCAACGAGTTGTGGTTTCGGTGCATTACACATGACATCCAGTGACTGAGTGTGAACGAATGTGGCCTTTGTTGTCTTTTTTGGTCTGTTTTTCCTGGCGCTACCACGCTGACGCAGGGGATGGCGATTAGGTTTCCTGTGGGGGCGGGGTGGCGCCTGAAATGGATGAAGGCAAGCGAGTATGAACTTGGCTGTGTATGTGTATGTATATTTATGTATATGCATATGTATATTTATGTGTATGTGTATGTGTTAACATGTATACTTATGTGTATGTATATGTACGTGTATGAGCGTGTATGTACATATGTGTGTATATGCGTGGATGGGTCTTCCTTCCTCTTGTTGCCTGGCGCTACCTCGCTGACGCGGGAAACGAGCGATCAAGTGTAGTAGATAGATATAAATGAAATATCGAGAGGAGAGGGAAGGTCATTTCTAGCAGATATGTTGAACTTCCGACTGAAAAATAGAAATATGATAAGAAATCACTGGCAGAGCTAACTACCCATCACCATCAGGTCTCCTACCTTACCCAGCGGATGGAGGAAGTGCACACACACTCATGCGTCCTTTGTGTCAAAAAAAAAAATAGATAAATCAAGGTCTATCTATACCCGTATATACGTATCTACGATTTGCTGTGCCAAGGCGGTATTGGCGTTAAAGAAAGAGTTAGAGATTAGAGAGAGAGAGAGAGAGAGAGAGAGAGAGAGAGAGAGAGAGAGAGAGAGAGAGAGAGAGAGAGAGAGAGAGAGTGTTCTCCACCTCCTTGTGAGGGAAGTAATGACCAGGTGATGGTGCCTCCCATTTCAGATCCCACGTCATCTGCGTCACGCGTACCGCCAACACTTGAGCTCGTGACGTCAACGCCTGGAGCGCTACCCTTTCGGTGTGTATATGACGTCACGCGATGATGTCACAGGATGACGTCACGGTATGAAAGGGTGAGTGTGGGGAGGAGAAACGAACTTACCACCAATAAAAACCCTGGATTTGCTCGTGTAGTTCTTACACGGACTTTTCATTGGAGGGGGAACATCAAACCCTCAGTAATGGTGTGATGGTGGGGTTGTCTTGAGTTTACAACAGAGCAAATCCCTCGTATTATTACCTCAGAACACAACAAACAGCTGATAGATATGCCTCCCCCAGATAAATATGCACCCCTTCCCCCTCTTCAACAATTATCATAAACACTTTTATCATATTTATGATAAAATGGGTCTCTAACTTCATTTACTATAATCATTATGTGAAACATTTATCATTGCACGAGGACGACGAACTCTTAAACACATTAAAAAGAAACTAGATTAAAAAAAAAGAGAGAGAAATGGATATAGTATTCTTCGTTGAGAGTGCAAAACACACCGATGACAGAACACTGAGCAAACCAGGTTAGACAGCAACACAGCCAAAGCAACACAGCCAAAGCAACACAGCCAAAGCAACACTGCCAAAGCAACACAGCCAAAGCAACATAGCCAAAGCAACACTGCCAAAGGCATGGCCATATTGCAGTTGACAGGCGTTTTCTACCATCCTCCCATAGGAACCAACATGGCGTGGACAGAGACGTCCCTCTCCAATCGTGAACATATCGCTTAAAGAAAAAAAAATATGTATAAAGCAAAGATTATACGAAAGAAGATTGGAGGTGAAAAGGTTTTTAGGAAAGCGGGGAAGACGAGGGAAGGGAGAGGAGTGGGAGGGGGAGGGAACAGCTTTGGTGTTGGAGGGAAAGAAGGGATTATAATGGTTTGTTCCTCGTGTGGCTGGTCTCCGTGGCAGCCAGGCGCGTGCCGCAGGCGCTCCTGGGAAAGTGGGGCACTGGAGTGTCCCGGTAGCCTTCAAAAGAGGGACTTAGGGGTCTATATATATATATATATACTATCCCTGGGGATAAGGGAGAAAGAATACTTCCCACGTATTCCCTGCGTGTCGTAGAAGGCGACTAAAAGGGAAGGAGCGGGGGGCTGGAAATCCTCCCCTCTTGTTTTTAATTTTCCAGAAGAAGGAACAGGGAAGGGGTCCAAGTGAGGATTTCCTTCAAAGGCTCAGTCCTCTGTTCTTAACGCTACCTCGCTAACCCAGGAAATGGCGAATAGTTTGAAAAAGAAAATATATATATATATATATATATATATATATATATATATATATATATATATATATATATATATATATCTGTCAGCGGATGGAACCATGGAAGCGGAAGTGGATCATAGGGTGGGGGAGGGGGCGAAAATTTTGGGAGCCTTGAAAAATGTGTGGAAGTCGAGAACATTATCTCGGAAAGCAAAAATGGGTATGTTTGAAGGAATAGTGGTTCCAACAATGTTGTATGGTTGCGAGGCGTGGGCTATGGATAGAGATGTGCGCAGGAGGATGGATGTGCTGGAAATGAGATGTTTGAGGACAATGTGTGGTGTGAGGTGGTTTGATCGAGTAAGTAACGTAAGGGTAAGAGAGATGTGTGGAAATAAAAAGAGCGTGGTTGAGAGAGCAGAAGAGGGTGTTTTGAAATGGTTTGGGCACATGGAGAGAATGAGTGAGGAAAGATTGACCAAGAGGATATATGTGTCGGAGGTGGAGGGAACGAGGAGAAGAGGGAGACCAAATTGGAGGTGGAAAGATGGAGTGAAAAAGATTTTGTGTGATCGGGGCCTGAACATGCAGGAGGGTGAAAGGAGGGCAAGAAATAGAGTGAATTGGAGTCATGTGGTATACAGGGGTTGACGTGCTGTCAGTGGATTGAATCAAGGCATGTGAAGCGTCTGGGGTAAACCATGGAAGGCTGTGTAGGTATGTATATTTGCGTGTGTGGACGTATGTACATGTGTATGGGGGGGGGGGGGGTTGGGCCATTTCTTTCGTCTGTTTCCTTGCGCTACCTCGCAAACGCGGGAGACAGCGACAAAGTATGAAAAAAAAAAAAATATATATATATATATATATATATATATATATATATATATATATATATATATATATATATATATATATATGTGTGTGTGTGTGTGTGTGTGTGCTCCACAACCTGCTCTTTAGCACACTGTCTAGCCCAACAAATTGAGTGACAGAAAGCATATTAGCTAAGCTCATTGCAGAATGAGTTTCTCATGTGACCACAATATGGCAACGCCGTAGGCTAAGGGTTCCCCAACACACGATTGCATCACTTATGTGGCTTTCACGAGTACTTAAACCCTCTCTATAACCTTTGGCAAGACAAGTTGCTTGAACCTACGTACCGTAGCTTAGCGTAAGGATCCTAGAACCAGATGAATAGCTTCATGATCTCATTTTTCACTTGAAAAGGCGAGGTGATGGCTGGTGGGTTCCAGCAGGTAGAGGGGGCTGGGCTAATGTTGTGGTTGCTTGCATTGTCCAGGTTTCTATCTTGCAAGTTAATGATTGGATTACAGTGTTACTGACTGTTAAATTAGCGTCACTGTATTATTTTTCATAGTACTGATCGAGATGCAAGTACCAGTAGTAGTTTTGGCAACAATAGCTATATTCATAGTTATAGTTCCTATGAGTCCACGAGGAAAATGAAACACGAAAAGTTCCCAAGTGCACTTTCGTATAATAATCACATAATAGGAATATCTTGATCACGCGCAATTGGGATTTTGGGATTTCCTTGGCAATCTAAATGTATCATCTACATCTAAGAAATAGTTACAGAGAATAGAACAAAGAGTTTACAAAAATACTTCTTTCCAGTGTGGTAGCAGGAGTGAGAGTAGTGCAGAAATATTATCAGTGTTTCCATATCATCATTCGTAGTAACTGTCCTGATAGTTATCCCATAGGTAATGGTAGTATCAATATAGGAAGCTAATTGTACTAGTGGTAGTTACTGTAATATAAGGGATCTTATATGAGAAGCGAGGATTTCCAGGTAAGGGTGAGATGTAATTGCTGATATGGTAATAGAAAATAAACTTGAGTGGTGACTTTAAATCAACAAAAAACGCAACGTTATTTAACGTTATATACTGTATAGTAATGTACTAAAAAAATCTCTGGTTGTATTCATATGCGTAACAGGGTTAAAGTATTTAGTTCCCACACTTATTTAAAAACTGTTTCACTTTCGTTACCATATAAATTTTCGAAAGATTTACTTAACAAACAACAGGTACAATAAAAATATAATGGAATTGCCAATATTTATAAGGTAAATATTTTCCGATATGAATAGATATTTGCGCAGCTAAATGTAACGTGTAAACACAACAACAAGTATGGCTGCTGTCTTACGAGCTAGACTGGCCGGCGGCCTTCGTGTCGTAATAAATGGGTATGTTGTAGTGATTTTGATTAAATGAATTCTAGAAAAAGTATGTAGTCCTTTCCATCTTACATATACGTCCATAATGTAATACACATAGCTAATTAATTCAATCAGATAAGAGTATATTGATTCCCTCTTGGTAGATGGGTATATGTAACATTGAGTGTACGACTTAATAGTCCTTGGATTGCATTAATAATCTGGTAGTCATGAAGAATTAGGGCCCCACCTGAATGAGTTAGGAATAATGATAATTTTGTTCTTGTAATAAAAGTACTATGGTTAAGACTGACACCGGCAGAGCATGATTTGGACCATTCGTTTATTTTTTTTTCATATATTTTAAGGTGATATATTTGATATATTAGGCTAATATTGTGAATAGTAAAGAAAAGTTTGGGTTAGTGTATGGGTAGCTTAAATACATGGTGAAGTGTTCGAAGTGTTCGGGGACTTCTACCCCCAAAGCCCAGGCTGAACCCCAGGTTGTTGGTTACCTTTATAAATCGGTAATGTCCTAGTTTAGGGGCACCACAGAAATGGTTGTGGAAGGAACGCCTAGTAGTAGTAGTAGTAGTAGGTTTTTTTTTTTTTTGTTAAATGACAGTTAAACCGGAGGAGCTTAATTTGAAGTACAATTTTTAAATTTGTGATAGTGTCTAATGAATTCGTGAAGAGAGGGAATGCAGGGTTAAAGCACCCAAAGTTAAAGACTTCTAGAAGTCAACAGAACTTGTAAAAAACCACACTTAACTTCCCCTGTCAACGTTGATTTATCTTATTTAATGTTTTTCTTTTTTAATAACATATTAAAGTTAGGGTATTGTTTGCATTCTGTTGATAGGAGGTATGTTTACCAAGTGTGTTTACTTCTAGCAAAGGCAGCAGTTAGCATGACAGGAAAGGTGACGAGAGTTTTGTTGGTAGAGCTCCTGTGACTGATAATGAAATTTAGAGTAAATCAGTTCCAAGGTGGTTCTGTAAGGTTTTCAGAGGTTCCCTTGTTTTCAGTGTTTCATGTGTTCATGCCACAGTTTTTCATGATCATCATATCCATTTTCAATGTCATTTTATTATTATTCAAAAGGGAAAGTTATGACCCAAATCATACCCCCATGGTCAGATTCACTTGCAAGTATAAATGGTCCTTTAACATGCACTTTTTCTAAATTCGTGTTATATATGTGGTGCTCCTAAACTGGATCTTTACCTAGAAATCAAGAGAACCTATGAAAATCTCATCCAACTGATATTATCACCGTTTTGGACATCCAGCAAATTTTAGGTCAGATTTGTTAGGTTAGGCTGAGTTGGGTTGAAATTGTTTTTGATGTCCTTTAACTCCAAGCTTTACCTTAAGTATTAGTATTGAATTATATCAGTAACATTCTTGCAGAAGTAACACGAATTTGAAACATATGTTTATGAATGGACCCCTTGTGACAAGTAGAAGTGATGTAGATCGATGCAGTGTTTTTTGAAGCTTTGTGTTCAGTCGTCTGGAAATAAGTTAGTCGCTGGGAAAAGAGCCTTGAAGGTAAAGGAAATTTGGAGTTGTTTAGCTTAAAAGTAGATAAGACTCTTGTAGATTTTAGCAAAACTGCAAAACAAAACAAGAACCTCTTGTAACATCCCATAGCAACCATATGCATTATAGTATGAATATATACACATTAATGTGATGACTGCTTGGAATAACATAGCATAACTCCTTGAGGAGAGGCAGGCTGACAGATCTACTAGCTGCTGTTTGTCATATCCAATCCCATACTTTGAATTCCAGTCTCTAGCTTTGCTGAATTTTTGTGGTATCAACTTGGCTTAAATGTTTTTTGTTGTTGTTATTGTTGACATAGATGGAGGTGAATTGTGTTTTAATTTCTATGTTCATAGGACTTATGAAGGAGCATATATTTTTATTTTTCAATCCATGCTTGCATGTGGAACTGAATTATGTATCAACGTGTACATCCGTAAACTTAACAGTCACAGTAATTTAAAAGCTATCATAATTCTTGATGTGAAAAAGAAGTAAGTTACAGCAAATAAAAGTACAAAATCTTGAGAGAATCTATGTCATAGATCTTCATTGATTCTCTTGGAATTTTATGTGTTACATATTTTGATTTCTTACCATGCATTTTTTTCTCTCCTTCAGATTTGTTTTCCTAAGTGTATTAGGCATGTTGCCAATTACCAGCATGTATTTCTAACTTTAAGTTTCATTAAACTCTGTGGAGATCACAAAAGCAAAATGTTATAGGTCCTGTTGGATTTATTTATTTGTGTGCATGATGTGCATCATGTAGCTAGTTACATGAAGCTGTGTTGGACTAGGAAGGTGACCGATTTTACTTTTCCTCAGCTCATATTTGTTTTCATAGTGGAACAGTCATGCAGCTTGTGCTTACTTCAGTGGTTTTATCTGGTTTTAATTTCGTATCAATGTCTTGCTTGAAATGTGTTCGATTTCCCAATAAGTATTAGAGATTACTTCCCAATAGTAAGATACAAGGGCATGAGTATTTATATCAGTCATTGTTACTCAGGATCAGGGATTTCTAATGTTTGGATGGTATTCCTAAAAATGGTTTCAACATATAAGGTGTTGACCAAAAGTCATACAGTTGCCTTTAAGAGACTGGAGTAATGTTTCACACTTGCACTGAATAGCTATTATAAGTATAATACTTCTGTATGGGTATTGACTGGTGCCTAAGCCACCTGCTTGTTTCTGTGACCCAAAATAGGCATGAGGTCGATGAGACTTTATTTACTTGTTTAAGCAAATTACATTGTGGTAACAGTTTCACAATCAAGATTATGAAATTTGATTTTTCCGCAGACATGGTATACGGCCACACTACCAAGCTCGATCACTTTGTAAGGCTCCACCAGATGATGCAAAGCCAGCAGATGTCAAAGCATCTCTCACAGCAAGAAAACAAGACCAGATAGGAGACAAACCAGTGACCACTGAGAAGGTTGAGGAATCTGTCTCAGAAGAGAAGCTGCTGAGTGCCAAGAATCCTGAGGAGTCAGTCATTGAAGAGAAACCGCAGACATCTCAGAAAGACAATGAATCTCCTGTAAAAGAAGAGGACTGTGGACCATCACATAAATCAGAGTCTGTCCAGCTTGTTGAGGAACAGCTTCCAGAACAGAAAGAAGAGATAAGGCAGATAGTAAAGGAGCCTCTCAGAGAAGAGAAGCATGATCAATCTGATGGATTGGTAGCAGACCAAAAAGTCACAGAAGTTCTCACAGATAAGGAACAGGAACAACCTCTTGACAGTATAGTAACAGCCCAGAAGGTTGAACCAGCTGTCACAAAAGAGGAAAAGGAGACTGTCCAGAAGAGTGAAATTCTTCATGCAGAGAACAAACAGGGTCAGTCAGATGAATTTGAAAGTGCTCAAAAAGCAACAGAAATTACCAAAGGAGTAAAAGAAGAACATTCTGTAGATAGTTTGGTAACATCCCAGAAGGCTGTAGGGTTTGTGACTAAAGAGGAACAAAAGATTGTTCAAAACGTTGAAGGGATTGAATCAAAACAAGAACAAGAGACTGTCCAAAAAGTTGAAGATATTGTTGCAAAAGAGGAACAAGAGACTGTCTACAAGACTGAGGGGCTTGTTGTAAAAGAGCCACAAGAGACTTTCCATAAGGTTGAAAAGGGTTTTGCACAAGGGGAAGTAGAGACTGTTCAAAAGGTTGAAGGGGTTGTTGCAGAAGAGCCACAGGAGACTCTCCATAAGGTTGAAAATATTCTTGCAAAAGAGGAACTAGAGACTGTGCAAAAAGTTGAAGGGCTTTTAGCAGAGGAGCCACAAGAGATTCTCCATAAGGTTGAAAAGACTGTGCAAAAAGTTGAAGAGCTTGTTGCAGAGGAGCCACAAGAGACTCTCCATAAGGTTGAAAAGATTGTTGCAAAAGAACAAGAAACTCTTCAAAAGGTTGAAGGGGTTGTGGCAGAAGAGGAAATCCAAAAGGTTGTTGCAAAAGAGGAACTAGATACTGCCGTGAAGGTTGAAAGACTTGTTGCAGAAGAGCCACGAGAGAATCTTCATAAAGTTGAAAATGTTGTTGCAAGAGAGGAACTAGATGTTCTCCAAAAGGTTGAAGGGGTTGTTGCAGAAGAGCCACAAGAGATTCTCCATAAGGTTGAACATGTTGCCAAAAAGGAACTAGATACTGTGCAAAACGTTGAAAGCCTTGCTTCAAAAGAAGAACAAGATGCTATCCAGAAGGGTGAAATTGTTGCAAAAGAGGAATTAGAGACTATTCAGAATGCTGAAAATCTTGTAAAAGAGGAACAAGAGGCTGGCATAAAGGTTCAGGCTCCTTTCTCAGTGACAGCCCAAAAAGCTGAAGTCTTCATAGATATGAAACCTGAGGAGTCACAAGACAGAGTAGTGACAGTCCAAGAGGTTGAAGGTTTTGTAACTAAAGAACTAGAGAGTGTCCAAAAAGCTGAAGAGTTAGACACTAAAGAGGATGAAAGTAATGCTGCAAAGGTTGAGGCATTTGTTGTTGAAGAGAAACAAGAAACAGCCCAAGTCAAAGAGGAAGAAAAGGTGGAGGACAAAAAAGTCGTTGCCCAGAAGAAACTCCATGACCTCCTTACATCCCTAGCTACAGTAAGATTAATGTTTTGTTGTCAGAGATTGTGGTTAAGTTTATGGGGGCTCTAGATGTCCATATTATGCATTCATTCTTGTTGGAACCAATTGATACACTTAAGCTAAATTTACTTATTCAAAAGTTAGATAACTTTCAATGAAAGTGACATTATATTTCTGTTGTTCAATAAGTTGAAAGAAAATATGAAAGTACCATAGATGTCTTAGCTTGTGTAATTTGATATTACTATACCTAGTTTTCTTGGAACTCAGGATTCACCTGTCAGATGAGTTGATTTCTTATAATGTTATATTGAAAAGAAATTCAGTGTGTTACAGTACCGTGTATTAACATATCCCACAGGCTGACCCCATCCCAGTGGAGCCAGTAGTGAAACTGTCCAGACCTAAAGCTCGACCAAAGAAGAAATCCAAACCTGCAGCAGAGGATATAGCAACTCCCCCACCACCTGAAGAATTGATTGGTAATTTGCAAGCTTTTTTCTTTCTTTCTTTCTTTCTTTCTTTCTTTCTCTCTGTACTATAAAACTGTTGTATTCCAATACTCAAGCCAGATCATTGATGTATTTTAAGGCTTGATGCAGTTGACACTTTTGGATAGTTACTCTTCAGCTTGATCAGGTGTTATAACATTTGTACATAACATTACTTCATTCTCTTCTACAAGTCCAGTACTCTTTAAGCTCATTAGATTCATCAAATGTGCAGGTTAGTGTACATGTCAGTTTATACAGGGAATACAGTACAAGGCATTGCCCAGATTTTGCAGTTTATGGAGGATAGGTCCTCAGATGTAAGCAAGACAACAATATGTTGTGTGAGTCGGGTTGATCATGTAAGGAATGACAGTGTAAGTGAAATGCGTAGTATACACTGCATCATCATTGGTAGATGAAAAGGAGTACATTTTTGTCAAGGAATTTCTCACTCCAGAGGAGTCCATCATAGTACAGTCTTAAATCTGCAGGAGTCTGGTAAAAGGAGTACTGGTATTTTAGTTAATCATTTGATATTGATTAATGGATGTTAGATCACCTATTTCTTATGAAAGGCATAATGCTTTGGGAGAGGAATCAGTATTTGCCACTATGTAATAGCCTGCATCCCTATTGATTAAATTAGTTTCCACATTTCATTTCATATCTATCTGTGTATTACCTGTAAATTTGTTTCTTTCGATTTGGAGTAGATTAGGTGCATATAGTGTAGAACTTCGTGTCAGTTCATAAGAAGCTTCTGATTGGAAAAGTAGTGGAGTTGCACTGCTGTCTTACCTGCCTTTTATGTTTGCTTTGTGGATATGACAGCTTTAAGAACAGGTGTGACAGGCACAAAAATGATAATCCTACAATTTACCATCACTTTTCTGATAGTTTTTGGAGCTAGTTTGAAAAACACTGTTACTTCATTTAAGACTTTAATTTGATTAATGACCAAGATTGACAATTGACAGGTCATATTGTTCTAAGGTTTCCACAGTTAAACTGTCAGATCAGTCTTATTTTAAAGAATAGTATTCTAAAATATGTTTTATTTGACTATATTCTCGCTCCATTTACAAGAATACATGTCAATCAAGTAAAAATTCAAGAAAGTGATATTCATAAGATGTAACATCTTTCAGAACCTGAGCTCGTATCTGCTACAAAAGAAGTGGCTGAAAGTCTTGGTGGTGATGTGGAGGACACTAAGTTGGAACTTTTGTCAGCTCTGAGATCCCATTCCTCTGACGTAGCTAAGAGTGAGAAACCTGCAGTGAGCATGAGGTAAACTATTTTATCCCATTACAGCAAATGTTACACATCATGCTGATAGGCTAACTGTCTTGAGTAAATGATGATAAGTTAGTGACCTTGTACAGAGAAATTCAGAATATATTTTTAATGGCAGTCTTATTTAGAGGATAGCTGGTGATCCCATGCTTTTACTGTATCTCCTTATTGTGGATGCAGCACCTAAGTGATGTCAAATGGAAGATGAAACTCAGAAGTAGCACCTTAGCACAACTTGATATGGAAAGAGTGTGGCAAAGACTGAGTTTTGAGGTACAGACACACTGTTACTAGTTAAGAGGCAATATGTGCTAGGTTTATATAAGTATACAAAGGATATGTTCCTTACAGTGCAGTTCCCACATAATCTAAGTGAGAGCAAATCTGCATTTTTTAAGCATTATTCAGGTTTCTGCATTTTGAGATTTTCTAATAAAAGTTTATTGTTCATACATCATCATCATCATCATCATCATATATCTTTTTTTATTTCAGTGAGTTATTTGTGGGTATGAAAGTTGAGAGAAGTCAAAGCAAACCAGTTAAAGAATATCCTCGCCGTAAACGATTCGACCGAGAGCTTGAGACTAGGTCTTCAAGTTATAGAAGTAATGTTCAACAGCAGAAAGTGTGGTCTAAGACTTCAAGCACACCTAAACCCAGGTTAGTCTCTATGAGCTGGTTGAATTTTAATGTGTCTGCTCTTCTTGTGTTTCATGTTTGAATTAGCATTATTGTTAGCTGCATTTTAGTTGCTCATATTTAGGTGCCTGGAAGTTTAGCCTTCATTTGTTCTGCGCCTCATCCAGATCTGCATAGATTATTATGATGTATTACTTAAAGTCAGAGGAAAATATTATGAACTTGTCAGTTTGAGGATTCTGTCATCATCTTCAGTATATCTGAAACTTTGACTTTATTTGTGTCTAAGTATAATGCAGATAAGATATCTTTACATTCATGAATTGATAATAGTGTGATAAGTACTCTGCCTTATATGAATTAGGTGCATTGAAAATAGTAAAATGATTTAAGGAATGAAATCAGAAATGAGAATTGTCCTATATTTCTTATTTCTGTGTATCTTTATTAACCCCATTTCCAGGAAATCCTTGACTTGCCTCCAACTCAGGTGCTTCTCATGTGAAGTCTTTGAAGCCATGTGGCTGAGATCAGTGGGATAGGCATGCATGACAGATGTGCCACAGTTATGCTTGATACCTGCAAAAATGCAAAATACATAACTTATGTTTTCTGAACCCTTTCACTCTTTTCATCTGCTCTGTGCAAAAGTCATGTATCAGGCTCTCTCTTGTCAGAGTGGGAAAATGAGTCTTTGAATACAAAATAGATTTTCTCCAATATGTTAACTTGATAGATAAGTAGCAGGTCAGTACTACCATTTGAAACAGTGTTATAAAGCACTTAGTATCTTATCAAAAGAATGAAGATAGTTTATGGTTCTTTTTTGGAACTGTGAATACGTAATAGATAAATACCAATGTATTATGGGTTAACTACAAGGGTAGGTAGGTGACAGTGACAAGAGATTGAAGGGTTTTGCATGTAGTCATTCCATCTAGATGATTTCTTTATGAATATGATTGGGGAACAGTGCAAGTACCTTTCTTGTAGTGGATTTTGGGCATCCTTTCAAAGTGTAAAGCATAATGGAAATGAAAACACTAATCCTTTGTTATAGGATCTGTTTTTGACAAAAGCTTGTCGGTCTACTTCCAAAAGTGAAACTTGTATCTTGTTCTTTTAATTTCACTCATCATTGTTGTCTCAGAGTATTGTGTATATGTGATGATCTTGTGATGGTTGTATGTCCCTCTTATAGAACATCAAACTACTGATATAATGCCTTTCAGAACGTTGTCTCGAGTGGATCTTTTTAGTGCAGAACCACTAGGCATTTTCAGTGCTGCATCAAGTGAAAAAACCAAAGAGGCAGCACTCTTGCCTGTGTGGGAGGCTGCACTTAGGCGGGAAAAGCAGTTGTGTGTGACACACCCACCTGATAATGCTTTTATTGAAATGATACAGTGGACAAACCAAGGCATGTTATGGACATTCCCAATTGATAATGAATTTGGTAAGATTTTCTTGTTTTGTATATCATTAATCAACATTCGCTATATTTTTTGTATACCTTTTTTATTATGTTAGTTAATCTGATCTGATTATGGTAGATGGTCCGTGGTTTTGTTCTCTATAAAAACTAGTGTGAAGTAAAGTAACAGCCAAAAGTTTTAGCCCAATCTTTATAGCCAGTCACCAGTTGAAAAAAGAGGATATTCCTTGCAGTACAGGGGGTATTTTCTTAATGATTTTTTTTTTTTTAAAAATTGAGTGGGATAAATGGAAAGTACTTATGTGTTGATGATGAATACCAGGAGATTAGTGCATGTGTATTAGTGCATGTGTATGAGGAGTAAAGGAGGAGGGTGAGTGGTTCTTGGTGAAGGTGGGTTTGTAGCAGGGATATGTGATGTAACTTGTCTAATCTGTGAATAGGTGGATATTGAGTGAGGTCACTGCAAGAGTCTTAGAGTGAGTGATCGGTCTATGATATGTTGAGGGTTAGGAGACATGAGAGGAAAATCAGTGACTGTTTTCAAATGACATGGCTCTGGTTGCCATCTGTAGAGAGAATATCTAGTAAGTGGAGACAGTTTATGAAAGTATGTGAACAAAAGCCATAAGGTGCAGGAAGGGGATGAGACAGAATGATTTTACAGTAAGTTTGAATAGATAGGACATAGAGGAAGTGGATTGCTTTATGTATCTTGGAATGGATGCAGCAGAGAATGGAAATGTGGGACTGAAGTGAATTATAAAGTAAAGGAGGGGGCTAATATCCTGGGTGCATTATAGAGCATATGGAAGGGATGCTCAGTGTCTGTTAGGGCAAAGATGGGCATGTTTGAAGGTATAGCAGTCCCGAAAGTATTTTATGGATGTTTGATGCTGGTCTTAAACATACATGAGGACTACATGTGTTGTAAGGAGGGTTGGTTGTGTAAGAAAATACAACTTAGGAGCTAGGAGGCAAGGTAGTTAATGCTGTGTCATTGTGAGCCCTGACTAGAATGTGCTGAATTGGTTCAGATGTATGGGGAGGATGAGCAAAGAAATACTGACAAAGGGTATGTGTCAGGAGTGGAGGGAATAATGGGAGAGAAAGACTAAAATGGAAAGATAGAGTGAAGGAAACTTTGGTATGCTAGAGCTTGAACATTCAAGAGGATGAGAGACATGCATGGGCTAGGTTGGAAGATCGTTATGTAATATGGGAGAAGATGCGTTGTCAGCTGAACCAGGCATTTAAAGTAGTGAAGGTTTTCCATAGAGCTGACTTCAATTCCTACTAATGTGAGAAGCACACTGATTTTGTGTGTTTGTCTCAGTGGGATGAGTGCAGGAGAATTGGTAAATGTTCAGTCTCCTCTTTGTGATCATTTCATCTTGGTATGAGTGGGGATCTTTGCTGACCTGATGAATCAGTGTTTGTAATGTTGGAGAGATGAAGGGAGACAAGAAAATGTAACTCCTACATGCTAGGAGAGTATAATTTCAGATGGGTGCGTGCCTAGTGGAGTGGATTTAAGGTTTGAGCTAGGGAGGTGGCTGTGTAGTGCTTATTGAATCATGATAGATTGAATGTTTTGTAGATGTCAAGTTTATTAGGGGAGTATAAGTTGCTCACATGTGAGGTAGGCCTGAAATTTTTATGTCCGTTGTCAGTTATGAAGTGGATTTGGTTGGAAATCGTGTACCCTTGCAAAGAATGTATGTGGTTGCTTAGTGCTCTGTATTGTGCATTTTTTACTTTGTTTCATGTTTGTTTCACAAACCAAATTGGTACATATACATGTCATTTATACTGAGCTAGGATTCACATATATATACACAGTTGCACGTAAATAACATATATATCAAAAGGAGTAAAAGTTTATATCATGCTTGTGTGAAATTTATGGTACCAGTTGATTTTTCCAGTTGAAAACTCAAACAGCCATTTTAGATTTCTTTTGAGTACTTGCCTACTGAAGATTTACCCTTTTATTTTCAGCATTTACTCTACAGCAGGTCTGCTTATTCACAGTTTCCCTTGCTTGCCATAACCTTTGCACCTTTTCTGTAGATTTGTCCATTGAGGAATGTCTTGTAAACCTAATGTGCCTCATTCTGACTTTTAAGCTTACCTTTGATTTTACAATATGCCTATATCCACTTGCTCAGCTCCAATAATCCATTTTTATAACTTGTATTATCCACATCTTTTTAAGTCAGTACTACTTCAATGTTTTCACTGTGAATTTAAAGTTTCTGTGATAATGTTTCCTGTTATATATTATGCTGCTCTTTTTTGATAGAAGACTTTAAAACAATAGAATGAAGGTCTCCAGTATGCGAGTGTGATTCAAGTCTTTAATTTGGTGTTGCAAACACATTTTCATTTTAGCTGTATTATGTGAATGGATCAAGAAAAATCTTAAGCCAACATTTACAGTAAAATCATTCAGTTTGGTTCATTGCTTTTCATGATAGGTATGTAATAGGGTGCATGTGCTTTACATGTTTCTTGCTTTTGTAGTACATGAGTGAACTCTGTTCTTTTGGACATAAATTTTTCTGATACCTGCAGGTCTTGAAGATGAGAAGAAGGTAGGTTTTCATGAGCATGTGTTCTTGGAACGTCACTTGGAAGGATGGTGTCCAAAGCGTGGCCCTATCAGACACTTCATGGAGCTGGTATGCACTGGACTTTCTAAAAACCCCTATCTTACCGTTGAGAGAAAATGTGCACACATAGAGTGGTATAAGAACTATTTTGCAGAGAAGGAAGACTTATTAAAAGAAATTGGAGCAATAGATATTTCATAGGGAACTACATTCTAAAAATTTTTTTTTTTTCCGCTAGAAAATTTGCCGGTGCTATTTTATAGTAGTTTATGGTCCTTTCTTTTGAGGATAACACAACAAGCAAGAAGCTAACTGTCTTGTAATGTATAAAAGGCAGATTATCATGTCTGCCTACAGTCTACACTCTGTTGATAGTAATTATCAGTCAGTACTCAACATGTATGTCATTGTTATTCACTGGCAAGTTCTTTAAATCAGATTGCCTTTTCCTACATGCAAGATAATGCTTTCGGTCAACAAGTAAATCATGCTCACTATACAGAGCAAGATAGCCCCTGCAGAATATTTCATAAATACTTGTTACTTTTTGTGCTCATGTAGAGGTCTGTGTCATTACAGAATAGTCCATAAATACTTGTTACTTCATTCTTTTTTTATCATTTTGAGAGTTTTTCTGTGCTTTTGTAAAGTTCTGTACATAATGAGTGCAATCATTTGCACACATGTAGATTCGCTTACATGACCACTGCAGATAGGTTGAATGCATAACATGCTTACTAATATGCAATGTAGAGGCAGGTAAAATTAGTAATTTTGTTAAGGGTATGTTTTTGAAAGCGAATTCAGACATTACACCTTTTTGCTCTCAAGTTTACCAGTTATATCCTTTGTCATTATTTACAGTAATTTTGATGTGTAGCATACAAAAGTTGTAAGTGGATAACTTTAAAAATTTTTAGAAAAGCTTGGTGATTTAATCTCTTGTTAGAAGGATTTGCTAAGATTATATATTTATTCTTAACCTAACCATATACGGATTTTGGTTACATTATGCAATTCGTGAGTGAGCTCAACATGTGAAATATAGGATATAGGAGAATTCTTATTATGTTAACATTTGATAATCTGACTTTGATTCAGTGTAGGTATATATCTATATTCAGCTGTGAAGTGTTTAGTGAAGGACACTAAGAACTTTATTAAGCCCTAAACTCATTAGCTTCCCATGCAGATTTTCATACAGGATATTGAAAAACAACATCCACTGTAGGAACTAGGTAAAACAAGAGTTATGGATACATGCTGACTTGTGTAAAACTGGGTATATCTTTTATGTTGTTTGTGATGGATAACTGTTTGAGTGTAATCATGTGTAAATATTGTAAATAATGAGTTGTTATAATCATGAATAGATATTGCTGTATTCAATTTCAAAGTTCCTTAAATTACTTGATTCTAATGTAAAGTTGACCCCTTGTTCCTGCTTTTGTGAGTCAAGACTCTTCATAGTTTGAGATGTTATAACCATATCATTCCAAGATTTGAAATTAATCAATGTTGATGTCTATTCTCCTTGAAAAAAGATTTGCACTTGTAGGCAAGTTGACGAAACCAAAGGTATGCTTTGATATCAGATGAAATGAAAGAATGTTGTGAACTGTGAATGGTCATTTGAATGGAGATGATTTCATTTGACAAAGTAAATTAGCATGCAAGGTGTAAATTTTATATCATTTGTATTTGTGTGGAAGTTTGTTTTACGTAACTCTATGAGCTCACATTGAGGATATTTGAGTAAACTATGATCCATATTTACTGTACCTAATCCATCCCATAGAATTGAGAGTTAATGATGATACAAAAGATTATAGACAAAGATTTTACTTTTTTATCCAGTGCTCCTTTTATGGAGCTCCTGCGGCTTCAAGGATGCTTTCCAGTCAGGACAAGGGAAATAGAAAAGATTAAGAAGTTTCTTGATGAGTCTGGACTCCTTGCTAAAGGTGCTTTTTCACACATGGTATAACCAGATGCAGGCAGAGTTTTCATATAAAGAAAGATATATATCAGATTGGATGAAGGCAAGCAAGTATGAGCATGTACATGAGTATATATGTATATGTCTGTGCATGTACATATTGATATGTATATGTGCTTGTATGGGCGTTTATGTATATGTGTATTTGTGGCAGGGCCATTCTTCATCTGCTTCCTGGTGCTACCTCGCTGATGTGGGAAGCAGCGATTAAGTATAATGAATAAATAATACTAAATAGATATATATCAGGTATACTATGGATAGAATATTAAAAATTATTTTTTTTCTGAGCTCATGGGAAGCAAGTGTTGTAAACAAAATGTTCATCGGAAGTTATTTCTGTGTGTGAGTACAATTTTGATTTTCTCATTGGATTGCCTGAGAAAGAGAATGCTCATGTAACTAGAATATAAAGAAAAGTTGTTAGTAATGTAGGAAATGGAAATAGACATTATATTATGTGTAAGATAAAGTACGATATATGGTGGGTACTGTGAGTACTGGTTTGGTTATTTCACAGGGTTGCTGCTCAGTGGGTGTATTGTGTACATAATTTGCAATAAAATGGACCATGAACCTCCTTGAAATATCATGGTTACCATACTTCTCTGCTCACCCCGAGCCTCACCCTTTCAATATATGTGTTTGGTATTATTGTTACGTTCAATCTTTGATGCTATATCGACTGGAGGAAGATTCATCTCATCAGTTTGAACTCTCTTTGTTACATGGCTTTTAAACACCCATGTTTCAGTAGTTTTCATTGATGCATGTAGCATTACTTCTGATAAACTCTGCTTCTGTCCTTTTCTGCTCCATTTGTAAGAGAATTGCCAATTCTCTGAAAATAAATCTGCCATTAGTTTGCATTTAGCCTTGCATATTGTATGAAAGAGACCAAACCAATTTCACTTCTGAACTGCCTCAGAAATCTTAATTACCATATGATGATTCAGAGACAACGTTAATCACACAGCTAATTTTTTCATATACTTGATTGCCATTTCCTGTATTAGCAAGGTAGCACCACTTCCACTCACAAATACATACTATCTATCTGTCTATCTATATTTTTGATGCCTGTTCCAATTGGAACTCCCTCAAAAAGGTGGCCACATCAACAGAGTCTCCATAACTAAAGAACTCCAGTGCCACTTCATAGCCTTTATTGCCTCACCCTAAACAGGCTACTGGTAGTGGGCAAGTCTAGCGCAGTGTTTGCAGAGGCCCCTGCCTAAAGACCACTTCTATCTAATGCTCTTACCTACTACTACTATCTAATGTTTCTACTTCATACTCCTGCCCAAATGTTCATACCTACTACTTATATCGACTGCTCCTACCATTTTGCAAAAAAAGGCAGGGCTAGCACGTAGTACTCACTGCTGGAAACTAGAGTTATGAAGAATGAGCTGTGAGAGTTAAATTTTGTCAAGCAATACATATAACAAGGAAAGATGTATGTTTGTGGACAGAATATCAGTAGTCCACATGTCAGTAAGGCAGAAAGGAAAGACAGCAACCCGAGTCCGAAGAGTGCAACTTAACAACCACTAAAGTGCTAGCTCACTAAGCAGATGTCACTAACTCTCCTGATACCTTGTCGTTGGCTGCTTACCAACTAATACCTACATAAACATATTCATACTTGCTTGCCATCATCCATTTCCGGCACCACCCTGCCCCACAAGAAACAGCACCACCACCCCCTGCATCAGTGACGTAGTGCCAGGAAACAGACAAAAAGGCCACATCCACTCACATCCATATATGACTGGAAACCACAGCTCCCTATCCATATCCAGGCCACACAACCCTTTCCATGGTTTACCTGGATGTTTCACTTGCCCTGGTTCTGTCCATTGATAGCATGTTGACCCCATTATACCACAATGTTCCAATTTACTCTATTCCATGCACACCCTTCACGCATGTTCAGACCCCGATGGCTAAATATCTTTTTCGCTCCATCTTTCCATCTCCAATTTGGTCTCCTGCTTCTCTTTGTTCCCTCCACTTCTGACTCATATATCTTCTTTGTCAGCCTTTCCTCATTCATTTTATCCATATATCTGAACCATTTCAATCCACCCTCTTCTGCTGTCTCAATCACACTCTTTTATTTCCACAAATGTCAGTAGTCCACATGTCAGTAAGGCAGAAAGGAAAGACAGCAACCTGAGTCAGAAGAGTGCAACTTAACAACCACTAAAGTGCTAGCTCACTAAGCAGATGTCACTAACTCTCCTGATACCTTGTCTTTGGCTGCTTACCAACTAATACCTACATAAACATATTCATACTTGCTTGCCATCATCCATTTCCAGCACCACCCTGCCCCACAAGAAACAGCACCACCACCCCCTGCATCAGTGACGTAGTGCCAGGAAACAGACAAAAAGGCCACATCCACTCACATCCATATATGACTGGAAACCACAGCTCCCTATCCATATCCAGGCCACACAACCCTTTCCATGGTTTACCTGGATGTTTCACTTGCCCTGGTTCTGTCCATTGATAGCATGTTGACCCCATTATACCACAATGTTCCAATTTACTCTATTCCATGCACACCCTTCACGCATGTTCAGACCCCGATGGCTAAAGATCTTTTTCGCTCCATCTTTCCATCTCCAATTTGGTCTCCTGCTTCTCTTTGTTCCCTCCACTTCTGACTCATATATCTTCTTTGTCAGCCTTTCCTCATTCATTTTATCCATATATCTGAACCATTTCAATCCACCCTCTTCTGCTGTCTCAATCACACTCTTTTATTTCCACAAATGTCAGTAGTCCACATGTCAGTAAGGCAGAAAGGAAAGACAGCAACCTGAGTCAGAAGAGTGCAACTTAACAACCACTAAAGTGCTAGCTCACTAAGCAGATGTCACTAACTCTCCTGATACCTTGTCGTTGGCTGCTTACCAACTAATACCTACATAAACATATTCATACTTGCTTGCCATCATCCATTTCCGGCACCACCCTGCCCCACAAGAAACAGCACCACCACCCCCTGCATCAGTGACGTAGTGCCAGGAAACAGACAAAAAGGCCACATCCACTCACATCCATATATGACTGGAAACCACAGCTCCCTATCCATATTCAGGCCACAACCCTTTCCATGGTTTACCTGGATGTTTCACTTGCCCTGGTTCAGTCCATTGATAGCATGTTGACCCCATTATACCACAATGTTCCAATTTACTCTATTCCATGCACACCCTTCACGCATGTTCAGACCCCGATGGCTAAAAATCTTTTTCGCTCCATCTTTCCATCTCCAATTTGGTCTCCTGCTTCTCTTTGTTCCCTCCACTTCTGACTCGTATATCTGCTTTGTCAGCCTTTCCTCATTCATTTTATCCATATATCTGAACCATTTCAATCCACCCTCTTCTGCTGTCTCAATCACACTCTTTCATTTCCACAAATCTCTCTTACCCTTTCATTAGTTACTTGATCAAACAACTTTATACCACATATTGTCCTTAAACATTTCATTTCCAACACATCCACCCTGCTCTGCTCATCCCCGTCTACTAAAACCCATGTCTCACAACCATATAATATTGTTGGAACTACTATTCCTTTAAACGCACCCATTTTGGCTCTCCGAGACGACATTCTCTTCTACACATTCTCTATCGCTCTCAGGACTTTTGCCCCCTTCCCCACCCTATGACTTCTGTTTCCATGGTTCCATTTACTGCCAAGTCCACTCCCAGATATCTAAAACTCTTCTCCTCTTCCAATTTTTCTCCATTCAAACTTACATCCCAGCTAACTTGTCCCTCAACCCTGCTGAACCGAATAACCTTGCTTTCAATCACATTTTCTCTCAACTTTCTCCTTTCAGACACACTTCCAAACCCAGTCACAAACTTCTGCAGTGTCTCACTTGATCAGCCACCAGTGCTGTATCATTGGCAAACAACTGACTCACTTCCCAGGCCCTGTCATCCCCAACAGACTTGCATACTTACCCCTCTCTCCAAGACTCTTGCATTTACCTCCCTAACCACTCCATCCATAAACAATTTAAACAACCATTGTGACACGTCCTTGCCACAGACGAACCTTCTCTGAGAACCATTGATTCCTCTCGACCTACTCTTACACACACACACCTTGCACACTTGATGAAAACTTCTCATTGCTCCTAGCAGCTTACCTCCCGCACCATACATTCTTAAGACTTTCCACAAAGTATATCTATCAATCCATCGTATGCTTTCTTCAGATCCATAAATGCCACATACAAATCCATCTGTTTTTCTAAGTATTTTTCATACACATTCTTCAAAACAAACACCTGTACCACATCTGAAACCACAGTTCTCCTCCTCAGTCTGATGCTCTGTACCCTCCCATACAATTTGCCAGGTATACTCAACAAACTTATGCCTCTGTAGTCTGAACACTCTTCTGTATCTCCTTTGTCTTTATACAGTGGCACTATATATGCATTGTGCCAAGCCTCAGGCACTTCACCATGATCCATACTTGCGATGAATATTCTTACCAACCAATCGACAGTACAGTTACCCCCTTTCTTGATAAATTCAACTGTAGTACCATCGACTCCCGCCACTTTTCATCCGAAAGGCTTTCAGCGCTTCTCTCTTCACCAAACCACTCTCTATGACTCTTTCATTTCGTATACCACCCCAACCAAAACACCCTATATCTGCTACTCTATCTCACTCCATCTCCTCCTCAATCCATCACTACATAATATCACTTCCTCTACTGCCCCCTTCACAGATGTTCCCATTTGTTCTCTTACTCTTTTCACGTTATTTACCTCCTTCCAAAACATCTTAATTTTTCCTTAAGTTTAATGATACTCTCTGAACCCAACTCTCATTTGCCCTTTTTTTTCAACCCTAAAACCTTCTTGACCTCATAAGTCTGACATTTTCTTTACATAGATTTTCTTTCCCTATCAGGACTTTGTAGGAAGGTTGTCAGTTGCTCCAAAACTTTTCTTGAAATTTCACCTCTTTCTTGGTCATTTTAATTTCCCATAGTTGTACTTACTCCTATGTTCCCTGCAGAACATCTGATTTTACTCTCCCTTACATCCTTTTCTACATCTACCCATCATCTCTCAATCACATTTTACAGCATGCAGGAAATATGTAGGTTGTATTCTTTCTCCCCTATCCCCAGGAATGATATGATAATGATAATAGTAATGGTAATATGTAATGTAATGAAACTAATGATTAATATTACCTAAGGACTACAACTACATGTAATACAATTTAGATTGAAGAGAAAACATACATGTATTTGTATGTTTATCACATTGTTACCCCAGCATGTAATCCTTTTCTACATCTAGACATCATCTCTCAATCACATTTTACAGCATGCAGGAAATATGTAGGTTGTATTCTTTCTCCCCTATCCCCAGGAATGATACAATAATGATAACAGTAATGGTAATACATAATGTAATGAAACTAATGATTAATATTACTTAAGGACTACAACTATAAATAATACAATTTAAATTGAAGAGAAAACATACATGTATTTGTATGTTTATCACAGTTACCCAAGGATGTGTAAATAATGATAGAATTCAAACTTTAAAAGCATGCCATGCAAATGCTAAAGAGGAATAAATGTCAAGTATCTACAATGAGTATGAAGCATAGAGACCAGTTTGAATAAGTATTAGCTTGAACTATTATGCTTTTTTTATAGGCTCATTTTATTGTTAAACTTTTAGCTCTAGAACCTATTATGAAAACTTCAAATATCTTGTCTATATACATCTGTGTCAGATGACTGAACTTGATTGAAAAAAAGGGGGTTGTGGTCAGATGAGTGCAAGAATTCAGTGTGTTACAGAAATTATGATAATTTCAAGGTAGAACTCATACAGTGAATTGAACCATGCAGTCCTAGGCCCCAGCTTTCATGAAAATATATTTCATACCCACAGATACCATGTGTCTGATTATCGTGTACTAAGGTGGACTGAGGATCTGACTGATATGGACTGATTTTACTTATTTGAGACCCAAGTCCTATTTTTGTAGTAAAGATTACACATTTTTTCCCTTTGGGTTATATAGAGCTCAATTTCTGGAGGAAATGACTTAAGGAATGGAGCCAAGCAAACAAAGGATTGTTTTGTCTTGAGCACTGTTTTGTAGCAGTGTGTTACTTGTGCACAAGTAAAGCTGCATGAAATGAGATGGAAAACTAGTGTAGTAACTGAATTGGTATGTTTAAGCAAAAAGACTTCTTTGTTATTTGTTGGGTAGATAGTTGTAAAAACTTGGTGGACTAGAGGCCATCCATAATTATTGACATTTTCATGGTACAAAATCTACAGAGCATTTATGGAAGTCCCTAACTAGCAACCTCGCTCCCCTTATTGCCGGGTTTGTTCATCCATGAAAATGTTTTTGGTTTTGAATGGCCCCTGACTATTATTGCTGAAAATCTTGCTTTTCCAACTGTACGTGGATGAAGTTTCATTCGATAACAAGGGGGTCAATTTGGCTGATAGTATTATACTGGTTCTATAAGGCTTCATTTAGCTTTAACATCATGGTGATGCAGTCATAACCTTATGATTAAGCTAATGAGTTAGTTATGAATGTATGAAGACATTGATTAGTTGAATATAATTTACATTGATACTGGTGAGGTATATGTAGTTTGAAGATTGAAATGGTTTTTTTTCATAAGGACTATTCTAATTCAGCTGCATTCACATGATAACCTTTTTGTTACAGTCATATGACTGTTTATGTGGACTGTATGCAGCTGATGAGATTCATGGTGGTGTATAGTAGGATTCCAAGTGACGGGCTTCAAGTTGGTAGAAGTAACCTTTTGGCTGCCACAAAAAATTTCACTGCCATGCTGCCTGGCCTTGTTGACGACGTCTGCTAGGCCTGTAGAAAAAGGTTGATTGGCTTATTTATTGAAATATATTCTACTACCTCAAGGCAAAGGCAAAGTGGATAGAGCAGTTATTTTCATTTATCAGACATTATTGTTATTTCCTTTTTATCAGACATACAAGGGTAAATTACCTTTAACATTAGATTATAGGTAAATAGCAATACAGGAACATTGTATGAGACCAAGATGAAATTTGATTTTGGCCTTCTCTAAACACAGGGATATGTTTTAAGAAAAGGTCATTTGAAGCAAAATCATTAAAATTGAAGCTAGATTTCTATGGAAAAAGACAATTTTCCATTCATAAATCTAGTAAGAATAAATGATTGATACCAGTACAGGCTGGAATTTTCATCATGATTACATGTGTTAAGAGGAATGAAAATAGCAAAAGGACACTGGGTTAGTTTCAGTTTGCTTGTGAGAGAAGAAACACTTAGTGTGGAGCGAGTAAAAAAGAAAACATACAACTCGAACAGAAATAAACATCTTGACTGAATTTGGTCATGCTTATAGGGAAATATTGCTCATCAGGAAGATTGATAGCAGCTGTCATAACATATCTATAGTCTTTCATCCGGTGAGAAGTGATAATTCTAAAAGTCAGGGAATGAAGTCATCAAGATAAGAAGCCAAGACTCACCTGTCATATCTGTCTCTGGCTTTCCTGATGTCTTCCAGAACCCTGGTGAGGACGTCGCTCAGACCCGTACCCAATGACGTCAAGCTGTCCACCATGCTGAGGAAACAGACCGATTTATTACCAGCCTTACTATCCTGTCTCTGTCTGTAATAGTAGTTGGGGAGGTACCATCTGCTTTATTTTCCTCTCTGCAATTGTTGTGGTGAATGGAGAGGAACCCTTTCCTTTACTAACCTGTCTACATCTACAGTGGTGGGTGGGAAGGAACCTTGTACTTTACTGTTATGTCGTTGTCTACAATAGTTGGTGGGGAGGAGGCTTTTGCTTTACTATACTCTCAATATGTATGGTAGTAGGTGGGGATGAGCCTTCTACTGTACTATCCTGTCTAGGTCTATAGTGATGGGTGAGGAAGAACTTTCTGTTTTGCTATACACTCTACATGTGGCTACAATGGAGCCTTCAACTCCTTGCAACATCCATTGTAGTTGCTGGAGAGGAGGCTTCTACTCCTCTCTACCTCCATAGGAGTGGCTGGGGAGAAAGCTTTTCCTACTTTCTACATTCATAGTGGTAGCTAGGGAAGGGAGGAGCCTTCTACTCCTTTCTACCTCTATAGTGGTGGCTAGGGAGAAGCCTGGATTACTATCCTCTTTACATTTATGCAAACTAGGACTTAAGAATACCATCCCCATCCTCCAACAGATAACCTTGTCATATATTATTAGATCTCCTGCTATCTGTCCTTTTCATGTACTGTCCTCCAGCAGATAACCTCATTATGGGCCTTCAGGTCTCCTATTATCTGTCCTTCCCAGGTACTGTCCTCCAGCAGATAACCTCGTTATGGACCATCAGGTCTCCTATTATTTGTCCTTCCCATCTATTGTCCTCCAGCAGCTAACCTTGTTATGGACCATCAGGTCTCTTATTATCTGTCCTTCCCATGTACTGTCCTCCAGCAGCTAACCTCGTTATGGACCATCAGGTCTCCTATTATCTGTCCTTCCAATGTATTGTCCTCCAGCAGCTAACCCCATCATAGGCCATCAGGTTTTCCAATATCTGGCTCTCCTATATTTCAAGTATCAGCAGCTAAGCTCATCACAGACCACCAGGTCTTATGATAGCAGGCACTCCCATATTCCAAGTATTGGAAGCTGTGACACAAAGATTCATACTAATATCTTTTGGTACTACAGAGGTCAGCACTTCAGGAAAGACTAAAAAAATGATGAGAATGTTTGTCTGTCGGACATGAGGATTCAGAAAGAATGATGATCATACAAAAGGCCTTCCAATAAGCCCACGTAAGACTACTTTTTTATGTTTCTTTTTGAATGATACGTCCATGTCCTCATCTACGAATAATATACATAGCCTTTACCCTTTTTCCTAAGCTAGATGAAAGTCATCATTGGTATTGTTACCAGACTCTGCCTACTAGGGGTTACATGGCGAGACAAGACTGTATCGTCAACATATATTCTTGTTGAGGACATTTTCACTCCAAAAGAGTCCATCATTTCCTTGCTCCTGCTTGCAGTGCAGAGGAGCCCCATTAAAGGGGGTCTTGGTGTTGTATATTACTGCTACCACTTCTAATGATAATTATATAATAATGATAATAATGATGATAATGATGATAATAATAATGATAATAATAATGTCTTAACCAGTTAAGAAACTGTTGTGCTCCACTCCTAACATAGTGCGGATTGGTCACTTCTTATATAAACCATACCAACCACCTTTACCCGAGATAATGGTATAGGAAGATGTCACTCACAGAGACTCTCTGAGGTCGTCAAGGCTACGGGAACCAGTGAGTCTCTCGTACAGGAACACTAGGCCCAAGATGATGACGGAGGTGAGGAGGATGGCTGATGTGATCCCTGTCAGCCGGGACACATCTGCTTCCGCTATATTTAGCAACGTCACTGCACTCATCTTGCACACCCAACCTGGAAACAATCTTATGTCAAAGCTTCCCAGAGGGACATCTTGTTGAAATTTATGCATGATTGGAAGTAACATTTATATTAAAGGATTGTACATTTCACACACACACACACACATTATATATATATATATATATATATACATATATATATATATATATATATATATATATATATATATATATATATATATATATATATTTTTTTTTTTTTTTTTTTCATACTATTCGCTATTTCCCGCGATAGCGAGGTAGCGTTAAGAACAGAGGACTGGGCCTTTGAGGGAATATCCTCACCAAATTTTTTGCACTCCATCCTTCCACCTCTAATTTGGTCTCCCACTTCTCCTTGTTCCCTCTACCTCTGACACATGTATCCTCTTTGTCAATCTTTCCTCACTCATTCTCTCCATGTGACCAAACCATTTCAATACACCCTCTTCTATTCTCTCAACTGCACTTTTCATTACCACACATCTCTCTTACCCTTTCATTACTTAATCAAACCACCTCACACCACATATTGTCCTCAAACAACTCATTTCAACACATCCACCCTCCTTCACACAACCCTATCTATAGCCCATGCCTCGCAACCATATAACATTGTTGGAACCACTATTCCTTCAAACATACCTATTTTTTGCTCCGAGATAACATTCTCGCCTTTCACACAGCCTTCAACGCTCCCAGAACCTTCACCCCCTCCCCCACCCTGTAACTCGATTCCACTTCCATGGTTTCATCCGCTGCTAAATCCACTCTCAGATATCTAAAACACTTCACTTCCTCCAGTTTTTCTCC
This sequence comes from Panulirus ornatus, assembly GCF_036320965.1. Lineage (NCBI taxonomy): Eukaryota > Metazoa > Arthropoda > Malacostraca > Decapoda > Palinuridae > Panulirus > Panulirus ornatus. The sequence continues at coordinate 11,094,381 of NC_092290.1, read as the reverse complement.
ATTCAAACTTACCTGCCAATTAACTTGTCCCTAAACCCTACTGAACCAAATAACCTTGCTCTTATTCACATTTGCTCTCAACTTTCTTCTTTCATACACTTTACCAAACTCAGTCACCAGCTTCTGCAGTTTCTCACCTGAATCAGCCACCAGCGCTGTATCATCAGCAAACAACAACTGATTCACTTTCCAAGCCCTCTCATAAACAAGAGACTGCATACTTGCCCCTCTCTCCAAAACTCTTGCATTCACCTCCCTAACAACCCCATCCATAAACAAATTAAACAACCATGGAGACATCACACACCCCTGCCGCAATCCGACATTTACTGGTAACCAATCACTTTCCTCTCTTCCCACATGTACACATGCCTTACATCCATGATAAAAACTTTTCACATCATCTAGCACTTACCTCCCACTCCGTATAATCTTAACACCTTCCACAGAGCATCTTTATCAACTCTATCATGCCTTCTCCAGATCCATAAATGCTACATACATATCCATCTGTTTTTCAAAGTTTTTCTCTTATACATTCTTCAAAGCAAATACTTGATCCACACATCCTCTACCACTTCTGAAACCACACTGCTCTTCCCCATCTGATGCTCTGTACATGCCTTCACCCTCTCAATCAATACCCTCCCATATAATTTCCCAGAAACACTCAACAAACTTATACCTCTGTAATTTGAACACTTACCCTTGTCCCCTTTGCTTTTGTACAATGGCACTATGCATGCATTCCACCAATCCTCAGGCACTTCACCATGAACTATACCTACATTGAATATCCTCACCAACCAGTCAACAACACAGTCACCCCCTTTTTTAATAAATTCCACTGCAATGCCATCCAAACTCGTCGCTTTTCCGGCTTTTATCTTCAAAAAGCTTTCACTACCTCTTCTCTGTTAACCAAACCATTCTCCCTGACCTTCTCACTTCGCACACCACCTCGGCCAAAACACCCTATATCTGCCACTCTACCATCAAACACATTCAACAAACCTTCAAAATACTCACTCCATCTCCCTCTAACTTCACCACTACTTGTTATTATCTTCCCATTATCCTCCTTCACCGATGTTCCCATTAGTTCTCTTGCCTTACGCACTTTATTTACCTTTTTCCAAAACATCTTTTTATTCTCCCTAGAATTTAATTATACTCTCTAACCCTAACTCTCATTTGCCCTCTTTTTCACCTCTTGCACCTTTCTCTTGACCTCCTGCCTCTTTCTTTTATACATCTCCCAGTCATCTGCATTACTTCCCTGCAAAAATCTTCCAAATGCCTCTCTCTTCTCTTTCACTAACAATCTTACTACCCTTTTTAATCTGCCCACCTCCCACCTTTCTCATGCCACAGGCATCTTTTACGCAAGTCATCACTGCTTCCCTAAATACATCCCATTCCTCCCTCCACTCCCCTTATGTCATTTCCTCTCACCTTTTTCCATTCTGCACTCAATCTCTCCTGGTACTTCCTCACACAAATCACCTTTCCAAGCTCACTACTCTCACCACTCTCTTCACCCAAACATTCTTTCTTTTCTGAAAACCCCTACAAATCTTCACCTTCGCCTCCACAAGATAATGATCAGATATCCCCCCAGTTGCCCCTCTCAGCTCAACATCCAAAAGTCTCTTTCACGCGCCTATCAATTAACACGTAATCCAATAACGCTCTCTGGCCATCTCTCCTATTTACATACGTATACTTATGTATATCTCTTTCTAAACCAAGTATTCCCAATCATCAGTCCTTTTTTAGCATACAAATCTACGAGCTCTTCATTTCCATTTACAACACTGAACACCACATGTACACCAATTATACCCTCAACTGCCACATTACTCACCTTTGCACTCAAATCACCCATCACTATAACCAGGTCTCGTGCATCATAACTGCTAACACACTCACTCAGCTGCTCCCAAAACACTTGCTTCTCATGATCTTTCTTATCATGACCAGGTGCATACGCACCAATAATCACCCATCTCTCTCCATCCAGTTTCAGTTTTATCTATATCAATCTAGAGTTTACTTTTTTACACTGTTTCACATACTCCCACAACTCCTGCTTCAGGAGTAGTGCTACTCCCTCCTTTGCTCTTGTCCTCTCACCAATCCCTAACTTTACATCCTAGACATTCCCAAACCACTCTTTCCCTTAACCCTTGAGCTTCGTTTCACTCAGAGCCAAAACATCCGGGTTCCTTTCCTCAAACTTACTACATATCTCTCCTTTTTTCTCATCTTGGTTACATCCACGCACATTTAGACATCCCAATATATATATATATATATATATATATATATATATATATATATATATATATATGGTGTGTGTGTGTGCAAGTAGGAAGAAAGGAAGATGAGAGATTCCAGGTGAAAGTGGGTCAACTGCGCTGGTGTGTGATGTCACCATGGCTGTTTAATCTGTGTATAGATGGGATTGTGAGAGAAGTGAATGCGAGGTTTCTGGAGAAGGAGCTAAGTCTGCATTCTGTCGTGGGTGGAGAGGGGATGGAAAGTGTGTAAGTTACTATTTGCTGATGACACAGAGGTGGTGGCAAGTTCGAGTGAGAAACTACAGTAGTTGGTTTCTGAGTTTGGTACAAAATGTGAGACGAGAAAGTTGAGAGTAATGTTACAACATGCAAAGTTGGTAGGTTTAGCAGAAGAGAGAGATAGATGCGATGGAGTGTGAGTCTAAATGGAGAGTTCTTGGAGGAAGTGAAGTGTTTTAGATGCCAGGGAAGCGAGGGGAACGATGGGAGCTGATGTGAGCCATAAAGCTGGTGAGGAGTGGCAGGTCCTGAGTGCACTGAGGAATGTATGAAAAGAGAGGTTGCTGTGTGCGAGGGCGAAGATGGGTAAGCTTGGTGGTATAACAGTCCTGATAATGTATGGATATGAGGCGTGAGCCCTGGATAACAGATTACAGAAGAGGGTAGATGTATTGGAAATGAATTGTCGAAGGACAACATGTGGTGGGAGGAGGGTTGATCGAGTAAGAAATGATAGGGTAAGAGAAAGATGTGGTAGTAGGGAGGGTATGTATAAGAGCTGAAGAAGGCGTGCTGAAATGGTTTTGAAAGGGTGTATGATTGTCGAAAGTGGAGGGAACAAGAAAAAGGGGAAACTACAGGGGAGTTGGAAGGATGGAGTGAAAGATGCTTCAAGTGTTCGGAACCTGAGTATGCAGGAAGGTGCAAGGGGTAGTGATTTGGAGCGACGTGGTATGTACGGAGGGTGACTTGCTTTCAATAGAGCATATGAAACGGTTGGGGAGAACCATAAAGAAATGAACATTTCAAAATGATCGAAAGCTAAAAACTCAAGAATGAAAATCATTGGTTTTTAACTAGGGTACCGTGTTATCCTGGGCTACTGTGAAAAGAATTTAAGGTGCTACACTCCATCCTGTGGACCAGTGCCACCTTTGTCATTTAAGTCAGGGTCACCTCTGAGAACGATGCGGTCGTTGCAAACATGACCTGATCCCAGCGTGTGCAGGGTCACGCCCCCCGCGACGACCCTATCACACAGGCTGCGATAATGTTAACCTTCGAATGACAGGCACCTCTGGAACATATGGGTGCTGAAAGGACATTCTCAAGTGACATGGTTATGTGATACGACTATCTCTGTGAGATGTGGGTGTAATATAACCGTCTTAGTATAGTAGAGGTGTAATGTAGCAGACCCAGTGAGGTATAGGTGTAAATCTGACCCTCCCAGTAAGGTGTAGGTGTAAATCGGACCCTCTTTCTTAAGACATACGTACAATAATATGACCGACTCGTGTAAAACTGAAGGTTTCTGACGGATCAGCATCGACACAGACCATAACAACTCACTTGCCGAAACAGCTCTTGGAGGAATTCAGGGACACCAGACCACCTTCGGCGCGCTCACGGCCATACTACAGTCACCAGACGCCGACACTTTAATATAGCAGAGGCTGCTAGAGTTTCTTTACACGCCACAGGCAACGTCGGGAACCGCCTCCCTCCCGCAGCCCTCAAGCCGCAGGAGTGGAGAAAGCACCACTCCCCCCATCCTCCTGTATGGGTAGACAGGCGAGGGGATGGGATTTTCTACAAAGAGGATCTTTTAGGTGAGTTTCTAAGGAGGATCGTCTGGTTACTTTAAGTGCTTGAGATGTTTAGTGAAAAGTGTAGGAGAGAGAGAAGGGGCGAAAGAGCAGGTGGACATGTGGGAGAGTTGATGGTCATCTTTGCGTCCATTGGGGAGCTTTCAGAGAAGGGGCCCCGTTCTCTGAGCTGCTCCTCCCACACCTAAAAACGTTTGAATCATTCGTGACATCTATTATCTTTAATCAGTCTGTCTGCCAACATAGCATTGTAAACACCACTAAGTGCCATATACTCACATGATACCTTCGAGTCGTCGTCACATACACACCTCTCAAAAGTCATATCCGTATTGGAGTTCCAGTACTATTTATTTTTTCCATTAATCTTCACGTAAGATCTTCCAAAGTCTCCCGAAAGGTCTTCGCTGTCAGGAGCTTATATCCAGCCAATATACTAATCCTGCCGTTTGTTTATAGTCCCACCTGGAATTATAAGATAATCTGAGTGATGACTGGGAAAAAAATATACCATTATCATATGAAGCAAACGTTTTCTTCGAAACATCATTATTCAGTTAAAAGGCTTATGTTCTTTAGAAAAATAGACTTCTGGGTACTCGCCTAGAAAATATATTTATGATACATGGATATTTCAATCAGGAAATAAAAATCACACAGAAAGACAGTCAGAATATTTTTTGTTTCAAAAAACATGGATCTTACGGATCATCCAAACATTAAATCCCCTTTGCGTGTACAGTATCCGAAACGCAGAATCTGAATATATTACACAAACCTCGTCAGCAATAGGAATGAGAGGACAACACAACACTGCTGTCATTCACGAGGACAGGAAAGCACTCGATGTGTGACAGATTACACCTTCGGGGCGATCAGAGCATGTGAGAGGGAATCCACTTGCATAGTGGCCCCCTTATCGCCCTTGGTCGCAAGAACTGATCGAGGCATTTAAGAGCAACGATCACTTCTCTTAAGTGCACTCCCGTCATACACAGGGGACGGTGCGGCTCTTCTTTTTCATGATGCTATTCTACGCTTGAAATCTCTTGGCTTATATCATCTATGGGTGATATGAAAATGAGAACTGTACATGGTTACATGGCGATAGTCGTAGAAAACGAACATTATCAGCCTGGTTACAGCATATTTATATGTATATATATATATATATATATATATATATATATATATATATATATATATATATATATATATATATATATATATATATATATATATCATCGGGATTTCAAACCTTAGTCTCTCTGGAGTGATCCAAATTTGTGGAATCTTTTCTAATGTGCTGATGTCTTTATTCACAACAGCAGCTTCGGTAAACGTTGGGCTTATCAAAATACCATTCTATCAAACTTATCCCAGTAGCTTTCAACACCGTAAATACTAAATAGTAGTAAAATCACAGAACTTTTGGTTATAGAAAGTTTAGCTTATAATCATAGCGTAATTTCAAAGGGCATGACAAAACATGAGGAAGGGAGGAAAGAAGTGACGAGAGTAATGATTTCACCGAGTGAAACTTCAAATGTGATGGTTGTTGGCAAGAAATTCATCACAGAAAAAGGATAACAGGTGACAGTTTTAACCAGAGACTATAATATAATAATGAGTACGGTAGGAGTCTGTGAGAGGAGGTAATTTATGTTACTATATCGTCTCGTTGTGACTTGTTATAGGAGTGGTTTGTTAATTTTGAGGTCGTTGCTGTAGTGGTGGTGGTTTATCTGGTGGTTGTTGCTGTAGTGGCTATTTCAATTTATTGTTTTCATGTAGTGGTTGCTCTTACCACTGCAGTGGTAGGAGGGACACATCACCATCACAAACAAAATACTTCCCCTTCCACCCTTATTGTAGGGGATGTTGCATCGCCCATACATAACCCTCTATTCCCTCTGCCTCGAAGTCAACGAAAATGACCAATTTGCTCTACATCGAAGTACCTGATAAAGTTCCATTCGTCCTACATCCAAGTAATTAGTAAAGGTCTGTTAATTCGACACATTTCTAAGTACGAGGGAGAGGCTCTCTCTCTCTCTCTGTCTCTCCTCTCCTCTCTTCCCACTCCATTCTCATGATGGCTCAGTACATGCGTGATAGTATATACATCCGAAAGGGTATATATATATATATATATATATATATATATATATATATATATATATATATATATATATATATATATCCTTGGGGATAGGGGAGAAAGAATATTTCCCACGTCTATTTCTTTTCCAAAAGAAGGATCAGAGAAGGTGGCCAGGTGAGGATTTTCCCTCAAAGGCCCAGTTCTCTGTTTTAACGCTACGTCACTAACGCGGGAAATGGCGAATACTATGAAAGAATATATATATATATATATATATATATATATATATATATATATATATATATATATATATATATATATATATATATATATATTATCCCTGGGGATAGGGGATTAAGAATACTTCCCACGTATTCCCTGCGTGTCGTAGAAGGCGACTAAAAGGGGAGGGAGCGGGTGGCTGGAAATCCTCCCCTCTCGTTTTTTTCAATTTTCCAAAAGGAGGAACAGAGTGGGGCCAGGTGAGGATATTCCCTCAAAGGCCCAGTCCTCTGTTCTTAACGCTACCTCGCTAACGTGGGAAATGGCGAATAGTACGAAATATATATATATATATATATATATATATATATATATATATATATGTGTGTGTGTGTGTGTGTGTGTGTGTGTGTGTGTGTGTGTGTGTGTGCATATGATAACCCTAGGACCAATTTCTGTGAAAGAGTCCAGGGCATCTTTCTAAAGGCGACTTTTCACTCGCGGAGTCAGATAACGCCATATCTATCAATCTATCTATCTGTCCATCCATCTATCTATCTATATAAACAGTGATAAGCTTCTGACGAAACGACTTCCTGTTGATTTATTGAGTAATGAGAAACGATCGTCCCATCATTAAGACAATTATCTATTAACGACCTATAATTACTGGATTATATTAATTTGCTTAATTGGTAGTAATTCATAAAAAAAGAGCTTTGGAATGTTGGAATTTAATAAGTTCCGTTGAATACTGGTTAACGAAGGGATATCGTAATTTTTAATAAAATCACAACACACACAATCTGAATCAGGCGAGCTTAACGCTGGAGATTTCAACGCCAAAGTAGATAGTTATCCAAATACCATCTTATAACGCGGAGACTTCAACGCACAGCTAAGATAGTAATCCACAGATAATAGATTTATGACGCGTATGGAAAGGGTGAATAGGGATTGGTGGTCTTGGTTTACTGTCACTTTCATATTATATGATGATTTTTCACGAAAATTTCGATACAGAAAACGAAGCCGAAAAGTGATTCCATCCGGGAACTTCAACTGGGAGTTGGTAAACCAGGAGGCAAATTCTCCTTCATGGTTTTTTAAACAAAAGAAATACTCAAAAATCTATAACATAAATAAATGATTATTTCCTTGATAAACGATGCTTTATCACCTGAATAAATAATTATATTCCTCTGATAATTCAGAGTCAGATTTTTAATATTTTAGAATAATCTTAACTGAGTTAATTTCTTTACGATGATTATGTGATTAAGTAACTTTCCATTATTATCATCATTATTAAAATCGTAATTTCTATTATTAACCTGATGATTGACATAATTACGACATCATTATTATCTCTGATGATATTTGGCGTTATTAATCTTATTTATGCCATTAGCAATGATTTTCATTGCTAGTATTCATTACTACTATTATTATTATTATTATTATTATCATAATTATTATTATTATTATCATCATCATCATTACTATTATCATCATTTCTATAGTTATCATTATTATCATTATTATTATTTCTATTATTGTTATTATTATTATTATCATTATCATTATTATTATTATTATCATCATCATCATCATCATTATTACTATTATTATTGATATCATCATCATCATCATTATTACTATTATCATCAATATCATCATTATCATCATCATCATCATTATTACTATTGTTATTATCATCATCATCATCATCATCATTATCATCATCATCATCATTTTATCATGATAATGTGAGGGATGATTTGATCAAATCCGTGGAGGGTGAACAGTTTTTCGTAGGATGCGAGGACAGAACAACCAGAGGCCACAACAAGAAGGAACTAGTCTTATATCATAATAATAATGGATAGATGGAACAAAATGAGGAATAAAGATGGTGAATATGAACGTTATAGATCAGTTATGATATGTTGTATGGTGGTAGATATAAGGTTTTTGAGAGGTGGGGCCTCACGAGTGTAGGACTCCCTTCCCCGTAGAGAACAAGCACACACACACACACACACACACACACACACACACACACACACACACACACACAGCCAAACGGACAGATATAGGGGAACCAGAGAGAGAGAGAGAGAGAGAGAGAGAGAGAGAGAGAGAGAGAGAGAGAGAGAGAGAGAGAGAGAGAGAGAGAGAATGATGTGTGACTTGGGGAGCCTCCGGGACATGAGAGTAACGTTTCGTGGAGCCACAGAGGAAATACAGTATCCCGCCCCGCCCCGCCCCGCCCCGCCCCGGAGTGTCCCAACCTCATGATTAAGTCAGGTTTCCACCTGGTGATTAAGAGAAACCTTGGCTTTACCCATCTAGGAACAGATGGCTGACGTCTCACTGGACCATACCTCCTGACTCTTCCTTGGACCACTGGTGATTAACCTATTACTGGACCGTCACAGCCTCACCCTTATATTGGGCCATCACTGCCTCACCCTTATACTGGACTATCAGTGCCTCACCCTTATATTGGGCCATCACTGCCTCACCCTTACACTGGACCATCACTGCCTCGCCCTTACACTGGACCATTACACTGAGCCATCGCTACCTCATCCTAACACTGAACCATCACTGCCTCACCCTTATATTGGTCCATCACTGCCTCATCCTTACATTGGACCATTACTACCTCATTCTAACACTGAACCATCACTGCCTCACCCTTATATTGGGCCATCACAGCCTCACCCTTATATTGGGCCATCACAGCCTCATCCTTATACTGGACCATCACTGCCTCACCCTCATACTGGACCACTGGTTCTTCACCTATAATCGGATCATCAGATCTACGGATATCCTCAACATGTGATCAATTGGAAGGTCTAGACAGCGATTTTGAGATGCATTGCAAAGTCCCTATTTTGAGCGGCATGATAAGACCCAATTCTGAAATGCGTTGTGAGTACCAACTTCTCCCCCATAGATTTAGTTCACATACCGACGAAGCTGGCTCAAACAACAACCCCCTTTTCCCAGGAAGGAACAATATAATATTAGCCTACGACTAGAAAAAAAAAAAGAGAAGTTTATAATAATAGGTACATTATATTTTCTCCCCTCAATCAGTCTCGCCACCACAGTCATCCACCTGTCACACCACAAGACAGAATACTTTAAACGGGTCCGATGCTGATGCGGGGATCCAATTGTAGGTTTACTGGAGGTAATGTAGGCCACCGCTCACCCTACAGCAGTACTGCTCCTCACCACAAAAGGGGGCCCCCCTCGTAGCATATACAATGAGTGCCATATTCTCGTACCGATCAGCTGGTCGGGGACGTCTCGCGTATGGTTTATCAGCTGACTCTCGTACTACCTGACCAGGTCTCCCGAAACTGTAAGTACAGATGTATATATACACACACACACACACATATATATATATATATATATATATATATATATATATATATATATATATATATATATATATATATATATATATATTTTGTGCACTACCTCGCACACATGAGGGGGGAGGGGGATGTTATTCCATGTGTGGCGAGGTGGCGATGAGAATAAATAAAGGCAGACAGTATGAACTGTGTACATGTGTATATATGTATATGTCTGTGTGTGTATCTATATGTGTACATTGAGATGTATAGGTATGTATATTGGCGTGTGTGGACGTGTATGTATATACATGTGTATGGGGGTGGGTTGGGCCATTTCCTTCGTCTGTTTCCTTGCGCTACCTCGGAAACGCGGGAGACAGCGACAAAGCAAAATAATAATAAAATAAAATTTGTACAGATGGATATGAATATATTCCCAACAGGAATGGGATGAGAAACGGGACATAAAAGACATTGAAAAATTATTAGTGGGACATTGACCCATATAACTTCGTCGTCTTTGAGTCAGACCCTCAGCAGAACCGGGAGTCGAACCATTGAATTCTAGTGGCTTCAGAACCTCCCGATTCTCTGCGAATTTCGCTGACAGATTGGCTTCGAGTTGGTGTTTAAGTTCTACACCATCCGCAGACTGATATGTAATAAAATTTAATCTCATATTTAACCAGGAATTTACCTGATGTTAGAAGGGTTATGATGAGGGGTTTAGAGACGCATTTCACTGTCCCTTCGAAAACCAGGAGGTTAGGTGGCGCAGACTCGTTAGCAAGCCACTGATACATGAATACCCTTTCAACATTACTCATTTTCTTTAGTAATTAACGTGGAGCAGATAAACGTATAGATCGTTCCATTAATACACATAATCATCATCTACAATGGTAATCAATGTCGTAGTAGCAGTTTATAAGATGAAAAAGAATAGATACACACACACACACACACACCGTATGTTAAACCATTTCGCCTCCTCCTTACACCTGAACACTTCACCTGCCTTCTACGGCTGAACACTTCACCTTCCCCTGATGCCTGAATAGTCCACCTACTCGCCACACCTGAATAGTCCACCTACTCGCTACACCTGAATAGTTCAACTCGCTACACCTGAATAGTTCACCTACTCGCTACACCTGAATACACACACGTCCCCTTGGCGCTTCTGAATCCGGTGTGGACGGGAGGTCTCCTATGTAGGTTTAGAGTGATTGCATGCAGGCGACCTACCAACCCCTTGTGGCGCCCAGACCAACACAGTCTTCCCTCCCTCCCTCACGCCACACACACTACGCCCCCCGTTCTCAACCTTCGTCATTCCAGCCATACTGGAGTACCGCTCCTCGCACTTAGCAACGGGACGGCGCAACAACCTGGAAATGCTCTCGGCGTATTCCACGCAACAGCTCGTGAGTAGGGCTGCCAAGAAATGAGGCCGTCCTTCGACAGTTATTACCTACTATCGTTACCTCGCTAATGAGGGAAACGGAGACATAGATATGGCAAGGAAGAGGAGGAGGGAGGAGGGAAGGAAGGAGGAGGAGTGGCAGTGAAATAGCTATGTGCTTTTCCAAGAACGAACGATTGGAGGTAGACTTCTGCACTGGATGAAAGACAATGTTTCTCTTAGAGACGCTGTTTTTACTTCAGTAGAAAGACGGTTGAGTTCAGTGTCAAGGCCAGGGAGGTGTAAGGGGGTGAGATTGCAGCAGGCCCAGGGAGAGAGGTCTAGTACCCGTCCATCCCGACTGCTGTGTGCTCCATGATCAAGGGAGTTTGTTGACATGAGCTGGCAAAAGTGAACGTATAGTTTGAGAAGATGCTACACCGGCAGAGTTTTGAGAAGATGCTACCCCGTTGAAACGTAAGGCTTCATCTATTATTCCTTTTAATGCTACAGGACAATTTTGATATTCTGAAGACCATTCTATAAACCTCTAGATCTATAAAGATGTACAGTGACGGTTTGAATTAACTTTTAATAGCCCTCTGCAAAAGATACAGGAATTAAGTACTGGTTATGTTCAACATCTAAAGTGAAATAGATATAGCATTTAAGATTGAAAACGACACTGTAAAACTAGTCAGAGATCAAAGGACGAGGTTCAGCTAATGCTAGGTCAGTATCCGGTGCATAAGCACCAAAATTATCTACATGTTTAGTTCTGTCTTGGACAGAACAAAAACCTGTATAGATCTTGTCCTGAACATGATGTGCAGAGAGCATGTGCATGATGGGGGACGACGTGCATCCACTACCACGAGTCATCGCCAGCAATTCATCACATTACTCATCACTGGTCCAATCTTCTCTGCCTGTGGGCTGGTGCGAGTTTGGGTGCTGGTGGAGTATAGTAAACACGTCTTGAGTCAAACGTCTGAATACGTCATCCACAATGACACCGCCTTCAGGTCGGGGTGACGTGGGGGGTGTGTGTCAGGTGCTGCCACCTACCCACCACGTCGGCAAAGTACCCACTGGACCTGTGTATGGACGTACATGGGGTAATGGAAGAATACTTAGTCTAGGATGATTTAGGCCTACCATAGACCTGCGCGCCCCACTCCTGGGAGAGAATTTCAGTGGGAGGTGGTGGGGTAATGGAAGAATACTTAGTCTAGGATGATCTAGGCCTACCATAGACCTGCCTGCCTTACTCCTGGAGAAAACGACGCCAAGATACCAAATGATGATTATGATACCGATGATGATAATGATAATGATTATGATAATCACACTAATGATCATTTTTCTTTACGCTGGATTGACTTTCCCGCCAAAGCGGAGTAGCGTCAGGAACAGGATCACAATGGCCTCATCTGCACACATGTAAGCTCCACTTAATATATATAATACACTAGAATCAGAGCCTATTATCCTAAACCGAGCCCCAAATAATAATGGCATCGTTAATGATAATGATTATAGTAATTAGTAACAGTAGTATTACAATCATTATCGTCATTAAACTCATAAATTTCCTCTGTATTTCTACCTAATCCTGTCCACGCTTCGCTATGTAGAAAACAAATTCATTCAGTTCCTCTTCTTTTTTTTTTTTTGCGTCTATTGCGAATGTCACTTTGTTTATCGACGACGTCATCGCCCTGGGCGGGGCATGTGACATCACAGCCCACATGATGACGACAGGGCCTCTTACAGGCTCCACCCTCCTGCCCAACCATCGGTCACTGGCACAGTTCCGAGAGAGAGAGAGAGAGAGAGAGAGAGAGAGAGAGAGAGAGAGAGAGAGAGAGAGAGAGAGAGAGATATACACACGGTGTTCTAGTTTCGTTAGATTCGTAAAGCTCCGCCAGTGGCTCTCTGTCGCACCGTCCGCCAGCTGACTTAGCAACCCGGCGCATTGTTTTGGTCAGTGACGTCACCGTCGTAGCCCCGCCCTACTTGGGCCGCCCCGGACGCAGCTGACGGGAGGTGGCGGTGGACCCGAAGGCCAAGGGGACGTTATTATGGCTGGGGTTATGGTGTTGTCTAGCTGCCGGGAGTGAGGCATTCCCTGCTCCACCTCCCTACCGTGCACATCCCTCACCTCCCGCTGAGCTGGCAGTGGCGAACGGGCCGTTCGAAGGTGAGGCGTTGGTAAGAAGTGATTACTCTTTTTATTTTAATAGTAAAACAGGACATTGGTGCATAGTGTATAGCCCATTTAGTTCTCATAACTCAGTGATGACAGTCGTTCATACCTCACGAGTCAAGGTAGAAGGACGAGGCAGCTATGATCATTTCCTCTCACCTAGTAGAAAAAATACTGGGGGACATTCTACATTTTAGTGTGTCCTTGATTCTTCTAGGCATAATATAGGACTTGAGTATCCCAGAACGCAGGTGTTTTTCCTGGGAAAAAAAAAGACCATTGGCCAAGTCCTTCATTTCTAAACATGTTGACTGCCAATTTTTTCCCTAGTATTCCAAAGTCGTCACAGTCCACGTGCTACGTAAGTCCCACTGTAATTCAAAAACTTGCCCATCATATGTTCTCAAAACGTCAAGAAACACGGAGCATTTAAGTTACTTTCTCCTTTAACAAAGTCCAGGATAAGAAGAAAAACGCCCATCCATCTTACCCCATCTCCAATTCATCGTAGATGAGTCAGGGTCACTTTTCGCATTAGATTGGTAATCCAATACAAGATGCGTGTGGTTATGAACCATATACGTCTCTTAGGTTTACGTCGTTGTAGGGTCATTCATTTGGCCTGTCTGTAATGTTGATCATAAGACGCAATGAGCCTTCTTCTGCTTGACACTCGTCTCCCCATCTGTATACATGTCTTGTGTTATCTAGTCTTCCCATGGATAGTCGTCCTCCAGTAGGTGACTTCGTCACAGACCATCATGTCTTGTGTTATCTGGTCTTCCCATGGATAGTCGTCCTCCAGTAGGTAACTTCGTCATAGACCATCATGTCTTGTGTTATCTGGTCTTCCCCTGTACGGTCGTCCTCCAGCAGATAGCTTCGTCACAGACCATCATGTCTTGTGTTATCTGGTCTTCCCATGGATGGTCGTCTTTCAGTAGGTAACTTCGTCATAGACCATCAGGTCCTCTGTTACCTGGTCGTCCCTTGGACCATCCTCCAGTAGATAACCTCGCCATAGACCATCAGGACCTCTATTATCTGGTCTTCCCATGTATTGTCCTCCAGCAAAAGATCTCGTCATAGACCATCAGGTCCTCTGTTATCTGTTCTTCCCACGTACTGTCCTCCAGTAGAAAACCTCATCATAGACCATCAGGTTTTCTGTTAATTGTCCTCCCCATGTACAGCCCTCTAGCAGATCACCTCGTCATAGACCATCAGGTCCTCTGCTATCTGGTCTTCCCATGGACGGTCCTCCAGCAGATCATCTCGTCATAGACCATCAGGTCCTCTGCTATCTGGTCTTCCCATGCACTATCCTCCAGCAGATGACAGTCATAGACCAGCAGGTCGTCTGTTATCTGACTTTATATATATATATATATATATATATATATATATATATATATATATATATATATATATATATATATATATATATATATACATATATACTCCCATTTGCTCCAGTGTACTACCTTGTGCATAAGTTCAACCTAACTAAAGTTTCTCCTTCTATTCACATGAATAGGATGGTACGCAATAAGTTTTTCCCATCATTTGATAAACTGATCAGCAATATCTGTTTTTTGTGTAATATTTTCAAAGCAATTTCGCACCAGACAATGTTTTTCTTCTAGTATATAGAGTTACTGAAACGTAAAATCACAAGTCAATCGAAAAAATGTCCATCTTTGATGCACTACAGATACGAAATGTTAAATGGGACCATATTTTGACATCCAATAACTTAATACGTAACTTTCATTTCTTTTTTTTATTTCCAGGAGAACAAGGCGCAGCTTCAGCCATAACTGGGGAACGAAGATGTAATTTAGAACATTTTCCATAAAACGAAGATAACTTTCCTCCATATCCTGACCCCACACCTCATACCTCGATCCACATGGACATTGTGACCCACACCTCATACCTTGATCCACATGGACATTGTGACCCCACACCTCATACCTTGATCCACATGGACATTGTGACCCACGCCTCATACCTTGATCCACATGGACATTGTGACCCCACGCCTCATACCTTGATCCACATGGGCATTGTGACCCAAGCCTCATACCTTGATCTACATGGACATTGTGACCCACACCTCATACCTTGATCCACATGGACATTGTGACCCACGCCTCATACCTTGATCCACACATATGTGTGACCCATGCCTCATACCTTGATTGATATCACGCATTGTCACCCATGCCTTATACCTCAGTCCACGTGTATTGTAACCCATCCCTCATACTTTACTTCACACCTCACATTGCGATCCACACCTCATCTGCTGACCCATACCTTATATCCTGACCCACAGCTCGTATCCTAACTCATGCTTCACATCCTGATTCGCATATCATATCCTTACCAGTACCTCATAACCTGACCTCCTGAACAACACCTAATACGATGAACCACGCCTCATTTCCTGACCCAAAACTTCACCTCATGATCCTTACCCAATGTTCTCACATTAACCTCATATCCTGACAAATGCCTTATAGTATAAAACTCATAATCCAAGCCTCATACTCGGACCCGGGTCTCATATCACGATCCACATCTCATGTCGTGATTCACAACACTTACCATAACCCATGACCTATACCTCACATCCTCATCCATAACTCATAACATGATCCATACCTCATAATCTGACCTAACTCTCCTATCCTGACCCATGCCTCATATCCTGACCCACCTATCATGAATTACACTTCGTATCCTAATCCACATCTCTTATCATTCATAACGCCTCATATCTTAATCTATATCTCATTTTTTTATCCACATTTCATATCCTGACCTAATCTTATACTCTAAATCTATCCTTGATACCGTGATCCATACCTCATGAGGACCCATACCTCATAATCTGAGCCAAACGGTCCACACCTCATATCCTGACCAACTCACATTCACAATTCTAATCCTGACTCATCTATTATGTCTTTACTCATACCTCATATGTTGAACCATGCTCATACCATGACCCACTCCTCATATCCTAACTCACACCTCATATACCATATCCTGACCTCATTTATCCTGACCTCATATCCTAAAACATACCTCATATCCTGACCTCATTTCCTGAACCACCACACCTTATATCCAATTGGACGAATATCACATATCCTGACCCACACCTTGTGTTGTGGTCCATGCCTCATATCCAGACCCATCCCTCATATTCTATCCTACGCCCCATATCCTTACCCATAACTCACATTCTGATCCAAAAACTCATAATCTAAACTATCCTGCAGCGTCTGACCCACATCCAGACTGATACCTCATTATCCAATCCATATCTCGTACCTTAACTCATACCTCATATACTGACTCATGCCTCATCCTAATTCATTCCTCATATCCTGAACCATACTTTGTATTATGAACCACACCTCATCTCCCGACCCCTCACCTCTCATATCCTGACCCTCACTTCCAATACCCCAACCCATACTTCAAATCCTGACCCATTCCTGATATCCTGACCCATTTCTCATATCCTGACCCATTTCTCATATCCTGACCCATTTCTCATATCCTGACCCATTTCTCATATCCTGACCCATTCCTCATATCTTGACTCATACCCCACATCCTGATCCACACCTCATATCAAGACCTACACCTCATGTCCTGGCCCATGCCTTGTATACCTTATATCTCATACCTCATATCCTGACCTAATACCTCATATAATAATGACCAATACCTGATACCTTGACCCATGCCTTGTATCCTAACCCACACCTTATATAGTGACCCATATTTCATATTCTATCCCACACTTCATATGCTATCCCAAAACCTCATCTCATTCCATGCCTAATATCCTGCTCTGCACCTCATATCCCGTTCCTCACCTCATATTTTGATCCATTTACCTATTTCCGCATCATACCTCATATTCTGACAAACACCTCATATCCTAAGCCATACTTCGTCCTGATCCATGAGTCATGACATGACCTACACCTCATATTCTAAACTGCACCTCATACCCTGATCTGTACCTCATAGCCGGACCCACTCTTCATATCTTGACCTATGCCTCATTTCGACCCACGCCTCATGATTTGATCCACGCCATATATCCTGACGCAAGTCTCATCCTAAATGCGCCCCCCCCCCCCATTATTTCCTGACTCACGCCTCATATCCTGACTCACATTCTATATGCTAACCGATACCTCATATCCTGACCCCACATCACATATCCTGACGAAGACCTCATTAGCTTACCCTGATCTCATATCCTAACTCATTCTTCATGTCCTAACCCATTCCTCACATCCTGACCTAACACCTCATATCCTGACCCACGCCTCATACCAACATTCACAGTTCGTATCCTAACCAAAACCTCATATCCTGATCCATACCTCATACCCTGACCCACAACGTGTGTCTTGAAGATCGTCTCATATCCTGATCCACACCTAAGATCTTAACCCATCCCTCATGTTCTGATCCATTATCAATGAGTTGACTCATACCACCCGTCCTGACCCATGCAACGAATCCTGACTCGTACCTTATACTCGGACCCTTACCTCATGATTTGGGCCAGATCTCATACCCTGACCTAAACTTCATCATGACTCATGTCTCAAATTACGTCTTCCACCTCATATCCTGACCTGCATTGCATATCCTGATCATGCCTCATATTCTACCCCTCATTTTATGTATCCTGACCCACATCTGATACCCAGACCCACGTCTCATATCATCATACCCTGCGCCATATCTCACACTTTGACTCAATTCATATCACAAACCCACACCTCATATCAATACCTACACCTCATATCTTAGCCCCCCCTCACCTCATTGACCCACACAGCAACCATATATGATAAAAATTTGACTAAGATCTCAAATCCTGACCTACTCATAATACCATGATCCACACCTCATACCTTGCTCCATACTACACATCCTAATCCACCCTTATACCTTCATCCACACCTAATATCCTAACCACACCTCCTATTCTGAGCCCAGCCTTATATCCTCACCCAGTCCTGATATCCTGACCCCACACCTCATAGCACCCTCCACATCTCATATTCTGAGTCATGTCTTACACTGTGAGCCACACCTCACACAACACCCACAACTCATATCCCAACCCACACCAAGATCCACACCTATCCTAACCGATATCTTATACCTAAACCCAACCCTCATAATCTAACCTTACCTCATTCTGACCCATACCTCATATACTGGTCCATACCCTATACCCAAATCTACCTTTCTATATCACAATATACCATTTATATCCTCACTCACATCTTCATTTTATATCCTGATCGACACTTGGCATCCTGACCCATCCCTCATATCCTGACCCACTCCTCATTCTTGACCCACTCATCATATTCAGAATCATATCCAGCCTCATAGACCGACTCATACCTCACTTCTTAACCCATGCATCACATTCGGGCCCACACTTTAAAGCCTGACCCATGCCTCATATCTTGACCCACAACTCATATCCTGACCTACATTGTCAAGCTGTTTCACAACTCACATCTCAACCAAACGCCTCATATCCTGATCTGCCCCCTCATAAACTGACCCGTAGTTTATATCCTGAACCCATACCCCGTACCTCATATCCTCTTTTCCTGACCTATACCTCACACCTAACCCACACCCACCTCACCCTCTGACCCGCGCCTCATATCCCGAACCTCATTAGATATTCTGTTCCATACCTCATACCCTAACTCATACCCTGTATCCTGATCAAATCCTCATATCTTGACCCTCAATCAATTTGAACCATGTGTCAAATCCTGATTCACGTCTCATGCCCTGACCCCACCTCATTTCTTTACTCATACATCATATCCTAATCTATACCTCATGTCCGATCCACCCTCTTACCATCATCCTCCTCTCATATCACGAACCACACCTCATACCCTGACCAACAACCTCATATCCTAACCAAAGCCTCACATTCTGGCCAATACCTCATTTCATCTTCCACACCTCATATCCTGGTCCACCCTCATATCCTGACCCCCCACCTCACATTTATGATCACATCACATATCCTGACCCACACCTCACATCCATAACTACACCTCATATCCTGACCCATACCCCATAACCTGGCCCACCCACATATACTGACCCATTCCTCATATCCTGACCAACACCTCACATCCATTGCAACACCTCATATCCTGACCCATACCTCATATCCTGACCAACACCTCATATCAAAACTACACCTCATATCCTGACCCATCCTCGTATCCTGACCCACATCTCACATCCATAACTGCACCTCATACCCTGACCCATACCTCATATCCTGACCAACACCTCACATCCATGGTAACACCTCATATCCTGACCCATACCTCATATCATGACCAACACCTCATATCCATAACTACACCTCATATCCTGACCCATACCCCATAACCTGGCCCACCCACATATACTGACCAATACCTCATATCCTGACCAACACCTCACATCCATGGTAACACCTCATATCCTGACCCATACCTCATATGACCAACACCTCATATCCATAACTACACCTCATATCCTGACCCATCCTCGTATCCTGACCCACACCTCACATCCATAACTGCACCTCATACCCTGACCTATACCTCATATCCTGACCCACACCTCCCATCCATGACAACACCTCATATCCTGACCCATCCTCGTATCCTGACCAACACCTCCCATCCATGACAAAACCTCATATCCTGACCCATACCTCATATCCTGACCCACACCTCCCATCCATGACAAAACCTCATATCCTGACCCATCCTCGTATCCTGACCCACACCTCCCATCCATGGTAACACCTCATATCCTGACCCATACCTCATATCTTGACCAACACCTCATATCCATAATCACACCTCCTACCCTGACTCACACCTCATATCCATAACCACACCTCATATCCTGGCCCCCACCTCACATCCATAACCACACCTCATATCCTGGCCCCCACCTCACATCCATAACCACACCTCATATCCTGGCCCCCACCTCACATCCATAACCACACCTCATATCCTGGCCCAAACCTCACATCCATAACCACACCTCATATCCTGGCCCCCACCTCAAATCCTGATCCTTATCTCGTCCCATGATAAGTACCTCATATCATTATCCACAACTCATCCCATGATCCACACCTGATATCCTTATTCACGCTTCATATCCGGACCTAAACCTTATATCCTGATTCCTGCATCATACCTCATACCCTGACCCATAACTCATCTTGATTCACATTTTGTACCTCACCTTATATTTTGACCCTACATCTTACATCCTGACCCACACCTTACACCATGATTCCCACCTCGTATCCCAACCCATACCTTATATCCTAATCCATACCTAATATCGAGCGATCCCTTATATCCTAACCTACATTTCATATTCTGACTCATAGCTCATAATGTAATCCAAAACTTATATACTTACTCACTCCTCACATCCTGACCCTACCTTATACCCAAAGTCATACCTCATACCATGAGTAACACTTCATACCCTTATCCAACCCTCATTCTAAGATCCTCACCTTATAACATGATCAGCTCATTAAATCCTCACCCGTATCTCATATCCTGACCCCACACCTCATATCCTGACCCTGAAGACGTATTCTGACCCACTCCTCATATACAGAGAGACACCTCATCCTCTAAGCCATAACTCATATCCTGACCCATACCTACCTCATATCCTTATCCCAGTTCATACCCATGCCTCATAACCTAAACCATACCTCATACCATGTTCCACAACTTACATCCCAACCCACACCTCATATCTTGACCAGCACTTATATCCTGATCCACATTTCATAGTCTGGCCCACGCCTCATATCCTGACCCACGCCTCATATCCTGACCCACGCCTCATACCATGAACCCTTTCCTTTCATCAAGATATGGTGATCTTCACCTCAAATCCCGACCCACACCTTATATCCGGACCCATACCTCATATCCTGATCCAAGCCTCCTATCCTGAACCACGCCTGACCCACACTATATAACTCAAACCCATACCCTGTATCCTGACCCGCACCTTATACCCCAACCATGCCTTACATCCTAACCCACCATATATCCCAATCCATGCACCATATCCTAAACCATACCTTATATCCTGATACATGCCTTAGATCCCGACCCATATCTTATATACCAACCCTTGCCCTGTATCCTGATTCACACCTGATACTCCAATCCATGCCTTGTATCCTAACCCCCGCATCATATCCAGGCTCATGCCTTATACCCTGATCCATACCTCATACTGCAATCCATAAAGCATATGGTGTAACTCACACACCATATACTATACCATACACCTTATATCCTAGCCCATACTTCATACACTACACCTCACACTTCATATCCTCACTCATATTATGAGCAACAGAACCCTCTCATGATCCGAACTCATATTCTGATCCAAATCTCACATCAGGGCCCACGCCTCATATTCTAACCCACACCTCATATCTTGGCTCACACCTCATATGCTTACCGAAGTCTCATGTCATACCTCATATCCCGATCTATACCTCATATCCTAACTAACGTCTTATATCTAGATCCACACCTCACAGACGAACTCACATCTCATATTTTGAGTTGACCTCATAACTTTATCCCTCTTATGTACTGTCATGTTCACACCTCATACCCGAGTAAGTCATACTCATACCTTATCTCCAGACCCCTTCATACTCAAACCTCATACCCAGACCAGTTCATACTCTCACCTCACACTCTGATCAACTCATATTCATACCTCATATCCTAATCCATGCTTTGAACCTCATTTTAACCCCAATCTTGTGATCCACAAATTAAACCCAACCTCATCTCAACCCACCACGTACATCACCCCACCCTCATAATCTCCTCATGCCTTGCCCAGAGCTGTCTTGCCCAACCGTACCCAGCCACCACCCTAACTTGCCCAATTTCCTACAATACTCACCTCCTGCGTCTTGCCCATTTACCTTGTAGATTATTACCTTGTTTACCCACCCTTATTTACCTTTATCTTGCCCACCAATACCTCTGCTCCCTGTATCTTAACCATCCCCGCCTCGCCCATCCCTACCTTCCTTGCCCATACCTTCCCCACCCATAGCTTCTCCCTCCCCTACCTTTCCTGCCCCCTTACCTACCTTGCTTCTACTTTCCCCACGTCTACCTTCCCCATCCTTATCTTCCTTGCCCATACCTTCCCCATCCCTACCTTCCCCATCCTTACCTTCCTTGTCCATACCTTTCCCATCCCTATCATCCCATCCGATCTTCCCCATCACTACCCTCTCCATCCCTACCTTTCCTACACTTGGCTCCCCTACCACTTACCTTTCCCAACCCTTTCATCCCACCCCTCCCTTCCCAGGCCATTCCTCCCCCACTACTACCTTTCTCGTCCCCTCAGTTCCCCTCTCCTGCCTTTCCTACACTTGCCTTTCCTCCCCATACCCTCCCTAACCCTTCCTCCCCACCCCTACCCTCTATCTTCCTACCTCCCTTGCCCAAACCTCCCTCACCCCTACCTTCCTTGCCTCTTAACTTCCCCACCTTTACCTTTCCTGCCACTTACCTTTCCCAACCCTATCTTACCCACCCCTACTTTCCCATGAACACAACCTCTCCCTCATTCCTCTACCACACTGCATCCTTAATGACCTGAACCTCTCCCCAAATCCTTTCCCACACCGTATCGTAATAGCCTGAAACTCTCCCCAAAACCTCTCCCACACCGTGACTTGATAGCCTAACCTCCCCCCAAATCCTCTCCCACACCGTGACTTAATAGCCTAACCTCCCCCCAAATCCTCTCCCACACCGTGACTTAATAGCCCCAACCTCTATCCAAATCCTCTCCCACACCGTGACTTAATAGCCCCAACCTCTCCCCAAATCCTCTCCCACACCGTGACTTAATAGCCCCAACCTCTCCCCAAATCCTCTCCCACACCGTGACTTAATAGCCCCAACCTCTCCCCAAATCCTCTCCCACACCGTGACTTAATAGCCTCAACCTCTCCCCAAATCCTCTCCCACACCCTGACCTCCTCCTCCTCCTCTCCCCCAACATGGCAGTGAGCGGCAGTAGTACGCCAGAGGGCCGAGTCTCGGGTTCGACAGGACCCCGAGGAGAAGACGACCGACTTCGCCTTCAGCCAGCAACTCCATGTGGAAGGTCTTCCTCCTCTCTTCCTCCAGGTTCGTTCCTTGAGTTCCACTCCTAAGTTGCTGGTCTCTCGTTCTACACACGTTATCCCGACTG
Organism: Panulirus ornatus; assembly: GCF_036320965.1. Lineage (NCBI taxonomy): Eukaryota > Metazoa > Arthropoda > Malacostraca > Decapoda > Palinuridae > Panulirus > Panulirus ornatus. The sequence goes on along the minus strand of NC_092290.1, from coordinate 11,070,549 downwards.
CTTTCATGTCCTCTTTGCCTGGCAGAATTATGAGGTCAGATACTATCTCTTCCTCGTGCCCTCAGGGGGTCATTCCACTGTTGTTTACCTTGACCAGTCTCAAGCTAGTGGTACTGCACCCTAAAAGCCTCCTCGTGCAATGCCAGTCCTCTCCCGTTTCTCTGGTTTGACTGAAATTAGACATCTAGTTTCGCTGACCTGTTCCTTCAAGCCTCGTGAGACAGTGCCTCCAAGACCTCTACAGTCGCCGGAGGACGTGGGTTCCTCGGTGATGACCACTTCGAGGAATGACTTGAAGTTGCGTGGCATTTCCTCCCAAAAGCTGAGGGCTTGTGGGAGGGTCTTTAGCTGCCTCTGTCACAGGCCTTGTGCAGCAGGTGGGAGCTACGACCCGTGTGGCCCAGTGGGTGTGACAGATGGTATTGGTGGCTCCTTCACCGTTTGAGGTTTGTGGTATACGGGTGATGCTGTCTATTGGCAATTAGTCTTGCAAGTAACAGAGACGAAGAAGAACTGTTGAATGAGCCACTTATATATAGTAAAGGCAACTTAACCCAAGTCCACCCAGCAATGGTAGGTGTTTCATTACTTCCTCAAGAAAATGTCTTCGCGAAAACTGATTGAAAGAGAAAATGAAATTAGGTGAGAGTTAATTCCCAGCTGTCTAATTCTACAATAATCATTGCCTAGATAATACATTAGACAGATATATCAGTGAGAATTATGGGGAAAGGGTAACATAAGAGTTATGTATGAAAGGCAACATATCTAGGTGGAGGCAAGTGTCGAGCCATGCATATGGTGGGTACAGTACACTGAAATAGGAGGGGATGTGAGGCAATACGTATACAAGGCATAGAAAGGAACTTATACTTAACAAAACGACAAGTTCGAATATTCTGAAAGCTGGAGAATGGAGTGGAATGGACCTTGTGACCGGAGCGGATTAACTTCAAAAAGATCCGTTCAAGTGAGAGACATGATACTTACAGAGGGAGTGGACCAAGATCTGCTCCTGTATATCATGTGTTATGGATGATCTGTCAATATACTTACACTCGAGTTAATTTGTACACATGCAGGAGGCATGTATCGTATGATCTGTAGATATAACTACCCGTGAATCAAGCTGTACAATATATGCAGGAGGCATATAGCACCTTGAACTGATGGCTTGATAACAGGCCACCTTACTCTACCAAGAACCAGGCAAGAAGCAACGGGCCATATACATCGCTGGCAACCCACTGTATCTGTTGATGTCGCTAGATTCGTCCTCCAAAGTAGCAAACAATGTCGCTCAAGGATCAGAAAAGTTAATATAATTGCTACGAGTCCAAGCAAGAACCTTGGTCGACATCTCAATA
>NC_092290.1:11049182-11064182 GCF_036320965.1 Panulirus ornatus | reverse complement strand
TAAGTAATGTGGCAGGTGGATACCATAGAAAGGCCTTGTGGGCCTAGTCGTGGATAGGGAGCTGTGCTTTCGGTGTATTACACATGACAGCTAGAAAATGGATATGAGCGAATGTGGACTTTCTTCGTCTCTTCCTGGCGCTACCTCACTAATGCACTGTATAGCGATATGACGATCAAGTATATATATGTGCACTTCGTTCGTGTATATATATATATATATATATATATATATATATATATATATATATATATATATATATATATATATATGGGAGAGAAAGAATACTTCCCACGTATTCCTGCGTGTCGTAGAAGGCGACTAAAAGGGGAGGGAGCAGGAGGCTGGAAATCCTCCCCTTCTGCTTTACTTTTCCAAAAGAAGGAACAGAGAAGCTGTCTAAGTGAGGATTTTCCTCTAAGGCTCAGTCCTCTGCTATTTACGCTACTTCGCTAATGCGGGAAATGGCAAATTTATGTATGTGGGTATATATATATATATATATATATATTTTTTTTTTTTTTTTTTTATACTTTGTCGCTGTCTCCCGCGTTTGCGAGGTAGCGCAAGGAAACAGACGAAAGAAATGGCCCAACCCCCCCCCCCATACACATGTACATACACACGTCCACACACGCAAATATACATACCTACACAGCTTTCCATGGTTTACCCCAGACGCTTCACATGCCCTGATTCAATCCACTGACAGCACGTCAACCCCTGTATACCACATCGCTCCAATTCACCCTATTCCTTGCCCTCCTTTCACCCTCCTGCATGTTCAGGCCCCGATCACACAAAATCTTTTTCACTCCATCTTTCCACCTCCAATTTGGTCTCCCTCTTCTCCTCGTTCCCTCCACCTCCGACACATATATCCTCTTGGTCAATCTTTCCTCACTCATTCTCTCCATGTGCCCAAACCATTTCAAAACACCCTCTTCTGCTCTCTCAACCACGCTCTTTTTATTTCCACACATCTCTCTCACCCTTACGTTACTTACTCGATCAAACCACCTCACACCACACATTGTCCTCAAACATCTCATTTCCAGCACATCCATCCTCCTGCGCACAACTCTATCCATAGCCCACGCCTCGCAACCATACAACATTGTTGGAACCACTATTCCTTCAAACATACCCATTTTTGCTTTCCGAGATAATGTTCTCGACTTCCACACATTTTTCAAGGCTCCCAAAATTTTCGCCCCCTCCCCCACCCTATGATCCACTTCCGCTTCCATGGTTCCATCCGCTGACAGATCCACTCCCAGATATCTAAAACACTTCACTTCCTCCAGTTTTTCTCCATTCAAACTCACCTCCCAATTGACTTGACCCTCAACCCTACTGTACCTAATAACCTTGCTCTTATTCACATTTACTCTTAACTTTCTTCTTCCACACACTTTACCAAACTCAGTCACCAGCTTCTGCAGTTTCTCACATGAATCAGCCACCAGCGCTGTATCATCAGCGAACAACAACTGACTCACTTCCCAAGCTCTCTCATCCCCAACAGACTTCATACTTGCCCCTCTTTCCAAAACTCTTGCATTTACCTCCCTAACAACCCCATCCATAAACAAATTAAACAACCATGGAGACATCACACACCCCTGCCGCAAACCTACATTCACTGAGAACCAATCACTTTCCTCTCTTCCTACACGTACACATGCCTTACATCCTCGATAAAAACTTTTCACTGCTTCTAACAACTTGCCTCCCACACCATATATTCTTAATACCTTCCACAGAGCATCTCTATCAACTCTATCATATGCCTTCTCCAGATCCATAAATGCTACATACAAATCCATTTGCTTTTCTAAGTATTTCTCACATACATTCTTCAAGGCAAACACCTGATCCACACATCCTCTACCACTTCTGAAACCGCACTGCTCTTCCCCAATCTGATGCTCTGTACATGCCTTCACCCTCTCAATCAACACCCTCCCATATAATTTACCAGGAATACTCAACAAACTTATACCTCTGTAATTTGAGCACTCACTCTTATCCCCTTTGCCTTTGTACAATGGCACTATGCACGCATTCCGCCAATCCTCAGGCACCTCACCATGAGTCATACATACATTAAATAACCTTACCAACCAGTCAACAATACAGTCACCCCCTTTTTTAATAAATTCCACTGCAATACCATCCAAACCCGCTGCCTTGCCGGCTTTCATCTTCCGCAAAGCTTTTACTACCTCTTCTCTGTTTACCAAATCATTTTCCCTAACCCTCTCACTTTGCACACCACCTCGTCCAAAACACCCTATATCTGCCACTCTGTCATCAGACACATTCAACAAACCTTCAAAATACTCATTCCATCTCCTTCTCACATCACCACCACTTGTTATCACCTCCCCATTTACGCCCTTCACTGAAGTTCCCATTTGCTCCCTTGTCTTACGCACCCTATTTACCTCCTTCCAGAACATCTTTTTATTCTCCCTAAAATTTACTGATAGTCTCTCACCCCAACTCTCATTTGCCCTTTTTTTCACCTCTTGCACCTTTCTCTTGACCTCCTGTCTCTTTCTTTTATACTTCTCCCACTCAATTGCATTTTTTCCCTGCAAAAATCGTCCAAATGCCTCTCTCTTCTCTTTCACTAATACTCTTACTTCTTCATCCCACCACTCACTACCCTTTCTAAACAGCCCACCTCCCACTCTTCTCATGCCACAAGCATCTTTTGCGCAATCCATCACTGATTCCCTAAATACATCCCATTCCTCCCCCACTCCCCTTACTTCCACTGTTCTCACCTTTTTCCATTCTGTACACAGTCTCTCCTGGTACTTCCCCACACAGGTCTCCTTCCCAAGCTCACTTACTCTCACCACCCTCTTCACCCCAACATTCACGCCGGCGATTTGGTAAACATGTATTTGTCCAAAACATACCAAATGGCGTCCTAGCTTCGTCTCTTCGATGTATATCAACTGACTTACATTTCTCTTTTGTGTCTCCCCTGATGATGTGATAATTACACGAAAGAGCACTTTGGAATTTATCGTGTTTCATTTTCCCCGTGGACTCGTAGGAATATCTTGATCACGCGCAAAATTGTGATACTTTCCAATATATATATATATATATATATATATATATATATATATATATATATATATATATATATATATATATATATTTATATATATATACATATATATTCAACAAGAGAAAGCTAACAGACCATAATCCGGTCACTATCCAGCTATTTAACCAAAACACCTGTACATAGAAATTAACAATTAAGGTAATTTCGAGAAGAAAAAGTTGTGTTGGTGAGGAACAGAAAGTAGAAACTCTGAGGCAACAGCTCTTCTTAATCCATGCATATGCTTAGAGAGTAGAGAGACAGAGTGAGAGAGAGATCCCTCCCTCTGCTGCCCCGGGCTGATGGTAGCATTTAGATTCGCACAGCTGACGCCACAGTCAAGTGAAAATAGCTCCGTCCATATGACTCCAGGAAGGACTGGCTAATGAGGAAAGCCATTACGGATATGGCTCACACTGTCCTTCCATCCGAATCAGCTTATGGGAAGACGCTCACTCAAAAAAGCTTCCGTAGTTGATGATAATGTTGACAGCGTCCAATGAAAATGACAGACGGTTTGGTCAGTTCTTATTATTGGTCTTAGTTATGTATCTTGACCAGTGGTACACACACCCCGGCCGGGCCTACACTCGCGACACAGATCTGTAGCCAGCACCAGGTCGATATCTGATGACGAATACATCAAGTGTTTTACAGAACCAACGAAGCCCTGTGGTGTAGAGGCATTTGATCATAGACATCACCCAGCATATCATGACGCTATCGATGGGTCATTGATTTCTTGATGATCTTCTTCACTTCAGGTCATCAGCCGCCACTCCTGGTGGAGACCGGGTGTGGGGAGGCACGACTCCTGGTGGAGACAGGGTGTGTAAGGGCACCACTCCTGGTGGAGACTGGGTGTGGGGGGGGCACCACTCCTGGTGGAGACCGGGTGTGGGGGCGCACCACTCCTGGTGGAGACCGGGTGTGGAGGCACCACTCTTGAGGACCATCTGGTGGAGACCGGGTGTGGGGGCACCATTCCTGAGGACCGCCTGGTGGAGACCTGGTGTGGAGAGAGAGCGTCTCTTGATCAAAGATGCAACAGAAAAACCAAACCTCCAGGTCGCGTTATCATATTTGGTACGGCATCAACAGCGACGGAGATGACGCAGCAGCTGGTGATGATTTCCTCCACTTCCAAACAAGTGATGGTGGTTGATGAGACATAACCTCCCACACTACGAACTTTGGAGGGTGGCTGCTCAACGAGCTCCTGCTGGGGGTGTGCTTAACTGGGGAGGTGTGCCAACGTATCTGACGAAGGAAGTGGTGACTCGGGTGGCAATTCAACAAGCTCCTGCTGGAGAGGTGTGCTTAACTGAGGAGGTGTGCCAACGTATCTGACGAAGGAAGTGGTGACTCGGGTGGCAATTCAACAAGCTCCTGCTGGAGAGGTGTGCCTATATATCTAACGAAGGAAGGGGTGACTAGGGGAGCCGCTTAACAAGCTCCTGCTGGTGTGTGTGCCTACGTATCTGACGAAGGAAGGGGTGACTCTTATGCTGTGCTTTGATTTCATACGACTCGTCACGAATTCTTGTCTTTGACCCGCTGGTTGATGACGTCTGTGGCCGTATCTTATTAACAGTTCTGTGCCTCGCCGTCTTGGCAGACAACGATAGATGCCTAAGCCCCTGAAGAGGATCGTCTCTGAATAACTCTACAGCAGTTCTGATCCTCAGTTCAACGTGGTCTTCATAGTGTTCACCACCTGTGAACAGCGGTCACCACCTCCTCCTCTTCCTCCTCCTCACGGTCAACGCCGTCACCGCAGACGGCAGTTGGGCTCCGCTGTAATTTCACCCATTCATGAATCTTTTGTTCTGCTTTGCGCTTCAGCGCCACCAAGGCTTTCTTCCCGGCGTCTCCCCCCCAAAGCGGATACATCCCGAAGACAGTCCTGTGTGTCCCTCCCGCGGGAGACAACGCCGTTCGACAATGGACAACCTTCTGTTTGGTGGCTGATTTGCCACTGCAGGGCTGAAGCAAGCCCAGGTTGGAGACTAACATGAACGCGAGTGAGTTGAGTGAGTGGAGTGGTGCCTGTCTCAGGAAACCAATGGCTTAAGAAATAACATTAGACGACGCCAAGGACGGACGCAACATCATCACCTCACACGCGACTGTGTGCATCCCCGATAATCATGCCTTGCAGACTGGGAGCCACTTTCCCACCACAGACAGTGTCTCTGGGTCGGTGATGACTGACCCTGATTATCAGCCACACAGGTCTCTGACTCCGCTCACAGAAGGAGTGTTTGAGCTGACCTTGCGCCACTTCTTAACGCCCCGAGTCTGCGTCTCATGACATGATGTACTTATAATCTCTGCTCTTTGGGAGATGCTATAAAGGATGATGTGTGGTTTCTCTATAGGGTATTTGTTAAGTCATCTCTACGTTATATTCGGCTCAAACTAAAGCCGAAATTCAGTAACTTGTCAAACGTTAGAGTGGGGGAAAAGTGGGGATGTATTCTTACCAAGTATCTCCTTAATCTTTCAAGTTAGTTTGTGTATATACACTTCCTCCTCTTGTTCAGGGATTGGAATAGTTACTGAAGGCATTGGAGCCCTTGTTGAGAGGTATTGGAACCCTTGTTGATAGACACTAGAACCCTTGGAACCTTTGCTGAGAGGTATTGGAACCTTTATAAAGAAGGAGTCTATTGCTGCTTGGTTAACACCGTGCTTTCATCTGCTCAGTTAAGCCACGTATAGTCGTCTGCTCACTTAACCACGTATTCCCTCCCTCCCGTTATCACATCTCTAAGTCAGAATCTGCGGTTCAACACAGTCGTGGCTCTTGGCCACTTGAGGAGTGTCATGTACGACCTTCCAGGATAATGTCCGGATGAGATCCTGTGTTGTGTGTGTGTGCGCGTGTGTGTGTGTGTGTGTGTGTGGCGGGGGCAGAAGGCCGTCCCCCCAACACACACACTGCTTCCTGTGTCAGCCTCCAAGACACACTAACCCACCTATCGCCCCTCGCCACAGTTCCCGTCACACCGCTCATTAACGGGACACGCTGGCTTCTGCACTGCAACCGTTGCTGTTCCTGTTTCTCCTTCCCTCCCTCCCTCCTACTACCTGCCTCCCTCTACGCAACCGCACCTCAACAGCTGACGATGGAGGAGACCAGGTGTGTGTGTGTGTGTCTCCCCATGTCACAAGGGCCTCATCATGGAGCCACAGACCTCGAAGGGGGCCGTGCGACCAACATCCACCCGGGCAAAGAGATGGAGGACGGAGGGGAAGGGAGGAGCTTAAGAAGGAATGTGGGTGATAGATGGAGTAGTGAGGGAGGTCGAGGCGGCATTGATGAAGGCCATTGATGCCAAGTATTCGTTGATGTCTCGACGTCGCTCTCGACTCGACCCCTCAATATAAACCCCATATCACCCTCGCTCAGACATCCCGACTCTCGCTCACAACACTATAGAGGGTCGATGCTCTGCCATCAGGCGGCCCAGGATAGTATGATCTCGACCTGACGAAGGCCAGGGGGTGTCCAACGTCCAGCGCCCCGGCGGGAGGGAGTGAGGCGACGTGTCTTCAAGAATTTCGTACGTGTTTGTAAGGAGTCAATCATCCATACAGCTCATGACTGACTATTGATGATTTAACCGAATGTCTCCCTAGTACAGTCCAAAATTTTTTGTTCCTCTAGTTTCTCAAATGAATAATTAGATGAAATTTAAAGTACCGTAAAATTGACTCATCTAATACGAAAAATTGCGTCTGGAAATTATTAAATTACTGTTTTAATAACCTTTTCTTATGTCATCAATCGAAGTTTTCGAAGTCTGTGGATGTCCAGTATTGATCTCTTGGTCTATACTGTGAGTAGAGGGTCCATGACATCTACAGAAAACGGTTTCCATGCGAATCTACGACTCCAGGTCCTGAAGTCCTTCCAGGAGCGACAGGGTGGCCAATATGGCACAGGAGGAGGTCAAGCCAATGGGGTCCTCACCACACATGATAGCATTGTTTTGACCCTGAAACAATGAGCAGCTAATCCAGACGGATGATTGGGGCAAGTGAATGAAATCGAGGCATCTGCATTGTGCCGCACTGGGGAAGAAAAAAAGAAGAAATAGAAAACGGAGGTCTCCGTGCATGTAGGGTCGATTGTGGATACAGGATAAAATGTGGATAAGGATCATTATTTCTGGTTTATTCAACGAACGTAACTTCACTATAGGATAAGCCAGGTATGGTTGATTTAAGCTCTTTGGTTTTTCCTTACGACCGAAGTGGACCATTATCTTTTTTTTGTAAGTGATACGTATGATGGTATTGCACTGGGGGAGGGAGGAAAAAATTGTAGCTGGAGTATTATTACGAACTTTGATCTCCCTACTGCATCTTGGCCTGACCCAGTTTCCTGACCTGCATTTGATGGTCTGGCCAAGGCGAGGCCCGGCACTTGACCTGCAAGTGATGACCTGGTATCATCATCCCCTGAGGTACAGTAATGACCTGGTTTCATCATCCCATGACCTGCAAGTGATGACCTGGTTTCATCATCCCCTGACCTGCAGTAATGACCTGGTATCATCATTCCTTGACCTGCAAGTGATGATGACCTAGCAACCTCCCCACACCCCCACCCACCTACTCCAATCCCCTGACCTACAACCCTGAGCGTAACCTCAGCCCCTGACCAACCTATGTGACCCATATCATAACAGACATCAAGACACCGACCACAACCTCCTTCCCTAAGCAAGCCTTTGAGGGAGATCTGAGCTTTTAAATGCGTAAGAAGTCGAGACAGCGCTATATACTTCGGTGCAGATCCATGGACACAACTCACGTTTGCCCATCCCTGTGTTGGGATGGCACGCACCCACCCACCCACACACCCACACACACACACACACAGTGGGGAATCTGCTCTCAATATGTCCATTGTCTCGTAGCTGAGTCATTGATGGTAAGTGCAAGTGTCCACGTTCCTCGTCCATAGGGCAGTCAGCTTAACGCTGACTCACAGCGGAGCACTTCGAGTGACGCAACTTTCAGAGAGTGAAGAGCCGACGACCCGACGAACTTTCTCCACCTGCAGGTCGGTGAGAGACATCGCCTCTATCCTGCCGGAGGCAAGTGGTAGCGACGAAGGCGCTGACGAAGGAAGCGTCCGAGATGGTGATCTGAAGCAAGAGTGCTCGTGTGGGGGAGGCACCGACGTAGGCGTCCAAGGATATTAGAAGATGGCAGAGACGAAGACCACGGATGGAGGCGTCCTCGAAGTAGAGAAAGGTTGCGAGTGTGTCAACGAAAGAGGCGCTCAGGAGAGAGCAGGAGGAACCAAGACGATGTAGCTAATGAAGGAGGCAACATCGCAGAGCATGAGAACGAACTTACGATATTACATGAGAATCAACAAAAAAAACAACTGAATGGAGAGAAGAGCAGTATGTGGCCGCCCTCTCGTTCCCTTAGGGAAGGAGGCCCACTTACAGTCCCGTGAGAGGCTATAGAAGGGTTTATGGGGCTGAAGAAGGGAAGAAGAAAGTCAGTTCGTTGTGTTTCTCAGGGGAGGAGGCCCACACATGTTACATCATGGACCCGTGATGCCAGAGAATACGAAGCTTTTCACCACGACTTAATCCCATGACTATAGAATGTAATCCCATACATTTGTGCAGTGTGTGCGATCGGATGTCGCCTCGGAGTACTGCTACCACAGGGCGTCCTTTATAGGGATGTAGGTCGGCTGTGGTGGGTGTGGTGAAGACACCACCCGCTGCGAAGGAAAGTCTTGGTCGTGTTTCTAACTTTCCCAGAGACTCCGTAGCGAACGCTTGCTCCTTGCACCTCACCTCAGTATCATTCCCCTCGCGTCGCTACCTCTCTCTACCTCTCTCTCTCTCTCTCTCTCTCTCTCTCTCTCTCTCTCTCTCTCTCTCTCTCTCTCTCTCTCTCTACCTCTCTCTCTCTCTCTCTCTCTACCTCTCTCTCTCTCTCTCTCTCTCTCTCTCTCTCTCTCTCTCTCTCTCTCTCTCTCTCTCTCTCTCCCCGACCCTCCGCCAAGAATTCTAGGTCCTCCTTCCTCCCTCATGAGCGTTGGGTAAGTCGATTTTGACACCACTGATTCGCCCCAGCTGGACATTTGCATACACCAACATCTGAACTCCACTGAACGATTGATAAATGCAAATTTCACACCTTGATCACAACTCCAGATTAAGCAGGGGTGTACTCTGACGAGCCACTGGAATAAATACATTCGTAAGTGGGCCAATTTGCACGTAAAAAAGGAAAACAAAAAACCCAAGTATGAATGGGATTAAACCACCCCTGGCTGGATGTGTACCTACGCTAAATCACTCACTCTCGAGCCTGAGGACTGTAAACCAACCAGTCTCGAGTTTGAAGACTATAAACCAACCAGCCTCGAGCTGGAAGACTATAAACCAATCAGTCCCATTCATCTGTCACATGATAAACCAGAAACCTCTTGCTAGGTCAACCAAATATGCGTATATGACCTGGGCCTTACCAGATGTTGAACTCTCTCTCTCTCTCTCTCTCTCTCTCTCTCTCTCTCTCTCTCTCTCTCTCTCTCTCTCTCTCTCTCTCTCTCGTACGCACTCAGGGGAAAGCTAACAGGCACGGCTAACTGTAGCTGCAGGAGGCAATTAACCTTTTTTTGGGGGGAAGCGATGCCCCCAGCCCTGTGGAGGAGTGGAGGAGGGACGACACCACTAGGCCACGCTCCCTCCCTGCCAGGTACCGGGTGGGAGGGGACACTGGGGGAGGACGCCACCACCACCAGCCCGTCCTAGAAACATAACGAGAGAGAGAGAGAGAGAGAGAGAGAGAGAGAGAGAGAGAGAGAGAGAGAGAGAGAGGAACTCATCACCTTGTGTCTGTGTTTTGCTGGACCCCGACCCCACACCCCACCCGACACCCCTTCCCTTTGCTACGCTTGTCATTCTGATTCGTTCGCCTAAGTCTTGAGCAATGTCTCCACTCACGATCTCGTTGTAATGGCCCGGCATTGCCTACAGGTTGGTCCAGATCGACCAAACGGGTAGGAGACGAAATCAAGAGTTTTCTAATCGTGTGTGTGTGTGTGTGTGTGTTTAAGTCCTGTAGTGTTTACGTAAATGATACTATTTTTTTCCTGGGTCTTTTTGTGTCCAGGTTAATGATAACCCGGACGAATTACAAGCATGGCAAATGGGTACTCAACTTTGACGTGTTGGTTAGACGACTGACTGGTGTGTGTGTGTGTGTGTGTGTGTGTGTGTGTGTGTAGAGAGAGAGAGAGAGAGAGAGAGAGAGAGAGAGAGAGAGAGAGAGAGAGTGGGAAGAGAGGATGGATCAGTTATGCGCACAACATATCATAGAGCAGTTTTGGTGAGGATGGATGCCCAATGCTGTAACGTGGACCCACAGTACCTCCACACACCTTAGCGAGACGAGACATATGTATTGTCCTAATAAGAGGACAATACTTCTCCTCCACCACGTCCATTGGCGCGTAGGGGATGCCATAGATCATAATAATCTTTAGATGAAGGTAGAGAGATAAGGACGAGAATAGTCAAATGACTGCAATGATAATAGTTTGTGAACAGCCAAAGTGTACAGAGGAAAAGCTGAAAGACACAAGCCTTTGATGGCCTTTTGGGCTCGAAGAAAATCTTTCACACTCGAAGGAAAGGGAAGTCAGAGAAGAGGAACTTGTTATAAACCTACTCATTGCGGTGTGGACTTGAAGGCAAGGCTATACGCAATGGACGTCAAGAGAATGGATGAACTGCAGGCTTGATACAAGGGGACCTCACCTTGCAATGTGTGTGTCAAACTCGTGACTGTAAACACATGTGTACACACACGTGTTTGTGACTAGCGTCTCCATACTCCTCCACCTCTCTCAGTCCTCACAGCCACTTAAGGAACTTTGACACTTAACTAGAGCACTACTTAGAAAAGATATAAACACAGACACATATACTTCTAAAACCACACACACACACACACACTTTAATTAGAAAAGATATAAACACAGACACATATACATCTAAAACCACACACACACACACACACACTTTAATTAGAAAAGATATAAACACAGACACATATACATCTAAAACCACACACACACACACTTTAATTAGAAAAGATATAAACACAGACACATATATATCTAAAACCACACACACACACACACACTTTAAGAATGCACTTAACAATCACAAGTCATAAAAAACAGCAGAATAACACAATCATCTTAAGTTTCGGTGGTTTGTCCACTGCTCGTAAAGGAGATACCGAACGAACATCTAAGCCAGGGGAAAAAGAATATAACACGAGACTGAAGGCGCTTTGAGACTACGTCCGTCATGTTAGCACTGAGGCATCGGGCGAAGGGGAAGAGGAGGAGGAGGAGGAGGATGTAGAGTAAGGGGCGGTAATTACAGTGTTGATCTTTCTGTATGACATGTTTGCCGCCAGGTGATGGGAGGAGAGTGAGTGGAGCTTCGTTTGGTGCATGACTGGGCATTTGCCAAGGAAGCATATGTTACAATGTGACTACAGGAGCTATGGCGCCTTAGCTACTATGGTGCTAAGAGAATGTCACGGTGAATATAGAGCTTGGGAAGGGCCCCTGAGGTCGTGGTGGTCAAAGAAGGAGCACTCGAAGTCGTGGCGATGAAGGAAGACATCAAGGACTGTACTGGTCGTGAGAAAGTAGACACTTGTCTCTCCTGTTTATCTCTTGGGGACAGAATCTCTTCCCCGTGTGTCTAAGGGCATGAGAGACGGACGGGCCGGCCAGGGGTCCTCCCCATAGTGACATAGATGCATTGCTCTTCCTCTTCCTCCTCCTCCTCCGTCACATAGGATGAACGAGGGGCTCATAAGGCTCTGTCTCTGGCAAGATCTCGAAGACGACTAGAAAGAACTCGTTCTACAAGTGCTGTCATCATCATCATGTACTGTACCAGCGTCCAGACCACAGCAGGTCAGGTTTCTTTCTCTCTCTCTCTCTCTCTCTCTCTCTCTCTCTCTCTCTCTCTCTCTCTCTCTCTCTCTCTCTCTCTCTCGACGCAGCCGAGCCTTCGTCAGGTGTAAATGAGGACATGCACACCAGGTGTCGGGTTTCTCCTGTCGTCCTCTTAGTGTTTGGAGAGTAGGGCTGGCTGGCGTGACAAATGGTCAGACCTGGAGCTCGTGTCTCTCCTGACGTGACGCATATTAGGGAAACCCGCCAGCGCTTTTTAAATCCTTAAATTCCTTCTTTTTTTTTGATGCAAATCCATCCTGAGTTGTGATTAACAGCACAACACAATATCAAAGGATGAAAATCTAAACTTGGAGTCTTGTGTTGAACACCCTGGTATTTAGAGCCAGCTTACGGGCGTTGAATTCCCCACCTGTGTGTGTGTGTGTGTGTGTGTGTGTGTAATCCGAACAGCTCGTTAAAGCGGATGTTTGGTATAAACATATGGCCAGACATGCCTCCATCTTCATCGAACGGCTCAGGCACAGACCTGGTTGGTGCAGCTCCACCAGGTTATCGGGTCAGACTCATCTAATCCTCGTAACTTTCCAGGTTAACATGAATTACGGTGGGAGAGTTTGTTGGTTGTTTCGGATCAGCTTCATTGCTTCGGTGGGAGAGTTTGTTGGTTGTTTCGGATCAGCTTCATTGCTTCGGTGGGTCTGTTCTTTCGGAGAGTTCGTTATTTCAGAAGGGTTTGTTGTTTTGATGGGTTCGGCGAGTCAATCGGTTCGTTGTTTTAGAAGGGTTAGTTGTTTTGATGGGTTCGTTGAGTCAATCGGTTCGTTGTTTTAGAAGGGTTCGTTGTTTTGATGGGTTCGTCGAGTCAATCGGTTCGTCGTTTCAGAAGGCTCGTTATTCTAGTGGTGCCGTTGTTTTGCCGGGTTCGTTGTTTCAAAAGAAAATCTTTGCTTCAAAAGGGTTTTCGTTTCAACGGCTTTGCTGTTTCAGAAGGGGGTATTGCTTCGAGGGGTTCGTTACTGCGATCGCTGTTTCTGAGGTTTTTTGGCTTCAGAAGGGGGTCGTTGTTTCGACCCCCCTGCCTCAAGCCTCACTTCGACTATCGTGGCTTAGAGAGAGAGAGAGAGAGAGATGCAGACGATGTGTGCTCGCTTTGTGACATATCATGTCTCCCAGCCCTGAGGATGGTGTGGCTGACAAGACCTGGGGGAAAGAGAGAGAGAGAGAGAGAGAGAGAGAGAGAGAGAGAGAGAGAGAGAGAGAGAGAGAGAGAGTTGGGAGGGTGGGGAAAGGGCGGAGGGAGGGAAAGCGTATGAAAGTCCTCCACTTCACTAAGTTGGACCTGGAGGAAGTGACATATCACCCAGCATATTATGAAGGCTTGAAATATCACAGCCAGTGTGTGTGTGTGTGTGTGTGTGTGTGTGTGTGTGTGTGGTGAAATATACAGACGAATATGAGGAGGAAGTGGTTTTGTACAATGGCAGTGTGAACGAGGCTTAAAAATACGTATGACATACGTGGGAGTTACTAGTATCAGGTCTGGGTATGTGGTGGTGGTGTGTGTGTGTGTGTGTGTGTGTGTCTGGGGTAATGTGTATTATCGAGGCCATGAGTGTAGGACTTTGGGGTAAATTGAGGGGGGGACGTTACCCAGAGAACCCCCTCCTCCTCCTCCTCCTCGACACAGGTGGAGACACCCCTCACCTTCGCCTCACCTTCTTCTCACCTTCCTCTCACCTTCAGTTCATTGTAGGTGTATATGCTTGCGTGCGCTGAAGGGATGAGACATATGTATGTAATGATTCATTTGTTGATTTATGTATCTGTCTCTGTGTCTAGTAACTGTGTATTCATTTGCTTATATATATGTACGTTTGTTTCTATCTTTCTCTTCAAACACACACACACACGATGGTCATTCAGTTCCACCTGGCAGGTCACCCACAGAGAGTGGTCAAACACGACAGCGAGACCCTTAATACGAAGCCCCTGTGGGGTTCCAACCCCCTTACCATCCCTCGTACTTGAGCAAGCAACTCTGGCAATGTTTTCGTCTTCCTTTTCCTCATCTGTCATAGTGAGGTAGATTCGACCCCTCACACGGAGCGTGGCCCTCATGCCACAGTGGCCCCTCCTGACTTCACCAGCCTCTTGGGAAGGTGGGTCGGTAACCAGGGCGATCTTTGTGGAAGCCTGACTGTCTTTATCTAGCTTATAGACCAAGCTTACTAGGGGCATAGATCTGAAAACCTTCTGAGTAAGGTCTATGATCCTCCTCAATAGCCTTGCTGGGGTGTCTGCCTTTGGTTTCAGAACCTATGGCGAGGCGTCATCTAGTTTATAAGAGCTTGTGTCCATTTTCCTCATAGCCCCTTTTTTTTGCGCCCTTCGTTCTATGGCTGGATTCTCTCCAAATGTAGTCCTTGATTCTCCAATTACATTATATCAATAGCCAAGTTTACCACGATGGAGCTTAAGACTCTGGCCAGATGACGATTATGCAACTTCGTCCTCACATTATGGAGGTTTTAACTCCACATTTTGAGCTGAGAGAGAGTCGAGTCGAGTCCAAAGCAGTCTGCCCATATCACAGTCTGACCTCAAAACCTGGCCACTTGCACTGTGCTGCAGCGTTGGTTCTCTCTCCCTCTTCTATGGATATTACTGTGGTTTCTGCTCCCGAGAACTTGGTTCGTTGTGTACCGCCTACCTTCATCTATGACCACGTTGATGGTCACTGACAGCGTCGCACCATTACTGTGTGGTCACTGGTATATGAAGCGTAGTTCAGTGTGATATCTGTTTCTTCCCTTTCGCTACTAAGCTCTGGAAATCTTATTCAAAGACTTTTGTTCATGACTGGAAGCTGCAATATAGC
>NC_092290.1:10846682-11044182 GCF_036320965.1 Panulirus ornatus | reverse complement strand
GCCACACACGGGGCTAACGAGTGGAGTTCCCCCGCTCAAAATCTCCTTCATCCAAATCACAATGATCAGAACTCTTGTCGAAAGTAACTCTCTCTCTCTCTCTCTCTCTCTCTCTCTCTCTCTCTCTCTCTCTCTCTCTCTCTCCCTCCCCACTGTCGACCTGATGTTTTCTAAACACTCTTGACTTTATTCTTACCGAGTTTAACAAGACCCTCGTTGGCCTTATGGTGCCACACGATTCAAAGGTATTCAAAAGCTAAATGATGGGTGTCGCTCCTACGCCAATGGAGCCCGCATCGTACAAATCAAAGTCTATATAACTCGTAAAAGAAATGTACAGCAGACGACAGTAATTTATGACAGCAAAGTTCAGGTCGACACAGGTCATGACAGTGGGGAGGAGATGGTACAGCTCACCCGTTCACTGACGAGAAGAGAGACAGAGATGGTAGTAGCGAGAGGAAGGGTGGGAAAAAAAAAAAGGAGACATCTCATTCGGTGGCTGGTTCTCAAATCTGATTCGAACACATCCGCATTGAGATGGTGAGTGAGTGAGTGAGGCCTCCCCTCCTCACAAACCAATCGATGAAACCTCACCTCACACATCTAGTTCACCTGGAATTGATTTATGTAAGTATATATGAAAAAAAAAAGACATTTCTCCGTCTCCCGTTTTCTCCTTTTTTTATGATTATTTTCGCATATGTGGCTTTCTAATGGGTCTGGGGCATCAATGGTTCGCGCCGAGGGTTCGTGTCGAAGTAGGGTGGCAGCGTAATCACTGCCCCGCCTCCTTCCCACTACATAACGGAGTCTGTAGTAGACCAAACGTGTGGTACGCGGCCCAGGCTCCCTAGCCAAAGGCAATGTTGATAATTGTTCTACTCTTTGTACCCTCCTGGACCCTGACGGAGGTGTGGATGCTCGCGGACGACGACCGAGACGAAGATGAAACTGCTTCAGAGAGTTTTCGGTTCCCGATCCGGGTGAATTTTGGCTTCGTTGCTTTGTGAAGGCGACGCGCTCGTATGAAACACCAGCTCACACAACAGATGGTCCGGTGCTTACGCTAGAGTTCTCCAGCGCTCCAGTACTCACACTGTAGTTATTCCACTGCTCCAGTGTTCACACTGGAGTTATTCCACTGCTCCAGTGCTCACACTGTAGTTATTCCACTGCTCCAGTGCTCACACTGTAAGTATTCCCCTGCTCCTGTGCTCACACTGTAGTTGTTCCACTGCTCCTGTGCTCACAATGTAGTTATTCTACTGCTCTAGTGCTCACACTGCAGTTATTCCACTGCTCTAGTGCTCATACTGTAGTTAATCCATTGCTCCAGTACTCACACTGTGGTTATTCCACAGCTTCAGTGCTCACACTGTAGTTATTCCACAGCTCCAGTGCTCACACTGTAAGTATTCCACTGCTCCAGTATTCACACTGTAGTTGTTCCATCGTTCCACTATTCACACAGTGGTTGTTCCATCTTTCAGTGTTCACAGCATAGCGGCTTCATCGCCCCATTACCCACACTCAAGCGGCACAGGTGAGCAGAGCAGGGGTTCCAACACCAACTTTCCATTCCACAGCGTCACGTCCGTCCTATGACTGTGTCAACATCACAGCTGCCGCTAGACCTTAACCCTGACCTTGTACACACTGCAGAATGAGGCACAGCTGACTTTGTACACACTGCAGAGTAAGGCAGAGCTGATCTTGTACACGCTGCAGGGTGAAGTATAGGGCTGACCTTGTACATACTGCAGAGTGAGGCAGGGCTGATCTTGTACACACTGCAGGGTAAAGTATAGGGCTGACCTTGTATACACTATAGGGTGAAGCAGGGCTGATCTTGTACACACTGCAGGGTGAAGCAGGGCTGATCTTGTACACACTACAGGGTGAAGCAGGGCTGATCTTGTACACACTGCAGGGTGAAGTATAGGGCTGACCTTGTACACACTGTAGGATAAATGTATAGGGCTGGCCTTGTATACACTGCAGGGTGAGGCAGGGCTGACCTTGTGCACACAACAAAGTAGGGCAAGGCTGACCTTGTCTACACTGCAGAGTGAGGTAGAGCTGACCTTGTCTACACTGCAGAGTGAGGTAAGGCTGACCTCGTAACCAAGTTAGAGACGTCAGGGCTAACCAAGCACCTTGAGGACCCAGGGTGTGAGTGTTGTACCTGGCAAGATGGTCGGCACTAACTCCTCCACAGAGACACAGGTGTTACGTGGTTGCAGAGAGACACAGACCCAAACGAGATGGTCTGGCCTAAGATACAAAGACCACACAGACCCAAGAGATATGGTCTGGCCTCTTAACACCACTGAAATGGATGCAGTCCCCTTAAAAGCTGGAGAAGACGAGGAGAACAAAGCAAGGGGGCTCTTTCTCTCCACCTTCCAGTCTCTTCAGCAACACGCCGGACGGGAAACAAGTATATATATATATATATATATATATATATATATATATATATATATATATATATATATATATATATATATATATATATTTCTATCCATGTGGCACGACATGTTTCGTGGAGACAATCCACCTCATCATCAGGTGCCAGGACTTAAAGTTATTCAAATCCCAACATCACACTTGGTTCCCGCCGTCCAACACCAATCTTTCTAGGCCAATCACTGTCTGCTTTGTCTGGTCGTAACCCTTGTAAGGGAGAGTGATTAACGGGTGTTAAATATAACTGTATGAACTCCTACTGAAGTGCGATTTCACCTTCATACTATCATTACGGACAGGTGTGATCACCTTATCTACATATATATATATATATATATATATATATATATATATATATATATATATATATATATGATCATCATCGTCATCATATTGATAAACGTCCAACTTACTAAGGCTCGCCCAACATACAGACCTAGTTATCATACGTGGCATCTGTATGGAAATTGTGAGCAGAGTCGCCCCCCACCAGCAGTACCTTCCTGCGGCCACGGGAGACGACGACGACGCCGCCGCCTTCCGAGTACCTCTGGGGCGGGAAACGGCACACCACGAACGGCTCCTCATGTACCACCAGTAATCATGAGACGTGTGGTCTTCGCTTAATTACACCAGATGGGACCAGGGGGTAGAAATTATGTCAAGACTTTCCTTTGGGTGGATGAGACTGGGAATCAGAGAAATAGAACGAGAAAGATTACACACACACACACACACACATATATATATATATATATATATATATATATATATATATATATATATATATATATATATATATATATATATATAACTTTTTCTTTTTTTTTTTTTGCTTTGTCGCTTTCTCCCGCGTTTGCGAGGTAGCGCAAGGAAACAGACGAAAGAAATGGCCCCACCCCCCCCCCCACACACATGTATATACATACGTCCACACACGCAAATATACATACTTACACAGCTTTCCATGGTTTACCCCAGACGCTTCACATGCCCTGATACAATCCACTGACAGCACGTCAACCCCGGTATACCACATCGATCCAATTCACTCTATTCCTTGCCCTCCTTTCACCCTCCTGCATGTTCAGGCCCCGATCACACAAAATCTTTTTCACTCCATCTTTCCACCTCCACTTTGGTCTCCCACTTCTCCTCGTTCCCTCCACCTCCGACACATATATCCTCTTGGTCAATCTTTCCTCACTCATTCTCTCCATGTGCCCAAACCATTTCAAAACACCCTCTTCTGCTCTCTCAACCACGCTCTTTTTATTTCCACACATCTCTCTTACCCTTACGTTACTTACTTGATCAAACCACCTCACACCACACATTGTCCTCAAACATCTCATTTCCAACACATCCATCCTCCTGCGCACAACTCTATCCATAGCCCACGCCTCGCAACCATACAACATTGTTGGAACCACTATTCCTTCAAACATACCCATTTTTGCTTTCCGAGATAATGTTCTCGACTTCCACACATTCTTCAAGGCTCCCAGAATTTTCGCCCCCTCCCCCACCCTATGATCCACTTCCGCTTCCATGGTTCCATCCGCTGCCAGATCCACTCCCAGATATCTAAAACACTTGACTTCCTCCAGTTTTTCTCCATTCAAACTTACCTCTCAGTTGACTTGACCCTCCACCCTACTGTACCTAATAACGCTCGTTGTCTGTCTTGGACAATCGCATGTTTACCAAATGGCGTCCTAGCTTCGTCTCTTCGATGTATATCAACTGACTGTTATATATCTCTCTTGTGTCTCCCCTGATGATGTGATTATTACACGAAAGTGCACTTGGGAACTGACCGTGTTTCATCCCGTGTACTCATAGAAATATATATATATATATATATATATATATATATATATATATATATATAGAGAGAGAGAGAGAGAGAGAGAGAGAGAGAGAGAGAGAGAGAGAGAGAATGGGAATCAGAAAAATAGAACGAGAAAGATTACACACACACACACACACACACACACACACACACACACACACACACACACACACACACACACACACACTTGTGTCCCCCTGTCTGTAGATATGCTCAGAGGGCTTTAAGCAGGCGCCCTCCACTACCCCCACACACAGTCATTCTCCTTACTAACCATTCATGTCTCTGGTCGCGACAGCCATTCCCCTCTTCTAACAATTCCCCCAACATCTGTCCACTCGTTGTGCTACATGCACATTATTTTCTTCTTTATCAAATACTAATGCCTTTAAATTTTTCCCTCCCACTACCGACTTATCACATCATCCAGGTTTATTATGTCCCCAAGGAGACGTGCGAGGAAATTTCTTAAAAGAATTCCTCAACGCGACAGAGATCTTGATAAAGCTAATGGAACATCACAACTTTCGTTTGTCGAACTCACGTTTCTTCCAACGTTCGTCCAACTACCGTTTCTTTCAACGTTCGTTCAACTGCCGTTTCTTTCAACATTCGTTCAACTACCGTTTCTTCAACATTCGTTCGACTACATGTTTCTTCCAGCGTTCGTCCAACCAACGTTTCTTCCAACGTTCGTCCAACCAACGTTTCTTTCAACGTTCGTCCAACTACCGTTTCTCCCAACGTTCGTCCAACTACCGTTTCTTCTAGCGTTCGTCCAACTACCGTTTCTTCCAGCGTTCGTCCAGGGCTCTCATAGATCATCCCTCTCCCCTGTGATTACGGTGAGAGTGTATCTGTTCTTGGAATTCATCCTCAACACATGCAGGAGATCAAAGATTTCTCGGCTGATGGATGGGGTAGCAAGTTGACGGCGGACGGGCTTAAAATAACTCGGGGTAATTGACGGGCCTAAGGAAGGCTCGACCAACCAACCAATCAAGTCTTCAGAAGGAGGAGGGAAAGAAGGAGGAGGAGGAGGAGGCAAATTATCTGGTGTTGTGATATCAGCCAGATTTCGAATTTCTAGTCCGGAACGACATGGGTCATTTTCTTTTCGACGGATACATACTCTTCCAGTCCAGCCGCCGCTACATGATGTATGGGCGAAGGTAAAATGATACAGATTTGTACCAGTTCAAACTTTTATCTATAGAAGTTCAGGATTCTTGGATGGAAGGTATATAAAGATGACACTATCCAGAAGCTAAATGCGTTAAAGCTTTTAGCCTTCTATAGCGGAGGTCTTCACAAGCTACAAGCACTGGGCTTTGGTCTCCTTATGATGCTCTGAGTTAGGTTCGTCTCTTGTATAGCATCCAGCAGTGATCTGGAAGCATGCCTTCATTCCAGACACCCTGGCTGGCGTCAATACTCCATCGCGCTGGATGGAAGCGGTCTCCTGATTCGTCAGACACAACTCCAGGAATCCCCGCCAAAATGTCCAGATGTGAATGGAAGGGAAAGAGCATCACCTCGAGCGACATCCTACATCCCATGGCAGCATAGGATTTCAGAAGTCTTTTTCACGCCGCTTTCAAAAATCCCATATCCCAACTGAAAGAGCTCCAGGCCTTCAGCTCCAAGTCACCAAGACGTGGGCTGGAATTGTGAGCCTTCCAGGAGTTTCTTTATCTGCGGACTGACGAAGATGCCTTCTTCCAACTTGGCCTCGGTGATCTTTGGATTTTTCTTTTTTTTCCGCCACATACTCGAATCCTCTCGAGTTTCTTTGGGTGAGTGACTTCACAAATGGCTGCATGAGACCAAGCTTCATGTGGAGCAGCGGGGGAAGATGAGCATCATTGTGTGAACCAACCAGAGGCTTATCCTGGACCACTCGAAATTCCTGGCTCATATGGTCTTCATGGAGGCCAGTCCGACTCCATACAATGCCTGGAAGTTGCTTGACCATCCCAGAATCATAAGAATAAAAAATAGCATTACTTCGTGAGTCTTGACTGCATTCCCATCAGCATGCCAATCACTTCCAAGTCCCCATGTACTTCCCCAGTTGCAATTTTTTGCATTTGATGGCATCTAGGAATGGCCTGCAGGTTCTCATAACACCCCTTCATGGTTACTGAATGCCCTGCACAGGAACGGAGGGTCTCTTGCTCCCATTGTGGAACAGCAGCACCGCTTTCAACACTTCTCTTAGACGGGTCGATGAACAAGCGCCACCGGGAGGGATCATGTGCTCTTGGGTTAAGCACAAACAGAGTGGCTTAGCCACAGTATTGTGAGTCGTATGAGTGACTCCTTTACCTGATATGAGTCATGTGAGCGTCCTATGTAAGCCAGACATTAGTCTTTGAGACGAGATGCTAGAAAAGAAATAAAGGTCCAGCTTTATCTTTCAGCAGATACATCACGAAAAGCAGATGTGATGCAAGAGAAAGGATTGGATTGTGAAATCAGCCTTCCAAGACTACATCTAATACGCCACCAGCCATGTGTGATGAAGGTCAGGTGTTGACCAGTGTTATCGCTGTTAGGGGGAGTTCACCTCTTCTTCACCTCTGCTGCCACAGGAACCCCAGTCTGTTTGAATATGTATGTATATATGTGTGTGTGTGTGTGTGTGTGTGTGTGTGTGTGTGTGTGTGTGTGTGTGTGTGTGTGTGTGTCAGACGAACGGTAGGGTGTCTAAAAAGAAAAGAAATAAAAAGTCTGGGTTTGTATATTGATGACCAACCAGCATTTTAGTGCCACATCGACAACCGCATATTTTTTCCTTCATCCGTTTTCTACGTCTATGATGTTCCAGAACGACATAGGTTACCAGGGGTCACCACAGTGGTGTGAGGAAGAGCTGTATCAACTATACCAAGGCTGTAACGAGTGATTACAGTCGTTCAGGCGATCACAAGCAAAAAAATAAAGAAACGAAATTAACTTATTAATCATATAAACAATTTTCTTGTAAACAAAACTGATAAAAAAGAATAGAAAAAATGAAAAAGTCGACGAAAACAGTTTGGAATAGTACTACGACCATTTCTGTACACACGGTAAAAAAAAAAAAGTACCTCATCACTTTGTCTGAAAGAATATGACGCGACGGACGAAGGATTCTGAGAAATGACCATTGTTTGAGAAATGATCATTGTGTTGGCCATACATTGTTAACTTTATTTTCATGATGTTGTAATACACCGATTGCTAGCAATATTCCCTGGCAATTGCTACACTAAATCTTACAACAATCACATCTTTTATGGGAGGAAACTATAAGATAAGGATACGATCATCATTAGAAAACTTCTTTCTCATTCGCGTTTCTCAACCCTACCGAGAGAACACGAGTATCATCGATCATTCTGAAGTTTATCGGACGCATCTGGGAAGATACTTTTTTTGCCGAGTGTACGTCAAGCTAACTTTGCTTTGCGATATATGAAGATCTCGACAATAACTTCTCTGGTCTCAGGTATCATTCCTTGTACTGAGGCTACGAGACAGATGGGGAAAGCATTTTGAAGGACGAGTGTGGTGAGTGTGTTTGACTAAGCCTTTTTACGACAAGAATTAGAGGTTGTTTATTACCTCAGGGTTTTAGAAGGGTTAGACACGATAATCTAGATAACCCTTTATCGGCCACGTTGGCTCACAGACGTCAGGACTGATGCAAGTGATAAGAGGAGGTAGAGAAGAGAGGGAAAAATAATAGATATCGTATGCAAGACTATTGATCTTTATCAACCATTTTCTTTCCAGTGTTCAATTTCCATCAATTCCATTCAATTTCACTTCCATCTTCCGTCACATTTTTTGGCTCTTCCGTTTCTCACTGACTTATACATCCTCTCCCTCCTCATCCTCTTCCTCCTCCTCTCCCTCCTCCTCCTCTCCCTCCTCCTCCTCTTCTTCTTCCTCTTCTTCTTCTTCTTCTTCTTCTTCTTCTTCTTCTTCTTCGTCACTCTCACATCCTTAGGTACACGCGTCCGCCTATCTGCCTCCATAACTACCCCCCTTCTCTCTCTCTCTCTCTCTCTCTCTCTCTCTCTCTCTCTCTCTCTCTCTCACTGGGCAGCCTGGACCGTCATCAGAGGCAGAATGATACTGATACCACACTTTCCACTTTCCCTCCTCCTCCTCCTCCTACGTATGCCAGCCGTCTATTCCCCCGAGGCGAGAGAGGTGTGCCAGACACCACTTTTTTTAATCTTAAGTATTACCTCGGCGCACTGCGGCCGCTGTGATAGCTGCCCACCACACAGGTGGCCATTACCTTAAAGACGCTCTGCATGCGCCGACGATGTTTTCCCTCCGTCAGGGAGAAAATCCTCCGTCACGCAGCACTTGTCTTAAATAGAGAGGATCCTACGTCCCTAAAAGGACGCCCCACGTAACTTTAGGATCTTCTCTTGTCCTATGTAAACTCTCTGTCATTTGAATCGGTAATCTCACGCTTTGTCTTTTTTCTCTCTTTTCTTTTTTGCTCTCTTTTTTGGGAGTGTCGATTGTACCCTCATGGTTACGTAAAAAGTTTATTGTATTTATCTTTGGAAAATCCATTGCCATAGGCAACGTTGCGTTCAACCTCTTTATCTAAGGTAATGAAACTTCGTAAGAATGATCACAGCCTGAGAAAGGTCTCCACCAATCAGTGAAAAGATCGGGATTCCTATGGGAAGAAACGCAGCCAATCAGGACGCTGGGAACAACCGGGGAAGGAAGTTAAGGGCTTAAAGCTTGGTGCATTAAAATTCAGGTCATGTCTCACAGCTCAGCGCCTCTGTACATGGGAGACATTCCACCCACACATTAATAAACGTAATATTGTAAACGTTTAATTCAGATGTTTCAGATGCACGTAAAAATATATATATATATATATATATATATATATATATATATATATATATATATATATATATATATAGATAGATAGATAGATAGATAGATAGATAGATAGATACGATAAGTTCCTAAGTGCACTTTCGTGTAATAATCACATCACCGGGGGAGACACAAGAGAGAAATATAACAGTCAGTT
This sequence comes from Panulirus ornatus, assembly GCF_036320965.1. NCBI lineage: Eukaryota > Metazoa > Arthropoda > Malacostraca > Decapoda > Palinuridae > Panulirus > Panulirus ornatus. Next base: position 11,034,793 of record NC_092290.1, on the reverse strand, counting down.
GATATACAACGAATAGACGAAGTTTGGACGCCATTTGATATATATATATATATATATATATATATATATATATATATATATATATATATATATATATATATATATATATATATATTCGTATATGTACACGTGTGGATGCTACGTCAGGGTTATCTAAAGCACACATGCTAAGCCAACCACGTACTGGTTACTGACGCTGACATGAGAGGATGTTACGGTAGACTCTCACCTGCAGGCTCTCACAGGGAGGCTCTCACATGCAGACTCTCACAATGAGGCTCTCGCAGGTAGACTCTCAAAAGTAGGCTCTCACAGGCAAGCTCTAACACATAGGTTTTCACATGCTAACTCTCACAGATAAACTCTCAGGCTCTCACAGGCTGACTCTCACAAGGAGGCACCGACAGGCAGACTCTCACAAGGAGGCTCTCACAGGCTGACTCTCACAAGGAGGCACTGACAGGCAGACTCTCACTGGCAGGCTCTCACAGGCAAGCTCATACCGGCAGTCACTCACGCCAGTGCTTGGAGTGTGGCCCTGAACACACCACTATCACTACAGAAGATAACGAAGATAAGAAAATAAAATCTTTCATGCCACGAATGGAAGCAGGAGGCGAGAGGAGACGGGGGGGATGGAAGAAACAACCAACCCTTTGGACACCCTGTGGTCGAAAAGCTCCATGGAAATGCTGGTTAACATAAACCCCCACTGCACTCGGGGGGCGCCGCCCCTTGCAGCTGTCACGACACAGATGTGTGAGGGAGTGAGGGAGGCGCTCTCCCTAATCGCAAGGCACATGTATGGCTCTGAGGCTCTATATAAACACAGGAACCGACCACGGAATCACCAGTTGGTGTGGAACAGCAGCTCCTCCGAGACGTGCGCGGTAGCCAGCGCGCCTCCGCTCTCCAAGACCAGCCACACGACGCCACAACCACCTCACCATGTCTCTGAAGGGTAGGACTGTGAGGCCCTGTGCCTTGTGGCTGGTATACACAGTGTGGGTCGGTAGTGACAGAGGGGGTGTCAAGCGCACGGCTGCTACAGGGAACCTGCCCGTCGGTGTGTAAGTAACTGGCGCTTGAGGAAGAACAAGATGGGCGGCGTTGCGTCCCCTGTAGACGCTGGCGTGGAAGAAGGTGCAGATGTGGTCTTCAGTCGCGTCATACCGTCTACTTCGTGACCGTGGAGAGGTGTATGTATATGATGGTCTGCCACGCTGTAGAACTGGGTGGGAATCCTTGACACGCCCCTGAGGTAAATCCTCAAATGTTGGGGTAATACTGGAGACGTTTTTCGATCCATGTGAAGGACGAGGCTACGTCACTAAACCTTCGCGGAGACTGAGCGACCCCTAGCTTCGACACGCATTTGTGCACTGAGTAGTAGATGGCCTTCCACCTCCACACATACACACACACCAACCGAAGCCAGGTACCCATTCATCGACCAGCTTCGAAGGGAGGATGAACACCTAGGTTGGGTGTGGGCCGACTATCATGCCCAAGATTCAAACACATGTAGGTCCAAGCTCAGGCGGGCTAGTGATGACTTATTGTCGGTAACGCTAACCACTATACCACGGTGTGTGTGTGTGTGTGTGTGTGTGCGTGTGTGTCACCTCAGACGTTTGCATTTTTATGACCGTGAAAAAGTTATCGTACGGCTGGGAGTTCAGTTCCTCGTCTGGCCGGCGACGGTACGTGCATGCTGCCAGCCGTCGCTGAAACTGTCGTACACTCCCGGAAGCAGGTCGTGAGGGAGTTTGACCACGGTGGTTCCGCCTCTTGGCGTTGTTCTCCATAATTTGTCTTTCGTTAACAGAGTAGAAGTCGAGATGTGTTGCTCTGTTGATGATAAATGAAGATAGGAACTTATAATCTACTGATAGATCTGTTGTTTCCTGGGTTCGAACCTTGCGTAGAGTAACGTCACCATCACCAAAGCATAGGTTAGATTTATTGACATTCATTAATCCTCAAAGTAAATAATTCATCCAACTTTCATCCCATATTTTCTTGGCACATGTGAATCGTGTCGTTAATTATTGTTGACGACTCACGTTGTGCTCCAGGAATGTTAACCGCTGTGGCTCTGTCTCTGGTGGCCCTCAGCCACGCCACCGCCACCACCCAGGCAGAGCAGAAGAGCCAGGGGAACGAGCGGCTCTTCCTCACCAGCACTGGCTCCAACCAGTCCGTCACCATCAGCAACGACACCATCATCCTCTTCAGCCTGGTCATCTTGGGCCTCATAGCGGCCGTCGTGGTCTTAGGCCTCCTGAACTCCAGGGACGACGCCACTGGCTACACATCGCCCACGTGAGTACACCACAACGCATGACCATCAGTCTCCCTCGTCCAGCCCCTCACCAGCGGACGACAAGGCGACCCATCGCCTCATAATTCTCTCGTCTTCGTGACTCAGTCTTGCCGCCCGGCGACGCGAGCGAGAGCCACCAGCCACCCCACACTCTTCGCTCTGGTTCCCCACCCCACCTCATGCATGTTTCTTGGGGTCTCAGTCCATCCAGCAGGTGGGTGATAGACGAACGCTCACCTCTTCCATCGCAACAGCCTTGATGATGGTGGTAAAACCTCCAATGTGGAGCAGTGTGTGGTGGGCGACTGAAGGACAGCATCGAGGCAATGCTTACTAAGCTGTAAATGTGTTATGGATAAATAGTCACGTTATCCATCCGCTTTTTTTATCTTATGATCTTCGCAGTGGTGCATGCAGCCTCTCACATCAAATTCAAAAGCACTTTTCTTTTCCTATATGCTCGTTTAACTGGCTTGACAATTCTGTCTTCTACACAAATTCTCATAGAACCATTTCCAGTGGAGCAATTTTCACTTCCTTGCTGAGACTAACACCTCTCTATGGGGTCAATTAAGCATCGCTCTCTTTCCTTTTTATCACAATTTCTTGATAAGATCTATTAACCTGGCTAATCGATACTGTAAATATTCTAATCATGTAAATAGTATATAACTATCATTTGTAAATATATAAACATTTCGTGTATATATATGTAAGATACTCCGGAAGTGTGTCGTATAAGACAGACTGACCCAGACGAAGGAGGTGGTGATGCAGAGTGTGTCACCAGGTGTTCCTTCGTCAGTAGGGTGTTCAACGCGAAGTGGGAAATAACGTCGAAAATAAGAATCAAAAAACTTCAGCAGAATTCAATGAGTCTCTCTCGTGTTCCATCTGTCCTGCTCAAAGCAATGACTCAGTCCCCAGGAGGGTTCTAACATCTCCTGGCCACAGGGCCTACTCAAGCCCCATCCTGGGGCTCCACTTGAGGAAGCCCTAAGACTAATTCTACTTCCAGTACCACCTCTTGAGATGCCTCTTGCCCTGGTCTCGCCGTACAGCCTCCTTCGGGAACAGTCAGTCAGTCAGTCTGTCTTTGTTACGACCACGAAGGATAGGCCCGATTCTTGGCTCCCTAGGGGGCCCTTGAGAATTCCCATATATAATCCTGTCGTTTCCATTAACCCTCCGTTCTCGGGAACGCCTCCTACAGGTCCTATGCTGCCGCCCCTACCTACGAGGAGAGCTCCTACGCCGTCCAAAGGACTCTGGAGGAGGCGGCCAAGAAGTTCCTGTAGAGAGTCAGTCGCGTGTTAGGTTCCAGTGTGACATACGGCTCCTCCTGTCAGTCCTTCCCAACCCGCCCCTCTTCGCCCCATTGCCTCTGACCCCCACGAACAAGTCTCAAGTTGTCTCAGTCATATTCTTTCTCATCTCCTTTAATGTCTCTATTATGTTTCTCTTTTCCCCCACCAAAGTTAAGCATCGTCAGCCTCGTGACCTGAAGGTCAAAGGCTTTCGAATGACCTGGGATGTGACTCATGACTGAAGGTCAAAGGCTTTCGAATGACCTGGGATGTGACTCATGACCTGAAGGTCAAAGGCTTTCGAATGACCTGGGATGTGACTCATGACTGAAGGTCAAAGGCTTTCCAAAGACCTGGGATGTGACTCATGATCTGAAGGTCAAAGGCTTTCGAATGACCTGGGATGTGACTCATGACTGAAGGTCAAAGGCTTTCCAGTGACTTGGGATGTGACTCATGACCTGGAGGTCAAAGGCTTTCGAATGACCTGGGATGTGACTCATGACCTGAAGGTCAAAGGCTTTCGAATGACCTGGGATGTGACTCATGACTGAAGTTCAAAGGCTTTCGAATTACCTGGGACGTGACTCATGACTGAAGGTCAGAGGCTTTCCAATGACCTGGGATGTGACTCATGACCTGAAGGTCCAAGGCTTTCCAATGACCTGGGATGTGACTCATGACTGAAGGTCAAAGGCTTTCCAATGACCTTGGATGAGACTCATGACCTGACATCAGAGGCTTTCCAGTGACCTAAGACATTACGTGACTCAAGTGACCCTGGACTTAACTTATGACCTTGACGTCAAAATCTTATCCTTCATGACACGGTGATGACACCACAACGCCACTGGACATGAATGAGGCTTCAGCCTTGACGCAAGTCTGGACGCACTGTGTGTGTGTGTGTGTGTGTGTGTGTGTGTGTGCGTAGCAACGTCGCACGACGCATTCCTTCCCTCCATGCGTACCACTTCCCTGGTTAACACCACTATGACGCACTTTTAAACAACACGCACTTTCGGTAACGCACACACACTTGTTTATGACACTAGTAATACATTATATATATATATATATATATATATATATATATATATATATATATATATATATATATATATATATATATATATATGACGCACTCTCCATGATCCACGTCATGAGGGGGTCATAGTAGGAGTGTATAGGGTCCGTACATGATCAAGAACACGTGAGGGAGACGTTCGTGTGCTCGAGACAAATTGATCAGTGATTTGGAAGCTGATGACCTTCCATGACCCCATCCTATCCACACGACAGCCAATTGGCCTAAAAAGCTAAGTTCATTAACCCGACAGACAGACACACACACAAGCCAAAGACACATTTCCTAAGGACGCGTCTCCTATTTCCCAGACCTTCGTCTATGACATGTCCCTCTGGGAGGACCTCAAGTCCTAGACACACACACACACACACACACACACACACACACACACACACACACACACACACTGACACACATATACGCTTCTAGGTGCGCTTGCCAGACGCACTTCCCACGAATCATCACCTGTAACGCCCTTCCCATGACGCATGTCTATCGCCCCTCTCCCCCCCACTAGGTGACGTCTTCTCCCGCGTCACATCCAATCCCCAGTCCTCCCACGTAACCTGGGACCGCCAGTCAGGTCCATCCCATCTTTTCCAAGCGCCGTCCCCTTCAGCCCCTTACCTCCTGGGGGCCATGGCCTAGTTAGAGTGAGCCAGACCATTTTTCTCAGTGCCATATGGCCCTCAATGGCCCCCCATCCCCTAACCTTGCCCCAGAGCTTCTCATTCGCGGCCCTCAGTCAAAAAAAAGTATGGTCTCCATAGTGTGTTGTGGGTCCCACCACTGCTGCCAGACCTCAGCGGTGATGTGGATCCAAACGAAAAAAAAAATCCAAAGAAAAAGGGAAAAAAAAATGAGGAGCAGAACTATAAATCCATTAATCCAAGAGATTAATCAACTGAGCTGACAGATGATATTCCCAAGTCTCTGGAAGGGGGATCTACAAATGAGGCTCTCTCTCTCTCTCTCTCTCTCTCTCTCTCTCTCTCTCTCTCTCTCTCTCTCTCTCTCTCTCTCTCGCTCTCTAACCTTGTTGATAATTGTCGATGTTATTTATTGATATTGCTAATTTATTGTTGTGCATGGCCCTGTAAATAAATCGTTGAACCCGACCGATGTATTTCATTGAATCCATCCTCATAGATGAATCTCTCCATGACCGCTCCCTCCCTGGGATCAAGAGAATAGATTCTGATATGACAATAGATGCAAAGTATACCACGTAAGGTGAGGGATGTGGCACCACGTACTGTGAGGGATGTGGCCGGTTGATTATATTACGAAATCTGAAAGGATGGGTCAAGATCAGAGAACACACGACTGCCTCTCAAAGACAACCTTTTTCAGTCTGAATTTCATACTCCAATTTTCAGCCCAAAGGGGTTTTAAATTGGCCAGAAAATACAAAAGACAAATGACCCTCAGTAACACTCCAGTGATGAAGGATTGGATATCATATAATTCAGGGAAGCTCAGTAGATCCTTTAAACTCTGAACAAAGAGGAGATTCGCGAAGGTGTGGCGTGTTGTGAGGATGGGAAGCCACTGTGCTGGGTCAGTCTGAGTTCTGGTGAAAGACATGGGAAGTCTGGCAAGGAACGGATGAAATCGATCGTGATAACAAGCCATTGGTCTGGTGTGAGTTGAGGCTGGACGAGAGCGGCGAGTCAAGGGTGGGGGAAGGGAGGCGACATGACATGACTTAGGTGGTGAGGGAAGCAGTCATACGAGTGGAGTATGATAACCAGGATGTGTGGAAGAGGTGATGGTGAGTGAGACGAGGAAAGAAAACGAAGACAGAACACCTGTTGACTGGATGTGGAAACTACTGGCAGCAGAGTAGACAATGAGGTTGTACCACATAGTTTTGGAAGGATACAACGACTGTTTCTGTGTCTTTTACGCAGGTGAAAATGATGGCAGATGGTCCAAGAGAGGGGGATAATGATTCCCCTTAGCACTGTTGGTAAAGCGTGTAGTAGGACTGAAACCTGTCACGATCAAATGAGGTTTTAAATTTACACTCGGAGGCCGTCAGAAAATTATGAGACGTAGAATGCAGCGTTCAGGGAAGGAAAGAGATGTGATAGGATGAACAGAAACGGACCAATAGTGACTTTGGCATCATGTGGTGTTAATGGCATAGCGATGACTGCAGTCATGGGTAAGTGTGTGTGTGTGTGTGTGTGTGTGTGTGTGTGTGTGTGTGTGTGTGTGCTCATGGATGTGCTGACTGATTGAAAACGGTTAATGGAACGCCTCTGGTATACTTCCTGCCCTCACCATATCATTCTTTCTTCTAATGTTTTCGTGGACGATAAGATACGTGCTCACGTTAGCCATACCATGGAAGATTGGGGGCCGAAGGTCCTGGGTGCACTGAGAAAGAGAGGTCACTGCCTGTGACGGGAGGATAAAGTAGTATATGTCTGAAGGTATAGGGGTCCCGACGGGTGTTGTGCGGATGCGAGGCGTGGCCTCGACATCGAAAAGTACGGGAAAAAGGGAGATGGACGGTTTTGGAGATGAAATGATTAAGGTCACGTGAGGTGCGATTATCAACTGATGATTACGTAAGATGGATGTTTTCAAAAGCTGACGCTGACATCAGAGGAACACGAAACGAAGTCGAATTACAGGAACGGCGAGTACAGTGAGGTTCATCTGGAAACTGTTGTAAAAACCTTATACTTGAGAGAGCGAACCTCTGTAATATCGGTTAGCGTTCCTGACTATGACACATTCACGCGGCTGCTCTGGGTCGAGCGTATAGGTTCGAATCCTGGTTACGGCAGTCGGTCCACAGCCAACCCAACTGTCCATCCACCCATAGGGATTGGTCGATAAAATGGATACCTGGCTCAGGCTAGGATATATATATCTTTCTTTCAAACTATTCGCCATTTCCCGCATTAGCAAGGTAGCGTTAAGAACAGAGGACTGGGCCTCCGAGGGAATATCCTCACCTGGCTCCCTTCTCTGTTCCTTCTCTTGGAAAGTTAAAAAAAAAAAAAAAAAAAAAAGAGGGGAGGATTTCCAGCCCCCCGCTCCCTCCCCTTTTAGTCGCCTTCTACGACACGCAGGGAATACGTGGGAAGTATTCTTTCTCCCCTATCCCCAGGGATATATATATATATATATATATATATATATATATATATACGAGCGTTGATGCCTGTAGACAAAAGTTAAAGCTGTTCTAAGACACGACTGATGCGAACGAAAAATATGAGCTGAAAATCGTATGGAAGAATCTCCTCAAGATAGAGTGGAGGACCATGAAGGAGGCACACGGGCCTACGTCGGAATGATGCGGACCCAGGACACAGCTGGGGAGCTTCGGTAAGTGATCAGGTGAGGGCTTGGGGTACTGCAGACTATATGGAAGTACATGGGAAGGACAGATGACTGAAGACCTGATGGTCCATGACGAGGTTATCTACTGGAGGACAGTACATGGGAAGAACAGTGATTGAAGACCCGATGGTCCATGATGAGGTTATCTACTGGAGGACAGTACATGGGAAGAACAGTGATTGAAGACCTGATGGTCCATGATGAGGTTATCTACTGGAGGACAGTACATGGGAAGGACAGATGATTGAAGACATTATGGTCCATGATGAGGTTATCTACTGGAGGACAGTACATGGGAAGAACAGTGATTGAAGACCTGATGGTCCATGATGAGGTTATCTACTGGAGGACAGTACATGGGAAGGACAGATGATTGAAGACATTATGGTCCATGATGAGGTTATCTACTGGAGGACAGTACATGGGAAGAACAGTGATTGAAGACCTGATGGTCCATGATGAGGTTATCTACTGGAGGACAGTACATGGGAAGGACAGTGATTGAAGACCTGATGGTCCATGATGAGGTTATCTACTGGAGGACAGTACATGGGAAGAACAGTGATTGAAGACCTGATGGTCCATGACGAGGTTATCTGCTAGAGGACAGTGCATGGGAAGGACAGTGATTGAAGACCTGATAGTCCATGACGAGGTTATCTGCTAGAGGAGAGTGCATGGGAAGGACAGATGACTGAAGACCTGATGGTCCATGACGAGGTTATCTGCTAGAGGACAGTACATGGGAAGGACAGATGACTGAAGACCTGATGGTCTATGACGAGGTTATCTACTGGAGGACAGTACATGGGAAGGAAAGATGATTGAAGACCTGATGGTCCATGCCGAGGTTATCTGCTGGAGGACAGTACATGGGAAGGACAGATGACTGAAGACCTGATGGTCCATGACGAGGTTATCTACTGGAGGACAGTACATGGAATGAACAGACAACAGATGACCTGATGGTCCATGACGAGGTTATCTGCTAGAGGACAGTGCACGGGAAGAACAGTGATTGAAGACCTGATGGTCTATGACGAGGTCATCTGCTGGAGGACAGAACATGGACTGAACAGACAACAGATGACCTGATGGTCTATGCCGAGGTTATCTTGCTACACGACACCAAATACCGTCAAAGAAAACGTAGAAATGCTCGGGATATGTCTAGTGTGTAGGGTTGGGATGTCGACACCACACACTCCGTTCCCTTCGTCGCAGTGGACATGTATGATGAACCAACTGAAAGACTGTGTGTGCACGTAACCCACCAGCGGTACAGAGGAACGGAAGAAAAATAAAAGTAGACGTAGATGAATACATTGACAGATAGACCGACAGATTGATATAGGAAAGTCCTATCTACGAAATACCAATAAACACTTACTTCATATATGAAGACTGCGTACACACACACACACACCGCTGGCTGCTTCCTGGAGGTCCCACAGTGTGTGTGTGTGTGTGTGTGTGTGTGTGTGTCCCATATTCTGGATGACAGATGCAGGGGGGGAAGGGGTTGCTGTGGTTTGGGCGTCCGTGGAGACATTGCAACCACAAGCTGGCAGCTGTGTTGGTGACCTTCTCATTCGAACTGAACTCGTCCGCCGTGGGCGGCCATACTGCTCGTGGCCACACTAGTTGTGATCAGTGCTCGTGGCCACACTGGTTGTGATCACTGCTCGTGGCCACACTGTGATCACTGCTCGTGGCCACACTGGTTGTGATCACTCTGCTCGTGGCCACATTGGTTGTAATTGCTCGTGGCCACATTGGTTGTAATTGCTTGTGGCCACACTGGTTGTGATCACTGCTGGTGGCCACACTGGTTGTGATCACTCTGTTTGTGGCTACAGTGATTGTAGTAACACTGGAATAACACTGTTTATGGTCACATTGTGTAGTAACGCTGCTGTTACACTTTGTGGTCACATCGTTTGTGGTCACAAGGTCTGTTGTCACACTGCCTATGGTCACAATGTCTATGGTCACACTGTTCGTAGTAACACAACGATCATAGCAATATCAGGTCACAAGTCACACTGTGGTAACACCATCTGTCGTCACACTCCCGTTACAACGTATCTGTGGTCGGAGTATCTTTGGTCACACCGTCTGGTCACACTCTGTACCCTTACAGCGTCTTTGGTCACACAGTCTGGTCACACCCTACGCCCATACAGCGTCTATGGTCACACCCTCTGGTCACACCCTATACCCTTACAGCGTCTATGCTCACACCGTCTGGTCACACTCTATACCCATACAGCGTCTGTGGTCACACCCTCTGGTCACACTCTATACCCATACAGCGTCTTTGGTCACACCGTCTGGTCACACTCTATACCCATACAGCGTCTATGGTCACACCCTCTGGTCACACTCTATACCCATACAGCGTCTTTGGTCACACCGTCTGGTCACACTCTGTACCCTTACAGCGTCTATGGTCACACAGTCTGGTCACACCCTACGCCCATACAGCGTCTATGGTCACACTGTCTGGTCACACCCTATACCCTTACAGCGTCTATGGTCACACAGTCTGGTCACACCCTATACCCATACAGCGTCTGTGGTCACACCGTCTGGTCACACCCTATACCCATACAGCCTTTATGGTCACACCTTCTGGTCACACCCTATACCCTTACAGCGTCTATGGTCACACCCTCTGGTCACACCCTATACCCTTACAGCGTCTATGGTCACACAGTCTGGTCACACCCTATACCCATACAGCGTCTGTGGTCACACCGTCTGGTCACACTCTATACCCATACAGCGTCTTTGGTCACACCCTCTGGTCACACTCTATACCCATACAGCGTCTATGGTCACACCGTCTGGTCACACCCTATACCCATACAGCGTCTTTGGTCACACCGTCTGGTGACACATTATACCCTTACAGCGTCTTTGGTCACACCCTACACCCTTACAGCGTCTTTGGTCACACCCTCTGGTCACACCCTACACCCTTACAGCGTCTTTGGTCACACCCTCTGGTCACACCCTACACCCTTACAGCGTCTTTGGTCACACCCTCTGGTCACACCCTACACCCTTACAGCGTCTGTGGTCACACCGTCTGGTCACACCCTATACCCATACAGCCTCTGTAGTCACACCCTCTGGTCACATCCTATACCCATACAGCCTTTGTGGTCACACCGTCTGGTCACAACCAACACCCTTACAGCGTCTGTGGTCACACCGTCTGGTCACAACCAACACCATTACAGCGTCTGTGGTCACACCCTCTGGTCACACCCTACACCCTTACAACGTCTGTGGTCACACCGTCTGGTCACAACCAACACCCTTACAGCGTCTGTGGTCACACCGTCTGGTCACAACCAACACCCTTACAGCGTCTGTGGTCACACCGTCTGGTCACACCCTACACCCTTACAACGTCTGTGGTCACACCGTCTGGTCACAACCAACACCCTTACAGCGTCTATGGTCACACCATCTGGTCACACCCTACACCCTTACAGCGTCTGTGGTCACACCCTCTGGTCACAACCAACACCCTTACAGCGTCTTTGGTCACACCTTCTGGTCACAACCAACACCCTTACAGCGTCTATGGTCACACTGTCTGGTCACACATTATACCCTTACAGCGTCTGTGGTCACACCGTCTGGTCACACTCTATACCCATACAGCGTCTGTGGTCACACCCTCTGGTCACACCCTATACCCTTACAGCGTCTTTGGTCACACCCTCTGATCACACCCTATACCCATACAGCGTCTGTGGTCACACCGTCTGGTCACACTCTATACCCATACAGCGTCTGTGGTCACACCCTCTGGTCACACCCTATACCCATACAGCGTCTTTGGTCACACCGTCTGGTCACTCTATACCCATACAGCGTCTGTGGTCACACTCTCTGGTCACACCCTATACCCATACAGCGTCTTTGGTCACACCGTCTGGTCACTCTATACCCATACAGCCTCTGTGGTCACACCGTCTGGTCACACCCTCTGGTCACACCCTATACCCTTACAGCGTCTATGGTCACACCCTCTGGTCACACCCTATACCCATACAGCCTCTGTAGTCACACCGTCTGGTCACACTCTATACCCATACAGCCTCTGTGGTCACACCCTCTGGTCACACCCTATACCCATACAGCCTCTGTGGTCACACCCTACACCCATACAGCCTCTATGGTCACACCCGTATACCCGTACACCGTCTGGTCACACCCTTGCAGGGGTCATGTTGCATTAGCCCACCACCCCTCACCTCACAGTGTATGTAGCAACACTGGCCTCTCCTCCACTCATGTCCCGCTGGTTGCACCCTACACACCTTCAAACAACCAGGCAATTGCACCCGTGCAGTTAGCAGCCGTCCACTGACCAATCAACGCTCTCAGAGCCAAACTATATATATATACGTAGACGTTTTCTGATACTTTCTTCCATTTTCTATTCCTTCAAGTGAGGGTAATTGTGTAATTGGATTCATCTATATCAAAGGGAATCTATAGGTATTCTTATGTTTTCATAGTTTTTCATGATTATTCTTTTGGTAGTCTTCGCTATGGCGTCAAACATTTCCAGCTTCGTTCACCAGATTTCAAAGCTTTTCGTAATAATCTTTTCGGTCATCAAAACAGCTTTTCATGGAGATTATTACCCATTTTCTTCAGCTATTTTCTAATTTCTTTCGTCTGATCCAATCCTGACATGTCAAGCTGGTGAACAATGTCTTGTCGTCATCGAGCAATGCCTAGCTGTATTCGATTTACCTTTTCGTTAGTTCGAAACTGATGATCGAACTTGAAGTTCCGAAGCGGTTTCGAAGTTCAGTGATTCGACTCATCCTTGTGGGGTGTGGATGATGGTCGGCTGAGTGAGGAGGGAGGTGTTCAGCGTCTTCGAGTGTGAGTGTGTGTGTATGTGTTGTACGCTCTCCTCTCTCTCTCTCTCTCTCTCTCTCTCTCTCTCTCTCTCTCTCTCTCTCTCTCTCTCTCTCTCTCTCACACACAACCCAGTCTGGGTACACGATGAACCTCTGGTGGTGGTGGTGTGTGTGTGTGTGTGTGTGTGTGTAGCCACAACAGACGTACACCATCCATTACTCCCAGTCACAGCCAGGCGACGAGATGGGCGGCCGTACCCTACACGACCATCTGGACTGGTGGATGCTGCGTGCAGTGATCGTCAGCCCTGGCCAAGTCACTGGTTTAGCATATAAATAATGCAGTGTGTCGAGGAGGAGGAGGAGGAGGAGGAGGACCCCCTCTCTCAGTGTCTCGGAGACAGCCAGTTGGGTCGCACTTACCTCGCCACGCTCCGAGCTCAGCCACCTCCTCCTCCACACACACACACACACCAAGATGGTCTTGAAGGGTAGGTTAGGTTCTTGATCTAGTTCGTGTGGCTTAATGTGGTTTCTGCAGTGATCGGACAGCCTTGATGGTGACGTGCATGTCAGAAGATATTAGAGTCCTTGTGTCTCACAAAGCAATGCATTCGAGAGAACATAGATTAAAAGATATGTCGTTTTGGCTTATATATATATATATATATATATATATATATATATATATATATATATATATATATATATATATATATATATATATATATATATATACATATACATACAAGGCAAAACGACATTATATATCAACTGACTGTTACATTTCTCTCTTGTGTCTCCTCTGATGATGTGATTATTACACGAAAGTGCACTTGGGAACTTATCGTGTTTCATTTCCCCCGTGGACTTATAGAAAATAATCACGCGCAAAATTGTGATCCTTTCCAATATATATATATATATATATATATATATATATATATATATATATATATATATATATATATATATATATATATATATTGGTTTCATTATTTTTCTTCTATTCTCTCTTGAGTATTTGGTCTATCGTCCAACCCTCTGCACTGAAGAGATCAGGATACCTAGGCAGAAGGGGTACTATGGCGAGGGGTACATAAACCCCGAGTGTGAGGCGTGTCTAGGTATCTGGTCGCACTCGCAGACACCAGTCAGGTCCCGGAGTTGGGGAAGCCCTGGTGGGGAGGACAGGGTGGTCAGGCCCTGGTGGGGAGGACAGGGTGGTGAGGCCCTGGTGAGGAGGACAGGGTGGTCAGGCCCTGGTGAGGAGGACAGGGTAGTCAGGCTCTGGTGGAGAGGACAGGGTGGTCAGGCCCTAATGAGGCAGGGCCCCCCCCTTCCTCATATACACATAATATCGTCTCACAAAATCTCATCCGAACAGAACAATATGATGATCACACACAACATATTTGGCCTCTTCTTTTTTGAGAGGGAGGCGGAGGGATGTATAGATATTCCGGAGGTTCAGTAGATTTAGTAAATCTTTGATGTGATTCGTGTCTCGGAATCTTACTTTTCGTGTATCAGAATCGAACTGACTAACTGTACTTCAAAGTCCTCCTGGACCTTCCTCCCTTCGCAGGGCTCTTGGCTTCTGTGGTGGCGCTTCTGTGCGTCGTCGCCCTCGCCAGCTATGCTGCTGCGGAGGCCAGGCATCACCGGCAACTCCTGCAGGAGGCAGAGACGAAGAAAGAAGAGGAGGAGGAGAAAGAGGAGGAAGAGGAGGGCGCACTTTCGCGTCTGTTCTTCACAGACATGAACAACCAGACGGAGGTGGAGGGCGCTGTGGGCATCCTGCTGGTCGGCCTCCTTCTGTTCTTCAGCCTGATGGCCATCGTGGGCGCCGCTCTGGCTGGACGTAGGAGGGAGTCCTTCGGCGGGTACGCTGCAGCGTCGGCGGCAGCATCATTTCCCCCACTGTGAGTATACCGAGAGCCTCCTGCCGCAGACTGAGAGTTCACTTTCTTCTTCAGGAGCGTGAGGACGCACGATGCATGCCTTCACAACGGCACGTCCTGTGCGTCACTGTGGCGTTGCGTGACAGCCAGCACGGACGGCGTCTCATGATCTGCACCACAGAGGATCCTCCACTCCTCCACTCTTCCACTCACTTTACCCACTCACGACAGGCGAAGCCACCTGAACCCACTTCAACCCAGGCTGACCCGTCTTACCCACAATCTAACCCACCTAACTCACTCTACCGCACTTAACGTAGTCTAACCCACCTAATTCACTCTACCGCACTTAACGTAGTCTAGCCCACCTAACCCACTTGAACCCACTTAATCCGACCGTACACGATGTCATTTTCTTTTCAGAAATAAATACCAAATTATATCTAAGGTTGCTGACGTCAGTAAGTAACATAAGTAGTTCTGATTATTCTGTATATATATATATATATATATATATATATATATATATATATATATTTTTTTTTTTTTTTTTTTTTTTTTTTTTTTTTTTCCAAAAGAAGGAACAGAGAAGAGGTCCAGGTGAGGATATTCCCTCAAGGGCCCAGTCCTCTGTTCTTAACGCTACCTCGCTATCGCGGGAAATAGCGAATAGTATGAAAAAAAAAAAAAAAAAAAAAAAAATATATATATATATATATATATATATATATATATATATATATATATATATGTATATACCTTAAAAAAAAAAGAGTGATTAGCTTTCTCTATGAGCCACCACACTGCAGCCTGTATGAGCTGAACACATGACTAAAGTTACTCTCAATGATCACTCACACAGTTGACGCTGGGCGTTGAAAGAAGTCACTAGTAGATGGACCATAAAATCCTTCTCTCAGTACATATTCTTTGACCAAAATTAGCCAATGGGCTCCATGCATGCTTCGTTGTATTTGACCTCGTGAGTCAAGTGATTGAGGAGAGAGATATATATATATATATATATAACAGTTTGTATAAGGAATTTAATGAACTAGTTCGACAGTGTAACACAGGCACTGCCAGAGGTTTGTAACACTGCAGACACTGTCTGTAGTGGCACTGTTGGATCCACAGACACTGTCTGACCCTAGCGGCACTGTTAGACCCACATAACACTGCACCAGGCTGGCTCACCCTGTGGGCTATAATTGATAAAGGAAATCATCATAAACCAATTTACCTCTGTATGTACATTATAGAGATAACCATTTATAGATTAAAAGTTTGCTGTACATACATGACAGTCTACCAACTCTCACGATCTACTATCTATTACGGTCTACTATCTATTACGGTCTTCCATATCTATTACGGTCCACCAGCTGCAAGGCCCCTCATTCCTCCTGTTTCTAACTCCCTTCCTTCACTCCGCCAGATCCTATGTCATCGCCAAGGCCTCAGAGAACTCCTATGGCGTCCTGCGGTCTCTTGAAGAAGGCGCCAAGAAGTTCCTGTAGAAGGGGATCTGCGTCGCAAAGCAAGAGAAAGGGCGTCGCTGGAGCGTCACACGCCTACAACACACAGCAACTCTGCAGGGGTCGTCAGCAATCAGAGCGTCACACATCTGCGTCACACAGCAACGCTTGAGGCGCCGTCAGTGGTCGGACCGTCACACACACACACACACAGTAACTCTTGAAGGGTCTCGTCAGCAGACGGAGCGTCACACACCTGCGTCACACAGCAACGCTTGAGGGTCTCGTCAGCAGACGGAGCGTCCGTCACACTTACGTCACGCCAAGGCTCGACATGTGCCACCAAGAGACTTCAGATTGGGCAGGGAAAGGGGGGGTTCATATGACCCGTTTGTGCCATCTCTCTCTCTCTCTCTCTCTCTCTCTCTCTCTCTCTCTCTCTCTCTCTCTCTCTCTCTCTCTCTCTCTCTCTCTCTCTCTCTCTCTCTGCTCACCGTTACACAAACCCTGACGTATCCACACTTACGACAAATCTACAAAGTTTCCCTTATAAACCTCTTTCGACCAGATGGTTTACCATAGCCTCCCCAGCATGGAGGAAAAGGGCAAAGAAAACGGAAGTTAATTCACTGTATAATTTTGTACCTATTACTTAACACTTAACTTGTATCGTGCTTATCAGTGTTGTAAATAAACTTACAAAATCGACTGAGTCACAAAGTTGTTAAGTGTGAAGGCCCCCCCACGTTCGAGACCCCGTTAGCCCACAGGAGAACCTGCTTTTCATCTTCCGTTTTCAAGAGACTCAATATATATATATATATATATATATATATATATATATATATATATATATATATATATATATATATATATATATATATATATATATATATATATATATATATATATATATATATATTATATATATATATATATATATATATATATATATATATATATATATATATATATATATATATATATATATATATATATATATATATATATATATATATATATATATCACCGGAACGTTTAGATGTCTTCTCCACCACAACATGTACAGTGTCCACTCACGCAAGTTGGAGGGAAAGTGGTCTATCATCATGAACTGAGAGTTCTAGACGAAGAAAATAAGGCTGGACCGAGATGAACAAGTTTGATGTATTAGAAATACTCTCGAGAACGAACTCAAGAAAGAAAATACAGATCAAAAGTCTATTGTAGAAAACGAGAAGCGGGATACCACCATCTCTTCGTTTGTATTCTTTTTAACAAAAGAAAAATTCGATGCTTTTTTGTCTTTTTTTTTTTACGGTTTGCAATATACGTGAGAAGATGATGTTTATAAGCCTCGGCCGATCGTCACACATTTACACTCAATTATACTTTCGGAGAATCGTAATACCAAGTGTTGGGACAGACATTAATGATCCTATGGTAAAAGACGAACGTCAGGGAAACATAAGACTTTCCCTTTGAACTTCAACACACGGTCTAGTCTAATACCTCGTCCGGCATGAAGTTATAAGGCTGGCCTGAGATCAACGGCGTAATGAAGTGTGATAAGTGGTTTAACCCCCACACACACACACACACACACGCAGAGCATAGGAAGCTGAAGAAGGTCCTACATCACTACGTGGGTATGAAGGGAGACACGCCTTCAAATGGATGTACGATTACCTGAAAGGGAACAAAGGACGCATCTCATACAAACCTCCTCCAAAGTGGTCGAGGTGACCAGCGGCGTACCGAAGGGTTTTCTGTCTTGGGACCCTTACTTATTTTACACTCTGATGGAACGACTTGTCAGGCGGTGTTTGCAGATGATGCAGAGGTCATGGTGGAAGGAAGGGGAGAATGGCACAAGCGGAGAAGGATGGCATAAGCTTACAACAGCACCTTGATACATGACTGTTGATGGCGTTCAAACCCGCGGAAATGTACGGCGTTGAGGATGGGCCACAGCGAAAGCATTCGTCGATACGATTATCATCCAGCAGGGAACAACCTGCAGTGATCGCTGAGGAAGGGAGACTTGGGAGTCGACATCGTCCCCAAACCTGTCGTCAGAGTCACGCCCAAAGAGAAATAGCTAAGGAGACCAAGTGTCTGCTGGCAAATATGAGAAATGCATAGAAGGTGATGGATAAGGAGATGTTCAACAGGTCTCTTCATACTCTACATAAGGCCACAACTAGAATTGATGCTTCTTTGGTCACCACAGCCAAAGAAGCATGAAGAGATGTTCGAGAAGGTCCAGAAGAAGGTGACTAAGAGAACTAAGGTACAGGGAAAGGCTTAGAGGCCTTTGATTTGTCCACCTTGGAAGAGAGGAAAGGTTTAAGGGTGACCTAATCACTTCCTTGAATGTCTAAAACCGAATCATGACGCAGACATTAAAAACAGGCCTTCGTGAGACGTTGAGATAGAACAGCTAGAAGACATAACATGAAATCAAACCACAAACTTGTACAACGAAAATATAGCAGTACTAATACAGTAGGAGAGCGATGGACGAATGGAATGATACGACCGAGACTATGATCAATGCAACCAATGTACATAGATTTAAACTGTATGATGACAGAGAATATTTAAGAGGTATGAGGGAGGGGGTGTGGATGTCCCTGTAGATGTATGAGACGAGACCTCTTGCACTACATAGCAGTAGCTGGATTCATACACCACCCAGTGAGGCAGCGGTTCCCTTCATGACCAAGCACTGCAGGCAGGAAAGTCGGGGGTGAGGAGGAGGAGGAGGAGGTGGTGGTGTATCCAGACACAGTCAGCTCATTAACTGTGACTATATATAGCACGACTAACCACTACGTATCACGTCTTTTCTCCTGACTCTGGTTTCTACTGTAGCAGGTGTCTATTTAGCGGGCCCCAGAGACCATCTGGGAACCGCCTGCAGGCGATGATGACACCTAGTGGGTAAAGTGGAGGAGGAGGGGAGGGATCTAGTGATGAGGTTATATATATATATATATAAAGTGTGTGTGGCGCGGCCAAGACGCTAGTGAGCAGTGCAAGGAACCTGGTCGTCACGACTTCTTCGCTCGCCACACTCCAGCCTCAACACGACACAACCAAGATGGCTCTCAGGGGTATGTCTCCCAGTCTCTGACTTACTACCTCAGCTCACAGTCTGTCTTCGTGTTCTGATTTCGTATTCTATTTTATCCAGACGCTCCTCTCTCTCTCTCGCCTCTCATCACTCTCGTACTCTCCCTTTTCCTCACACTGAGTGTGTTATCCCCCCCTTCCTTCATTCTCTATTTTCTATATCTTAGTAGCTTATGCTGACTGGGTATAGCCATAGCTTACACTACTGTCCTGGATGCTTCATGTCATGGGTACGACAAAATCTGCTTCCTAGAAGCTGAGGGTGTTGTATAGGTGTCGTAATTTATCTTCCTGTACGAAGTGGGAATACTGATACTATATATATGTATATATATATATATACATATATATATATATATATATATATATATATATATATATATATATATATATATATATATATATATATATATATATATATATATATATATATATATATATATATATATATATATATATATACACGAGTATGTGTGTGTGTGTGTGTGTGTGTGTGTCTCACGGCCCTTAGCTCCTGCACCCGCGGCCTGTGATTGGATGTTGTTTCCTATCATGTTCTCTGGGTCGGCCAACTCGGGTACTCCCTTCATCTGTCCTGGAGCAGCGCGCGGTTGTGATTCCTCCTCTCTCTCTCTCTCTCTCTCTCTCTCTCTCTCTCTCTCTCTCTCTCTCTCTCTCTCTCTCTGGAAGGCATCCTTAATCTTTTTTTTTTTTCCTTGCCCCTGCCAAGTCGCCATCGGCTCACCACATCCCACCGCCCAGAAAACTTTCGCACAGACCAAGTGATCCTACACGTAATCCACATCAAAGCCGATGCAAATTGGTCATCATTCTCCCTCCCTCGACGCCTCCTTCGCCCCTCTCCACGCCTGACGTCCCCTTGGCGTCGGGAATGCAAAAAAAAATAAAAAAATCCAGCGTCATTTACCTTCCTCCTTCTACAGCGTCTATGAACACAGGGTGCCACGACCTCAGCTCCCGTGTCTTTCAGGAAATCTAGCAGCGGTGTTGGCCCTTCTAGTGATGCTGTCCATGCCCGCCGTCAGCCACGCCGGAGAGGGAGGCGCCCAGGAGCCCCTGCTGGAGGGGGAGCAGAGCAGCGGAGGCGGAGGAGGAGGAGGCTCCTCGGCTGTACGTGACAGCGTCGACGAACCCCAACCAGTCGGTGGTGGTGGCCAACTCGGGCATGGTGCTGCTCGGGTTGCTCCTGCTGTGTTGCTTGGCCTTCCTCATCCCCGCCGCCTTCCAGGGGCGAGGGAGGGATACTCCCGGATACGTCGCTCCCTCGTGAGTATACAGGACTCGTGTCCCCCTCCCTCCAGATGTTGTGGCACTCGCCTTCCCAACCTTCGGGTTATCCCGCCTTCCACTGTGATGACTCGCCTTCCCTAACCACTGTGATAACTTGCCTTCCCAAACCACTGTGATAATTCGCCTTTCACTATGATAACTCGTGTTTTCGACCACTGTGATAACTCGCCTTTCCAAGCACTGTGATAACTTGCCTTCCCAAACCACTGTGATAACTCGCCTTTCACTATGATAACTCGTCTTTTCGACCACTGTGATAACTCGCCTTTCCAACCACTGTGATAACTTGCCTTCCCAAACCACTGTGATAACTCGCCTTTCACTATGATAACTCGTCTTTCCGACCACTGTGTTAACTCGCCTTTCCGACCACTGTGATAACTCACCTTCCACTGAGATAACTCGCCTTTCCCAACCATTGCGACACTCGCCTTCCCAACCACTGTGATAACTTGCCTTCCCAACCACTGTGATAACTTGCCTTCCCAACCACTGTGATAACACGCCTTCCCAACCACTGTGATAACTCGCCTTCCCAACCACTGTGATAAGACGCTTTCCCAACCACTTCTCAAACCCATCTTGCTCACTCCCTCAAGGTAGGAGTTCTCTTTGGAACTGAGGAGAAAAAAAGAAATACTCAAGTGTGGGATATTAGATCCCAAGTGTACCACTGGTGCTAATTTACCACCAGAGTTGAGGATAAGAGAGGAAGTATCGTAGCCACTTACGCTATGTTGAACCCCTTCCTTTGTGTTCTGCTGGTGAAGACGTGAGTGTCTATAACAAAGAACATGGCTTCTTTGTACAGGTCCTACGTAGAACACAAGACAGTCCATCTCAAACACTTAGGTGAAGATTTCTTTCTTAAATCTGTATGTGACTAGAGGGGTAGTCCTTTTTTTCCTTCCTTCCATCATCCTTCCTTCCTTCCTTCTTTCCCTCCTTCATATTTTGAGAAACTGGTCACTTGCGTTTTCTACTTCATGAACACAAGACAGTTCATCTCAAACACTTACGTGAATATTTCTTTCTTAAATCTGTATGTGACTGGAGGGGTAATTCTTTCTTCCTTCCTTCCTTGCTTCTTTCCTTCCTTCATATTTTGAGAAACTGGTCACTTGCGTTTTCTACCACATGACCAAACATCTTCGAATTCCTAACAGCTTCTCAAAGGCACTGTAACACAACGAGGATGCAATGAAATAGATTGAGAAATCTTCGACAGTGAATTACACTGCCATCTTGTAAATAGAACTGATGCTTCCCTTACTGTTGCTCCTACAGGTCTTACTCCAAAGGCCCCACCCAGGAGGGGAGCTCCTACGCCGTCCAGCGTTCCCTGGAGGAGGGCGCCAAGAAGTTCCAGTAAGGTAATCAGGGCATCTCCTGCAGCGTCGCACTTCAAGTAAACCTCAACAGGATGTAAATAGTTTATTTTTGTATGATAACTGAGACAGTAGAGTGCCCTCATTAAGGCCATTTTATCTATCTAATACCCTTAGCCCAATCAATCGACCAGTCTTTCGGAGTGGAGGAACAGGTGGGTTGACTGTGGACCAACTGATGCGAGCAAAGATTCGAACCTCAGCGGGCTTCGACCTCCGTTCAGTGCATTACAGTCAGCAACGCTAACCACTACACCACGGAGATCCCCAGTTACAACGTCAGGCGATCAGCATCATCCTTGTTCCCTGGCCTCTCGTGTGGGTGGGTGCGTGTGTGTGTGTGTGTGTGTGTGTGTGTGTGTGTGTGTGTGTGTGTTCCCCTTCTGCAGCGTCTCCTTCAGGATGGACACGAACGAATGATAATATTCGTCGCCTTTTTTGGGCCGCTAGATCGAACTGTCGCCCCACATGGTCC
The DNA here is from genome assembly GCF_036320965.1 of Panulirus ornatus. Classification (NCBI taxonomy): domain Eukaryota; kingdom Metazoa; phylum Arthropoda; class Malacostraca; order Decapoda; family Palinuridae; genus Panulirus; species Panulirus ornatus. The sequence continues at coordinate 11,012,118 of NC_092290.1, read as the reverse complement.
CCACACCACCAGCCTCTTGCAAGAATTAAAATGATATAGATGAATTACATAGATATTTCTTCAATCAATCTAGTCTCTCCATTTTCTAATCATCTTCACACACCAAGCTTACCGTGTATGGCCTTGCTGAGCAATCTAACTTATCATAGCCTTGCTCGGCATCCTGATTTAGCCTTGCTCAGCATCCTAACTTATCATAGCCTTGCTCAGCATCCTAGCTATCAAGTCTTGCTCAGCATCCTAACTTATCATAGCCTTGCTCACCATCCTAACTTATCATAGCCTTGTTCACCATCCAAACTTATCATAGCCTTGCTCAGCATCCTAACTTATCATAGCCTTGCTCAGCATCCTAACTTATCATAGCCTTGCTCACCATCCAAACTTATCATAGCCTTGCTTAGCTTCCTAGCTATCATAGCCTTGCTCAACAACCTAACTTATCATAGCCTTTGTTAACTACCCTGTTTTAACATAGCAAAACAGACTAGACACGACGATAACAAAACACGATCATGCTAATCATATTGACCTAACGTGCTATGTTAAAAACCCATACTATATAAATCATGTACAGATGTAAAGATTAGATATATGTATAAATTATATGTACTTATAAATATATATATATATATATATATATATATATATATATATATATATATATATATATATATATATATATATATATATATATATATATATATATATATATATATATATATATATATATATATATATATATATATATATATATATATATATATATATATATATATATATATATATATATATATATATATATATATATAGGGTTATTGATTGGATGATTTTGTATGTGAATAAAGATGTATGATCTGTTCAGGAATGTATTCCGTAGAGCTATTTATGTAATTTATATAATTTATATTATAGCCTTAGTGTCTCATGCCCTAAATAAATTGGTCCCTTCCTTCTTTGTGTCCTTAATCCATCATTTCTGTAATCTCACAAAACCTGGTCATAATTCACAAGAACTTCTCACACACTCACATACACACATACAAAGGCAAAGGTGTGTGTGTGTGTGTGTGTGTGTGTGTGTGTGTGTGTGTGTGTGTGTGTGTGCGTGTGTGTTTGTGTGTGTGTGTGGAGGGCGAGAACATTATCTCGGAAAGCAAAAATGGGTATTTGAAGAAATAGTGGTTCGCTCAAACCACCTCACACCATATATTGTCCTCAAACATTTCATTTCCAGCACATCCACCCTCCTCCGCACAACTCTATCTATAGCCCACTGCTCGCAGCCATATAACATTGTTGGAATCACTATTCCTTCAAACACCCATTTTTGCCCTCCGAGATAACGTTCTTGCCTTCTACACTTTCTTTATCGCTCCCAGAACCTTCGCCCCCTCCCCCACCCTGTGACTCATTTTCATTTCCATGGTTCCATTCTCTGGCAAGTCCACTCCCAGATATCTAAAACACTTCACTTCCTCCAATTTTTCTCCATTCAGACTTACCTCCCAATCAACTCGTCCCTCAACCCTACTGAACCTAATAACCTTGCTCTTATTCACATTTACTCTCAACTTTCTCGTTTCACATACTTTTCCAAACTCAGTCACCAACTTCTGCAGTTTCTCACTCGAATCAGCCACCAGCGCCGTATCATCAGCGAACAACAACTGACTCTCTTTCCGAGCCTTCTTATCCCCCAAGAGACTGTATACTCGCCCCTCTCTCCAAAATATATATGCAGGGACACTAAAGTGTAATTTCAAATAGAGAGAACTTGGAGTAAGCAGAATGCCTTAAGAACCTGCAACTGGACAAGGCATCAAATGGAATAATTGGGAATGCAGCGATTGCGAAGGTGAACGAGAGAGAGCTGAGGTCTTTGGAGCGTTCGGGATTGTGTGGAAGGAAAGGTAAAGTGTCCATGTGGGGTAAGATGGGTATGTTTTAAGATACAGTTACTCCGACGTTGTTTTCATGGATGTGAGGTTTTGGCCCTGAACACAGAAGATACGAAGAAGGTGGATGTGCCAGAAAGGAGTTGCCTAAGGGTGATATGTGAGGGTGAGGTGAGTTGACTGCGTCAGACTGAGGTGTGGGGGTAAGAGTAGCCTGATTCAAAGGGCCGACTAGGGTTCGATTCAATGGTTTGGCTTCACGGGGAGGATGAGTGAAGAGAGATTAGCGGAGAGGATCATTGTGTTGGGGGTGTGTCTACACATCTGACTGAGTTAGCCGCTGTATTCCTCCCCTCCTGTGATATATCCTACTGGTCTGGCTGATACATTACTCCACTCTCTTGTACTATACCTCCCGTGCAATACTCGCTCGGCTGGTAAACACAGTCATTTTCCACTTAATGGGAAAGAAGAAACATAAAGCGATCTTTAAGGCAATTTGACACGCTAGATGGCGGGGGGAGAGAGAGAGAGAGAGAGAGAGAGAGAGAGAGAGAGAGAGAGAGAGAGAGAGAGAGAGAGAGAGAGAGAGAGAGAGAGAGAGAGAGAGAGAGAGAGAATAACTCTCAACCTGTGCTGTTTTCTTTAGTGCTTTGTGGCCTTAATAAATTCCGTACCCTACTCTCTGTGGGAAAGAGAACATGAGCACACACACACACACACACACACACGCACACACACACACACACACACACACACACACACACACACACACACACACACACACATACTAATTAATGTAATTTGTTAATTACTGGAAACTCGGGGACGACGCAAGCAGTCTCCAGGTCTGGTTTATATGTGGTTCCTCTCATACGCCATCTGGGCTTGAGCGGCTGGGTTTGGCCTTTTGAAATACTTTCTCTCGGTGCTCCTGTACGCCATCTTTATCCTAGAGGATAGATAGAGATCTATCCTTAGTTACCACTGATAGATAGAGATCTCTCCTTAGTTACCACTGATAGATAGAGATCTCTCCTTAGTTACCACTGATAGATAGAGATCTCTCCTTAGTTACCACTGATAGATAGAGATCTCTCCTTAGTTACCACTGATAGATAGAGATCTATCCTTAGTTACCACTGATAGATAGAGATCTATCCTTAGTTACCGCTGATAGATAGAGATCTATCCTTAGTTACCACTGATAGATAGAGATCTATCCTTAGTTACCACTGATAGATAGAGATCTATCCTTAGTTACCACTGATAGATAGAGAGCTATCCTTAGTTACCACTGATAGATAGAGATCTATCCTTAGTTACCACTGATATGTGTGCGTGTTATGACTCCAGGAGACGCTACCGGACTCTGCCTGTCTCGTGATGAGGTCATCCTTGACGAGGCTCTGTCTCACTGGAGTGGATTTTTTACGTCTCTGATTCCAAAGGAGTTCTTCCTCCTTTCGCTGCTACTGATTGTAGCGCAGCCTTGAAGCTTAAGCAGCAGCCCCTAGAGAAGAGAGTAGATGATGATAATGATAATGATAATGATAAGAAGTGATAATCACTCAAGAAGCTGTAGATTGTGTTGAAGACATTGCTTTCCCATTCTTCGCTGAAGAAAAAGAAGAAAGAATCCCGTTTTCTATGCTATCATCAAAGGAGTCTGTTTGTTGATGATGACGATACCTCATACCACTGGACTAGTGTGGGGGGTCATCATGACGCCCCACAGAACACTTGAAAGGTGTGGAGACAACGAGTTTCCATTGTCCTGTATGGACACCGATGGAGGGCGCACAGACAGTCACGATCCATAGATACGTTACTTCCTAACTCTTGGCTTCGACTGTCTGCCTTCCAGCCAGCCAGGGGCGAGAGAGAGAGAGAGAGAGAGAGAGAGAGAGAGAGAGAGAGAGAGAGAGAGAGAGAGAGAGAGAGAGAGAGAGAGGCCTGGTCATCACCACAGATGGTCCCTGTAAACAGTTGCGCTAAATTCATGAATGCAGTACGAGCGAAACTTGAATATACATATAATTCTTTTTTTATTCCTTTGGCCATTACGTCGCGACATATGCGTGTGTGTGTGTGTGTGTGTGTGTGTGTGTGTGTGTGTGTGTGTGTGTGTGTGGCTGTATGGCATCCTTTCACTCGACTTTTCCTGCGTAATTCGCCAGTTTATGGCACTGTTCCAGACGGTAGGTCCGGCTATAAAGCGGAGTGGAGGCGACGGAGATGCCTTAGTCTCTGACGACAAGCGACGCCCTCGCGGGAAGGCATCAACATCGCCGTCGTCTCTCCTGTCTCTCACACACGTAGTAATGTCTCTCAGTGGTAGGTTGACGGGCTGGTAGTAATGTCTCTCAGTGGTAGGTTGACGGGCTGGTAGTAATGTCTCTCAGTGGTAGGTTGACGGGCTAGTAGTAATGTCTCTCAGTGGTAGGCTGACGGGCTAGTAGTAATGTCTCTCAGTGGTAGGCTGACGGGCTAGTAGTAATGTCTCTCAGTGGTAGGTTGACGGGCTGGTGGTAATGTCTCTCAGTGCTAGATTTACGCTCTGGAAGTAATGAAACCAGCTTCCTCCTCCATGATCCAGGGATGATGGTGACTGGTTTAGCGCTGGTTCTCCTGGTGGTGGCCGACGCCCTCGCTGAGGACGCCCTCCACCATCATGACCAGGAGGAGGCGGGGATCGCTCGCCTCCTCTTCGACGTCACCTCCCACATCATCACCCTGGACAACGGCCTCTCCTCCGCCGTGATGGGACTCGTTATACTGATCACCGTGACCGGCCTGGCGGTGTATGGCGCGCTTGCGCTCGGCAGGGAATCGACTGGACTCCTCACCCAACCTCTGTAAGTAGAGCAACGCACTCGTACAACAACAACACACACACACACACACACGCACGCACTCTTTCAAACTCACCCTCTACGAATATCTTAAGAGCATGCGATAAATGATAACACTTTTCTCACGTTAGATAAAGATTGATTGACATTATCTTTGATAACTACATTACGGACGCCTCGATCGCTACAGGTCCCTGGTTACCCCATCGCTCGAGGAGGCATCCAGCGCCATCCAGCAGCTCCTGGAGGAGGCGACGAAGAGGTTACAGAAGAGAGGGTCCAGTGACAAGGCAGCAGCCACCCGGCTGTAGGCTGCGTTCACCCCACCACGTCAGGAGACGCGAGCGCTATGGCGGTTCAGGAACAACACAGCCCCTCAGATGTAACACAGCCCCTCAGATGTAACACAGCCCCTCAGATGTAACATAGCCCTTCAGATGTAACATAGCCCCTCAGATGTAACATAGCCCCTCAGATGTAACATAGCCCCTCAGATGTAACACAGCCCCTCAGATGTAACATAGCCCCTCAGATGCAACACAGCCCCTCAGATGCAACACAGCCCCTCAGATGTAACACAGCCGATCAGATAAACGTATATCAGTGCTGTCCACATACATCTCTTCCGAAACATGGCATAGATGTTTACATTAAGATAGATATTGAGAGTAAACAAAGCTAATCAGACACACCAGACTTACAGACATAACAAAGATGATCAGACATAATATAGCTGTGTGGGCAAAACACAGACCTGCTTAGATATAACGTAGGTGGACATCATACGTTAGGTGAAGAAACTTCCTTTTCTGTATACAGTATCTTTTGTTCTCTCTCTCTCTCTCTCTCTCTCTCTCTCTCTCTCTCTCTCTCTCTCTCTCTCTCTCTCTCTCTCTCTCTCTCTCTCTCTCTCTCTCTCTCTCTCTCTCTCTCTCTCTCTCTCTCTCTCTCTCTCTCTCTCTCTCTCTCTCTCTCTCCCCCACAGTTACTTAGATCAAGTACAAAGACACAGTCTCAGCCACATGTCTATCTATGCTTGTATAGAACATCATCTATCGAAGACACGAGTCTCCAGCCCTCCTGTATTTCATCTATAGTTGTCTAAATATAAGATATTGTTTTCGTATAGATATCTTAAATAAAAGATCGTTTATTCTATCTCATGTTTCTTTATGTTTTTGTTTTTTTGCTTTTGTTTTTGTTTTTATTTGTACCGAACATCTTTGGTGGAGATTGTCACAGTCTACATGGACGCCTTGCATATTTACGGTTGGCTGAAGATGTAAGAATGTACTCAGTTATATACAGTTAGAAAACCTTAGACACACGTAAGTTTATATATATATATATATATATATATATATATATATATATATATATATATATATATATATATATATATATATATATATATATATATATATATATATATATATATATATATATCATACAAACCTCCAACAGCCAGGATCGAAACCCGGGACCCCTGTGCAACAGGTGGGAGCGCTACCGCTATTGGGGGCGATCGTAGCCTGTTGCACAGGGGTCCCGGGTTCGAGCCTGGCTGTTGGAGTTTTGTATGTTCCATGAAGGTGCGCGCTCATATGCACTTTGTTGAAAGCAAAAAAAAAAAAAAAAATATATATATATATATATATATATATATATATATATATATATATATATATATAGATAGATAGATAGATAGATAGATAGATAGATAGATAGATAGATAGATAGATATATAGATAGATAGATAGATCAAACCCCATAACTATCCACCAACTCCAAACATAAACAAAAAAATAATCCTATATCTGCTTCAATTTACAGCAACATGATCTGGCAGATCATCCATCCCCCACCAAACACAACACGACAACACATATACACATAAATGAAACAGCCTTAAACGGCCCACCTTCTCAGCCCAGTCTTGACGTAGAGTTCACCTCCATCAATCACACACCCATCTGAAACCACACACACTCCCCAGGCGTGCGAGGGTTATGATTTCTCGCTTGTATTCTGAGCGCGGCCCATCTCTCCAACGTTACACATATCAATTCATCAAGTTCCATGACACCCTCAGATGCAACTTCCATGTTAAATGATTACTTTCCTTAATAGCCCTGCTCTCACCCTGCGAAGACATACAAACATACTTCACCTGTGGTTCAAACCAGTGGACGTGGCCCGCTCCCTGGGCACTGCATTACTACATAACAAAAAGTAATAACATCTGCCTTAAACGGGTCATCTACCCCTCAAGAGGAAAATAGAAGGTGAAACTTCGTCTACCGAAGATAGCTACACACAATCCTGGTCGTCTAGTGTGGCTACAGCGAGAGAAGGTGGTGACAAATGACTTCGCGACATACATATATACAGTACATACATCTCTGCTTTGGGCCCGTCGACACTATATACCTTCTCTTACCTACCTGCACATCATACCTCACCACAGACTCAAACCTCTACAAGTTTTCCCATTGTTAAAGTCCAGCACAGCCTGCCTCCTGCCTCCGTGGATCCACCAGTGTGTCGTTTGTGTGGAAGACATTGTGATACTGATCACACACACACACACGCACGCACGAGCCAATTCTGAACGTATCATACCCGAATTTTAAGAATTTCTTCCGGTTGGAACTCAAGAAGACACAGACAGCCCTCTATTCCCGGGAATGATCATCCTGCAGGGCATAGACGGGATCTGTGCTGCCTTAACACTATCATCCACATCATAGGACTTACGAACATCCTCGATCCGAGACAGTGCGAACCCCCTTGCAACGAGACCCCGAAGCCTCGCTCCAGAGGAGTCGATCCGCTTCGTCCTTTAAAGAGCGCTGTGGTGGCTTCTTCCCTCCTCCCTCTCCGTCAGAGTTTCGACCGTCTCTCTCTGTGCTCACACTGCAGCCGCACTGAGTGACGGGGTCCCTCTACGGCAGCCCTGCGCCAAGTGGGCCACAACAACGGAGGGAGGAAATGCGATCCAGAAAGCCTCATCTCCCGAGATGATTCCGTCGTCGTGTGAGTCATGGAATCAATCCGCTCCGAGCGATTTGGCGCCGCGCGTGCGGCCCCAACACGCACCCGCGCGCACCCCTCGAAGTGGCCACCTGTTGGGTCCACGGAGCTTGTTTACTGTAGGAGGGTCTCTCAAAGCGCGCTAATTAGCCTCATTGCTTTCACAGACCACAGGCATGACCAAGCGATCCAACTCAGGTCTCCCGGACATGTCGGCTGTTGGGGAGGGTGTCATGGTGGCGTGTGCTGTACCTGCATCACCCGCTCTCCAATGCCTCGGCGTCAGCAGAGGTAAGGAATATAATTCGGACGGCCTCCCATCCTGAGTTTCAAGGCAGAATACTGACCGAGACACTGAAGGACACAGTAGCATCATCATGGCCATTACTAGCCTAAGAAAATGTAGCGTATGACGAGCTTGAATCAAAAGGGAAATGATGGTAAACTGTCGTGTGTGTTTTCTTTTTTCCCCTGTAGATTTGCAGACTTATCCCTGGGGATAGGGAGAGAAAGAATACTTCCCACGTATTCCCTACGTGTCGTACAAGGCGACTAAAAGGGGAGGGAGCGGGGGGAGTCTGGAAATCCTCTCCCCTCTTGTTTGTTTTTTTTTAATTTTTCCAAGAGAAGGAACAGAGAAGGGGGCCAGGTGAGGATATTCCCTCAAAGGCCCAGTCCTCTGTTCTTAACGCTACCTCGCTAACACGGGAAATGGCGAATAGTTTGAAAGAAAGAAAAGAAAAGAAAGATTTGCAGAGAATGTATATCTACTGATGAACACAAAGGCCTGCACAATGAAGCATGGAACCCCTGTACAAAGAGGACATACAGCTAGACCAGAGCAACAAGGGGGAGGGAAAAATTGTTTAAGTATAATAGGATTTTCCTCTTCGTCGAAAAGGGATTTAAGTAGCCAAAAGGCGATCCTTTAGGACAGCCACGGATCTGAGTCGTGCACTTTAGTTATCATAACCTACTAACCCGAGCGTCAGGTCAAAGGGACAGTAGTGTGTGGGTGGATCCTCTTTTGGTGGTGTGGGTTAAACTAATTCAATGGGAGGGAGGGAGGGGGAAATCACCGGGCATTTATATGCAGGGAAACACACGAGTTAACCTCAATACGCCATCCATTTTCTCCTCACGTAATTCCGCCATGGCTGCGAGGAATTACTTTGCTCACAGCGTCGTGGCATCTATCAAGCAACGCTTGACCACAAATTGCTCTCGTGTACATAGAGGTGCTGTGGAGAGGTGGTATATAAAGACATGACGTGGTCTGGAGACGGGTAGTTTGGCTGGTTTCAGGAGGCGACAACATACACCTTACTCGCCTCTTCGGTCGCCAGAGAATCGTGCCAGCAACACACCCAGATGCTCTCTAACGGTAAGGACTGAGGTCCATAATCAAGGCCATCTCATTAACGACACACACACACACACACACACACACACACACACACACACACACACACACACATCCTTGGCTAAACCAGGTACTCAGGTTGGGAGACAACTTGTTAGGGGGAGGATGAACAGCTGGGTTGACTGTGGACTGACGGCAGCGGCTAGGATTCGAACCTATGCGGGATCGACTGCGAGTCAATGCGTCCTCAGCCATGTAGCACTGAGGGAGGAACTATTCGTGTGGCGCCTCACCCAACTTCACCAGCACCACACCACCCTACCACACCACCAGCACCACCACCACACCACACTACCACACCACCACACCACCACCACACCACAGTACCACACCACCATCACCACCACCACAACACACTACCACACCACCACACCACACCTCGAGTTTCTATCGCCGCCTGCGTCCAAGTCACACTGCCTCTCCCCCTTCATCTCCCCACATGAGACACGGGCTTAAGATTAACAAACATTACAACCAAGGTTCATCATGTCTGTCTCGAGTGTAGACCTGTTGTGTCCATGAGTCAGGGAGACGTGAAGTGCACGATACATCAAGGACTCTGACATGGTCTACCTCAGTGGAACCAGAGGCATCGCAACAGCCGGTGTTGATATGGAGTTGCATGTGGAAGAAGAGTTCCTCATATACAACCTGCACCTCCTCTTCGCCTCCCTCACTCCCTCCCTCTCTGTTCTTCCTCTCTCCCTCCCCAACTGCTCTTCTTCTTCCTCTCTCCCTCTCTGCTCCTCCCTCCCTTCTCTTCCTCTTCCTCCCTCCCTCCCTGCTCTTCCTCTTCCTCCCTCCCTCCCTGCTCTTCTTCTTCCTCCCTTCCTGCTCTTCCTCCCTCCCTCACTGCTCTTCTTCTTTCTCCCTCCCTCCCTGCTCGTCATCTTCCTCCCTCCCTCCCTACTCTTCTTCTTCCTCCCTCCCTGCTCTTCCTCCCTCCCTTCCTGCTCTTCCTCTTCCTCCCTCCCTGCTTGCTCTTCCTCTTCCTCCCTCCCTCCCTACTTTTCTCTTCCTCCCTCCCTCCCTGCCCTTCCTACCTCCCTGTTCTGTAGCTTCCTGACGGCTGTGGTGAGGTCCAGACCCCTCGCCCTGAGATGTGTGGGCCACGCCATCACACGTCCCTCGGAGTCTGTGTTGTTCATCACCTCAGTGTTGCAGGAACATTTGTCGCCGTGATGGTGGCGCTGCTCGCCGCCAGCCACGCTGCCGCCGCCGCTGGAGCCCTGCAGAAGGAGAAGATGGGGAACGAGGTGGCTCAGGAGGGACGACAGGAGGTGGATATAAAGGAGGAGGAAGACTCGAGGCTCTTCTTCGGGACCGGCAGCACAGGCACGGGCACCGACGACGGCCAGAACCTCACGGTCACCCTGGGCGGCGCCACGATCTTACTGTTCGGGGCGGCGGTGGTGGCCTGCATGGTGGCTATGACCATCGTCCTCGCCGTCCTCCTGCTGGGGGGCAGGGACGAGGCCACAGGCTACGACGCGACCTCGTGAGTACTACTGACCTGCCACATCATCTCCTTCACCCACCACCCACCCCATCTGCATGAGATGGCATCCCTGAATTACCCGACCACCCTCATGCCCTTAGCCAGACCCCCATTACCTTCCCTCTCTTCCAGTGCACGGGTCACTAGTCCCTGGTAATGATTACATTGAAGTGGTCACTAGTCCCTGGTAATGATTACACTGAAGTGGTCACTAGTCCCTGGTAATGATTACACTGAAGTGGTCACTAGTCCCTGGTTATGATTACATTGAAGTGATCAGCCGATTATTTTCACCTCAAATGAAGCATTGATTATTTTTATTCCCCCATTGTCAAAGTCTCGATTCATCCTAGCTTAACCATGACCCATATAGAAGAACTCCTTCTTCTTCTTCTTCTTCTTTCAACAGGTCGTACGCCTCCGTTCCCAGCTACGGGGAGGAAACCTACGCTGTCCACCGCTCCCTAGAGGAAGCCGCCAAGAAATTCTCGTAGCGACAGACACACACACACACACACACACACACACACACACACACACCTGGAGAAACCAATCATCATGACGTCCTTTTTGTTCGTGTTCCTTTGAGTCTCCCACTATCAGACATACTTGTCACATTTGTATATAAATGAATGATATATGATAATAAATTATATGATGATTCCTGTACGGCGTTTTTTGAGTTATTCTGTGACCAACACTTATTTTTCTCTTTAGTAAGCCACGAATTTCGTAGATTTACTCTCACGAGCACTCTGACGGTGTGGGTATAAGGGGCTGACTAACATGATGTCTATCACTAGAACCATTAGCATAATCAGTTAAGGAAGGACGCCAAAGAAGATAGCAAGGCTATAGTTTGAGGCCATAGACACAAATCTCTTTTTTCCCCCTGCGGAATATGGGATAAAAAAAAAAAGACTTCTGATTATAGCTACATTTTGTTTAGTATGATGTGGCAAGGAATGTTGGCGTAGGGAAAGAGTAGGTCAGACGCGCTTGACTTAAAAGGGAGACCTGTTGGTTATGGAGGGAACAAGGGAAACAGGAGAATTCCATGGTGAAGGTGGAATAATGAAGTGAAAGATGCTTCGAAAGGCTGGGGGTAGAAGGGGGGTGCACTGAATATGCAAGAGGGTGTGGGGCGTGGAAGGGATGGGTCAAATTGAAGCTGTGTGGTATACAAGAGCCGACGTGTTGTCCATGGACTGAACCAGGGCATATGAAACGGTCAGGGGACACAATGGAAAGATTTGTAGGGCCTGGTTGTGGAGAGGGAGCTTTGGTTTCGGTGCATTATATATGGTAGATAGCAAGTAGATGTGAGCGAATAAGGTCGTTTTCTATTTGTTCCTGGTGCTACCTTCCTATGGTAAGAATCGACGAAGAATCACACACACACACACGCACACACACACACACACACACACACACACACACACACACACACACACACACACACACACACACACACACACACACACATACACACGTGTGTGTGTGTGTGTGTGTGTGTGTGTGTGAAGTAGACAACAGAAAGACGTGCAAATATTTAGTTCAATAGCCGGATTTTCTCAGTGTGGGAGATGCCTCTCCCCAGTATGAGGCTGGCGCCCCTGGGAGCATCACGCTCCACTAACCCATGGACATATAAACAACGACCCCTCATCCCATACCACTGGGCGAGAGGCTGAACATGTTGACCCCCTCACTCACACCTCACACCTCACACAGCAGGACACGTTGGCCCCTCACTCACACCTGAACACAGCAGGACACGTAAACCCCCCACTCACACCTCACACCTCACACAGCAGGACACGTTGACCCCCCCTCACTCACACCTTACACTTCACACAGCAGGACACGTTGACCCCCCTCACTCACACCTCACACCTTACACAGCAGGACACGTTGACCCCCCTCACTCACACCTCACACCTTACACAGCAGGACACGTTGACCCCCTCACTCATACCTTACACCTCACACAGCAGGACACAGAAATAGATATAACTCGAGCGTCTACCCTCACAAGTTACAGGTCTCATAAAACTGAGTAATACACCCAGACAAAACAAACCACACACACCAAACAATCGAAATCACAAAACAAATCCAAATTCTAAACAGCTCCATTACCACACTCATCACTGAAATGGCAAAGAGCAAAACCCAACATTCCTTCCTTAATTCTATGAACCACAAAACTCACAGACCTCAGCACGGTAGCTCGTTAAAAACAAAAAAAAAAAAGAATCAACACCTCTATCTTCGTCCCAGTCCCTACACCTCCAGAGCGTCTGACCCACTCCAACAAAGTCCCTCATACCAAAGAACACACAGACGTACTCGCGAAACACTGTTCACAGACCAGCCATAAAACAAACCACACCTCGGAACGGGAAAAGTCATAAAAAGGTATCCATTTAGAGGCAGATGTTCCCCCTCTCCCCTCCTGCCCTCACAACCACTGTGTGGAGCAATACAGTTGGAATCTTAAAGACCTTTCCTGCAACAGAACTAGACAGTATATCAGACTCCCACATAAAACGTATTGGTTTAACTCCATTTCAAGTGATTACAGATAGCTTCAGCCATCCCTGGTCACGCTCACAGAAATTCCGGAGCATCTGAAAAGTTGCCAGAAAGGATCCAATCCTAAAATCCCCCGAAAACCACCTGACTTGCCCTTCTTCCAATACCCTTTAACACTACCATCTTCTGCATCCAGTATAAGAGATGATGCATAACAGAATTAAGCAAACTATTATTCTCTCAAATATTCATCGTGGCTTTAGGCACTGATCACTTCGCCACCACATTGTACACAAAACTCGACATGTTCTGGGAGACTTTAGCCAACGACAACCCCCTTCCCGCACGCTTCTAGTGGCAATAGGCATCAACAAAGCGTTTGAGATCACCTCCTTACACCTCGTCGTACAAATGATACTTGACTGCACCATCCATGGCAACAACAAAAAACGAAAATGGTTAACCAACTTCATAGTTGGCCACCAAACCAGAGTTACCCATTTCCAAAAGCCTTAAATTCTACAGTGGCGTTCTCCAAGGAACAGTTCTTTCTCCAACCCTCTCCAAGCGCTTCCTACTTAACCCTCCGACCACCTCCTGCAGGCCACAGTATGTGGAGGAACCTTACAATCACACCACACCACACTAGCACGGCACAGGCAGCAAGCATGAAGCACTCAATCACACGCATGGATGACTGGCTCATTCAGACCCGAATATCTGTATCGCGAGTTTTCAGTCCACCAATTAACCTTGGAGAGATGTGGGTCCAACTTGCACCCGCCAGTCATCTTGAAAGGCCAGTCGTTCCCAGTCAACGAAACTCCAACGATCCTGGGCATATTATACATATTATACATATTGTACATACACATGAACGCCTTTCACTCCTTACGCCACACACATCAACATAAGGCAGGATGATGAAGTTTGGGATGTATGGATATACTGTATGTATGCATGTATGTATACATGTTTGTATACATGTATGTATGTATGTATGTATGGATGGATGGATGGATGGATGGATGTATTTATGTATGTATGTATTTATGTATGTATGTATGTATGCATGTATGTACGTATGTATGTATGTATGTTGTCTACGTACTTATGTATTTCTTTTCATCTGTATGTATATACGTCTGTCTGGTTGCTCGTATCGATGAATTATACTGTGAAATACACTCACGCACCTGAAGATAAATGAGACAGATAAATGAGGCAATGATGAATTTATAAACTCATGACGAAAATCATATACTCAAGCGAGAGTCTAAAACAAAACACTGAAAGTCAGAGAAGTAAGTGTAGAAATCAAGAATTTATTACAATGACGTGGAGAAAGTGTGAAAAATATATATATAAAAAAGAAAATATATTAAAAAAAAAAAAAAAAATATATATATATATATATATATATATATATATATATATATATATATATATATATATATATATATATATATATATATATATATATATGAAATATATATATATATATATATATATATATATATATATATATATATATATATATATATATATATATATATATATATATATATATCAAACGTTGGAAATTGGTGGAATATTTTCAGTTCTTTGGACCCAACTGGGTTATGGGGAAGTGAGAGAAAACTGTCTCACTGTGAGAGTGACTTTTCACATTGGTTGTTTGTGAGTGTGTGTGTGTGTGTGTGTGTGTGTGTGTGTGTGTGTGTGTGTGTGTGTGTGTGTGATCAGAGTTATAGACAATTGAGGTTTATGAACCATGTTACACACACACACACACACACACACACACACACACACACACACACACACACACACACACTCAAATTATTGCTAATAACTCGACGAATGGACGATAAGTGACGTAAATCATCAGCTCAAACGCTCCATCTAGACCAACGCCACAGGATATAATTGAAAAAAAGAGCCTTATTTATCCCCTCCAAGTGACCGCATCAGTGAGCCCCACACGGAGGTAAACGAAGGATTCGATCCTACAAAAGAGATAAACGAAGGATTTGATCCCATAAAAGAGGCAAACGAAGGATTCGATCCCACAAAAGAGGTAAACGAAGGATTCGATCCCACAAAAGATGTAAACGAAGGATTCGATCCTACAAAAGAAGTAAACGAAGGATTCAATCCCACAAAAGAGGTAAACGAAGGATTCGATCCCACTAAAGAAGTAAACGAAGGATTCGATCCCACAAAAGAGGCAAACGAAGGATTCGATCCCACGAAAGAGGTAAACGAAGGATTCAATCCCACAAAAGAGGTAAACGAAGGATTCGATCCCACAAAAGAAGTAAACGAAGGATTCAATCCCACAAAAGAAGTAAACGAAGGATTCGATCCCACAAAAGAAGTAAACGAAGGATTCGATCCCACAAAAGAGGTAAACGAAGGATTCGATCCCACAAAAGAGGTAAACGAAGGATTCGATCCCACAAAAGAGGTAAGCGAAGGATTCGATCCCACAAAAGAGGTAAACGAAGGATTCGATCCCACAAAAGAGGTAAACTAAGGATTCGATCCCACAAAAGAGACGTGAAGACCTCTGTGCCTTCTGGAGCTTCGACTGTTGGTGTGGTGGTGTGTGGGTGGGTGGGTTGGGGGGAAAAGGCCATCTGGTCAGCTGCGGAGACGTCTGTGCCAGCTGGCCGGGGAACTCATCTATATAAAGCCTGGGAACGGCCAGGAGGACCTCCAGTTGGATAAGTGCAGCGGAGGTGTTAGCTAGTGGTGTTGGGTGGGGTTCGTGTGTGTATATATGTGTGTGAGAGAGAGAGACAGAGACCAATCATCGACAGCCTCGGCCTCTTCCTCCTCCTGCAAGACCAATCATCGACAGCCTCGGCCTCTTCTTCTTCCGCCTCCTGCAAGACCAATCATCGACAGCCTCGGCCTCCTCCTCTTCCTCTTCCTGCAAGACCAATCATCGACAGCCTCGGCCTCCTCTTCTTCCTCCTCCTGCAAGACCAATCATCGACAGCCTCGGCCTCCTCGTCCTCCTCCTGCAAGACCAATCATCGACAGCCTCGGCCTCCTCCTCGTCCTCCTCCTGCAAGACCAATCATCGACAGCCTCGGCCTCTTCCTCCTCCTGCAAGACCAATCATCGACAGCCTCGGCCTCCTCCTCTTCCTCCTCCTGCAAGACCAATCATCGACAGCCTCGGCCTCCTCCTCCTCCTCCAAGATCAACCAACCAGCACAATGGCCTTCAAGGGTAGGCTGCAGTGTCCCGTCAGGATGTGAGCAACGCAGTGAATTGTTCGTGTATGGAGAGTGACGACACTGTGGTGTACACGAGGGAGGGTGGAAGGGTTTCAGGGTCCTGGGTCGGCTTGTGTGTTCTCTCTCTCTCTCTCTCTCTCTCTCTCTCTCTCTCTCTCTCTCTCTCTCTCTCTCTCTCTCTCTCTCTCTCTCTCTCTCTCTCTCTCTCTCTCTCTCTCTCATGACCTTGAAATATCACAGCCAAACGAACGCTTTTAGAGTCCATTATTCTATTATATTTGACCCAGAGATGACTCTTTCAGGCTGTGAGCTTGATTGATTTTTTCTCTTATACGAATTTTAGTGGTCTGCAGTGGTGGGTGTGGCGGAGTTGGGGCGTGGCAAGGAGCCTTGAGGTGCGATGGGGTCGTGGCAGGCAGCCGTGAGGTGTGGTGGGGGCGTGGCAGGGAGTTGTGAGGTGCGGTGGGGGTGTGGGAGGGAGCTGTGAGGAGCGGTGAGGGCGATGGAAGGAGGCGTGAGGTGCGATGGGGGCGTGGCAGGAAGCCGTGAGGTGCGGTGGGGGCGTGGCAGGGAGTTGTGAGGTGCGGTGGGGGCGTGACAGGGAGGCGTGAGGTGTGGTGGGGGTGTGGCAGAGAGGCGTGAGGCAGAGCCACTGACAGCTGCCTGTCAAGTGTGTTGGGGATGGAACGTCGCTAGGAGCCCTGAGGCAGGGAGTGTGTGTGTGTGTGTGTGTGTGTGTGTGTGTGTGTTTGGACCGCCCCTCCACTGCCACATACCCCTCAACAATAGATGGGTCTTCATTGTGTCCTAGACTATGTATATATGTGTCTATTATCATCATAATATCATTTTCATCAATTCCTCACATTTGTCTGATGTCTGACGCTTGTGTCGTCCTGTGTTGCAGGACCACTGGCTCTCCTGCTGGTGGTGACGTCGAAGGTTTTCGTCTCCTCCACCGTCCTCGCCTCCCACGAGCAGCAGCGACAGCAGGAGCAGGACAAGGATGACCTCCGGCTCCTTATCACAGGCTCGAGCGACTCTGTCATCATCGGCAACATGCCTATGTTTGCCGTGAGCCTCTTCGCCCTCTTCGTGGCCGCTGTCATCATCGTCTCCACGGTGTTCGGTCGCGGGCGGGAGGCTGGCAGCTACCAGACGCCCAGGTCAGTCCAGCCACACACCATCAACACGGCCGCTTCTGCCCCGCGCCCCCTCCTCCACACACACACCCTTGCATCTGGCATACCTCCCATCTCCATCTTCTGAGGAACACCCTCCTTCTTCATCCCTTCGTCTGATACGTAGATTCTCCCTCCTGAGCTGCACTCACTCCCCATGACCCTCCCATGATACCACGGGCATGGGGCTGTATATTTACATGGGTGGCAGGTGTCGGGTTTGCTGGGTGGGTGTTGGGTGAGGGAGGAGAGGCAAGACGAGGGCTCCGGGCGGTCATTTGTAACGCCCACTGTCGGTGCCTGACTCTCCAGGTTGGAACGTGTCATTATGGAGTTGTTATTGCTCACGCATCCGTGTTTCCTTTCTTCCCTGTCGTTATTACAACGAGGAAAAAACTCTCATTGTGTGTGTGTGTGTGTGTTCCTTCCTTGTCAAAGGCTCTAGTGTGTTTGCCTATGGTCATATTTCTTGATGTCTTTGTGCGTATGCGCATGCATTCATGTGTTTACACACATGTATAGATTATCGACTTACAGCTACCTATTTTGCACCGGACGGGGAAGGGAGTTTTACACTCATGGGGGCCCCATTGTGTGCGTACGTGTGTTCGTGTGTGTGTGTGTGTGTGTGTGTGTGTGTGTGGCCAGTATGGAGACAGTCGTAGGCTTGTACCATCGCACCTGCGGCCGTGACTCTCTGCTTTCTCCTCATTTTCCACGAGAAAATGTTCTCATGAGTGTGAGGTAGCGGCTTGTGTTTCCTCCTCCTCCAGTAAGAGACCTGGAATTACCTTCTGCTCTCATCATTACCCACAGAACAATGCGGTTTAACTCATTCACTGTAAATATTCCTATAAATCCACGGGGGAAATGAAACACGGTAAGTTCCCAAGTGCACTTTCGTGTAATAATCACATCATCAGGGGAGATACAAGAGAGAAATATGAGTCAGTTGATATACAACGAAGAAACGTAGCTAGGAAGCCATTTGGTAAACAAGTGACGACACACACACACACACACACACACACATATATGTATAAATATATATATATATATATATATATATATATATATATATATATATATATATATATATATATATATATATATATATATATATATATATATATATATATATATATATGAAAGAAAAGAGAGAGAATGTTATATCGTCTTTACATGGTTGTTGAATATATTTGCAGGTATGTTTATTTCGCTATGTGTTTACAGAAATAGGGAGAGTAAGTTATGGTCTGTGGGTTCCAAATGATATTGGCCCATATGGCAGGCGAAACCTACCAATCTGTGAGGTGTTTTTAATAACATTATCTCTCCCTATCGCTCTCATTACATCGAGTTGTTTCTGAAGTACGTTTTCAATGATTCCCTCTTCCTTTAGCTTTTGTACTCCTCTTTGTACTTTTGATAACTCAACGTTCTCCCTCTTACCCCTGTAAAGAGTGGTGGTTTCCCAGTGGGGGTTCAGTCCTCATATATGATCCACTACCTTTAACCTCTAACTCTATTCACTCTCACACTGGTGAATCCCCCACTATGCCCCATACTTCCAACTCGTCTTACATCCCGTCCTTTGTCGTTCTTTTTCTCGCACAGAACAAATCTTCATCTCTCGATTCAGTTCTCTGCTGCATCTCAGAGTTGCGGAGGCAGAACACCTGGTCAGATTCGATTCTACGAAAATACAATGTGCAACTACATTTCTCTCTCTAGATCTCACCCCTTTCCCGCCATCAGATTTCAAAACACTGTATTCTGGCACTGTAGCGATGTGCATACATCGGGCACGACCATATCCTCCTTTACTGTATACTGGAAAAAAAACCTCCACATAATGAACATTACAGGTAGTGCTCTCTCTCTCTCTCTCTCTCTCTCTCTCTCTCTCTCTCTCTCTCTCTCTCTCTCTCTCTCTCTCTCTCTCTCTCTCTCTCTCTCTCTCTCTCTCCCCTCGTAGCCAGGGGTGCTGTCGAAAAATTCCTCCTCCCATCTTATCCCAAAATCACCTGTTATCACATCTCCTCCACCCGTGGCAGCGACCGTCCTGGGAAAGTCATAAACATCTTTGAGCAAAAACTACGCAGACAAAGCTACATTGTTGTCAGATCTTCCATCTCACCCTCAACCTTACAACTGTGTGTAATCTCCTTACAGCAGCTCTGGCACGCCCCTCCTCGCCTATGATGACGTCTCGGCTGCCATCAGTCGACTTTTGGAGCGAGCCAGCACCCGCTACCAGCAGGAAGGGGCACCAGTCACCACGAAGAGAAAGGGGTACCATCCACCGAGAGAGAAGTGAGGGATAGCTTTCACAACGAGGACTGAGAGGGGTACCGTCCACTACGAGGACTGAGAGGGGTACCATCTACTACGAGAAATGAGAGGGGTACTATCCACTACGAGGACTGAGAGGGGTACCATCCACTACGAGGACTGAGAGGGGTACCATCCACTACGAGGACTGAGAAGGGTACCATCCACTACGAGGACTGAAAAGAGGTACCATCCACTTCGAGGTCTGAGAGGGGTACCATCCACTACGAGGACTGAGAGGGGTACCATCCACTACGAGGACTGAGAGGGGTACTATCTAGTACGAGTACAGAAGGGGGTACTATCTAGTTAGAGAAGAGAGAGGTGTATCATCCACTACAAGTAGAGAGAGGCGTATCATCCACTACAAGTAGAGAGAGGTATATCATCCACTACAAGTAGAGAGAGGCGTATCATCCACTACAAGGAGAGAGAGGTGTATCATCCACTACAAGTAGAGAGAGGCGTATCATCCACTACGCCAAGGAAGAGAGTTACCATGTCACTCCTCTTCTTATCCACCTTCGTCCCTTATCCACCTCCATCATCCCATCTATCCCCTGAGTTTTACCATATACCGTTCATCAATCATTCCTCCTCGTCTCCGTGTTATCATCCATCTCTGTTATCTACCCCCTTTAATCATCACCTCCTCCCTGATATCACCTCAATTGCCAAACATCGTTTGATAAAAGGATCAATAAACGACTTCTGTCGCACCTCCCACACCCCAGTCACCTTCACTGAGGTAAAGTCAATCATTTTCCAGAGATTTCAAGCTCTAACGTTACTTCTTTATGCCCTGCATCAAATGACTTTCGTCCCATCATCGGCTTCAAACACATCAGCAGCTTCGACGGTGAATAAAGTCAGTCAGAAACACTAGGCCATGTGAAGTACGTCCTTGCACGAAGTCATTGATCCTTTATAAGTGTACATACATATTTGGTTGTAAATATATATATATATATATATATATATATATATATATATATATATATATATATATATATATATATATATATATATATATATATATATATATATATATATATATATATATATATATATACAACAGTGATAATTTGTAAATATATTCTTATACATATGTACATTGTTTGTTGTATATTGAATAGAGGATGTTATTGTACATTAGCATTTGTCTTTGTACGAAAGTCCGCCCCAGCTTCCACTCCTTGCCTGTTCCTTGGCATTTGGGATGTAAACACTCTGGTGTTGAGCACCTCCACCCTGTCAGGAGAGCACGACATCTGTCTATTATCCCCCCCACACACCCCTCAAGAAACATGTGTATATACCTCTTTCGGAACGAGTTACGATGTGTGGGAGCCCCAGTGTATAGTTTCCTATATCGATGGTAAAGTAAACACGGTCATTAATGTCAGTATATAGTGTTCTATGGCTAAGATATGATTAATATGATTATCATATATGATTAAGATTTATTGTAAAGTCTTTCTTCGTTTCTTTTCTCCCACCTTCAGTCCTTCACCTACAGCCACAGTATAGGGGATTCACATGAAAGAATATGATGATAATTCTTCTTTCATTCCTAGTGTGTAGGGCAATCAAATTCCCCCCTGCGATCCTCCGCCCGGTCAAGTAGTGACAATAGAGTCATCAAACTCAAATAATAAGAGTTAATTGGGAGTTTATTATAGAATATCAAACTCAAATGATAAGAGCTAATTCTGAGTTTATTATAGAATACGTTGACGTAGAATATGGATGTCGACGAAGGACCTATTACGAAGATTTAACACCCTCCAAAAGATAAGAAAACAATCCATTGCTCCTTCCCATCTGGCTGAATGTCGTCCCGCTCGCGCCTTCACATCCACCTGGCGTCGTGGGTATGTGTTCTAATTCCTTCCTTCATGTTCACTTGAGGGGTTGTGATACTCTCCAGCTGACATCCCAGTGTGCAGCTACCTACTGGAAATCCGATCATACCTTCTGCACGAGCAACACGCCCTTGCTTCTCCTCCTCCCTCACCAACTCACACGGCATTCCTTATCCTCCTCACCCCCAACTCGCTGTGGCAGTCATCAGCAAGCAGAACCCAGTGATGAAGACCAGCTAGTCATTTCCTTCCCAGCTTGTACCTTCCTGTACTTCTCCAGATGGGTTACAGTCACCATGTCATCGTCTGTAATAGACCTGGGAAACTGTATTGAGAGCCTCAGACACTGGCTTCTACCCCCTGTACTCTCGCCTGAACTAGAACAATGGATTTCCGAGCATGATGACCCCCAACGAGAACTCTGCTATGCTCACCTCTCGTGTATAACTTTTTTTTTATGGAGTTAATGGTGCTTGACGCGACACGTGTGTGTGCGTGTGTGTGTGTGTGTGTGTGTGTGTGTGTGTGTGTGTGTTGTGTGTGTGTGTGTGTGTGTGTGTGTGTGTGTGTGTGTGTGTGTGTGTGTGTGTGTGTGTGTGTGAGGAAGTCTGCTTGTGTGGGAACTCTTGTTTTTTTTTTTCTTTTTCTGTTTTGCCCCATCTTTACCAGAAAGTTCATTCTGAAAGCTGAGTTGTGAAGTCTGTGTTTTATGCTTGCACGCTGGAAGAATTATGCAGGAAGAGAAAAATTAGCACAGAGAGACTTAGAGAGAGAGAGAGAGAGAGAGAGAGAGAGAGAGAGAGAGAGAGAGAGAGAGAGAGAGAGAGAGAGAGAGAGAGAGAGAGAGAGAGTGGGGAGGTGGAGGGGGGATGGGTGGGAGGTACATGACCTGGCGTCTGACCCAGATGAGGCAGAGCGCCCCTGGTGCAGGGCACACTGGGCTGTATTTAAGGAAGGGGCACAGACCGGGCCGGCAGTTCTGAGTCTGCTGTCGCGGTCGTACCTCCCTCCCTCGCTCCCTCCAACCCTCCCTCCTGCCGTCTCTGCTCCTGCCCCACCACCTCGTCTCTCACCCACCACCCTTCACACCCATCACCCACCATCCCTCTATATCACCCAACAAACGCCCGTACTTTTACACCACCGGTCTGTGCCGTCTACCCCAACATCTGTGCCCTGCCCCTACTTCACCATCGGTGTTGACAAGACTCACACCCACACCCTCACGCCCATCGTAGTCAATATATTCCTCCACTGAACGCCCATCTTCAACAACACCCACGAAGCCTGCTTCAATCATGCACGCCCACGGTAAGGACCCTCACAAGAAAGTCCGGCTCCGTTACGTGACTAAATACGGGGGAGAAGTATCGGCTAGAGGGTTGTGCAGGCTTGCCTTGGATGACGGGAAGGCCGTGTGGGCTACTGTGTTGCAGCCTCCGTCTCTCTGTCAGTGCGGACCGTCAGTGGGGACGACGGTAGAAGGTTCAGATGCTGTACAGGAGCTTTCGATCCTGTGATGTATGGTCGGGAAGGATGGTCGAAGGGTTCATCCTTGATCTATCCGTATATTCCTGGAGATTACCCTCTTCGTTACTATTTGGGGTCATGAAGTAAAAGCTATTGGGTATATCATTAAAAGAGAAATCAGTCATTTGCGAGATAACGTTAGTGTCTAAGATCGTATTACAATCAAGACCAAAAGTTAAGACAGGAATTGGGAGGCTCCATGGTGGCGAGGTGACCTAATGTCAACTTACCACACAGACATCAGAGCGAAGTTTTGTCTGTACAACCAAGATCACACGTAGGACTCCAGTCGTCACTGTCACGTAACGTGGGGCAAGTTGGATCTGCGAGTAGGAGAAGAGGAGGAGGAGGAGGAAGGTCTTTAGTTACGTTAAGATACGCGTGACACATGTAACCTGACCTTACCTCAGAGCCTTGGTGGATTCTGTGAGCTCTAGGCTCATCAGCTGCCCTGGGTTATCGCTGGAAGTCGTCAGCGTCAGAGCTACGTCCGTATATCATCCACCAACTGAAGACTACATGGTCTTACACCTTCTTCAGGAGTTGAGGATGGTGCCTGAGACCACATACGCCCCCGAAGTGTACGTGGGATCCTGCAGCAGAGTGTTGTGGTGACCTGCCACACACACACACACACACACACACACACACACACACACACACACACACCTTCTTCAGGAGTTGAGGATGGTTCCTGAGACCACATACGCTCCCGAGGTGTACGTGGGATCCTGCAGCAGAACGTTGTGGTAACCACACCCACACACCCCACACACCCACCCACACCACCTCAGTGGCTCACCCGGTTCATTCTTGAGAAGCTGGTTATTTCGGAGTGCGGTTCCCGTTGGGAGAAAAGATAACTGGGTACACACAGATTGCTTCAGATGATGGATTATAATTCCTGTCTGATGACACTCATTTTGTGGGTTTTTCGTGATTTTTTGCGACTCAGATGCAATTCTGGGGATAATCGCAAAATGAACATCGCGTTACTTTACGGAGAGCGTTGCGCATCAACCTTGGTGAAAAGATATCTGGATCAGATGTCTTTTAGGCGGTATTTTGGATGCATGATCAGATTCTCATTGAAATCGAAGAGTCTCCATTTGATAAATGAAATGGCTGATTCACATGCGCGACTGAATTCTATGACTGAATTCTATCCACAACGATGTCTATTTCTTCTCTTCCTCGACTAGGGAGTGGAACTTTTCATCGTCTCATTTCCTTTTCTTTCCACTCAGCTCCTTTGCAAAAGGTAAGTCTCTCATTATCTTAAAAACACGGTTGACAATTTCTATTTCCGTCGTGTTACTCAGCAAGGCCCGATCTTGATGCAGGCATTGGTACGCAACTCCAGTACTTTGCATGGGTGTATATATCAAGAAAAAAAAGATGATAAGTAAAGGGGAACCATTACAATGCATCTCACGTATTAGATTACTTGCGTTTTGAAGAATGAAATGGCTATTATTCTCCTTATATGTTATTGTCTTGTATGATTGTGTATTTGTTTAGTTTGTGTGATTGTATAAGTTTGTGCATGTGTGTGACTCTCTGTCTGTCTGTCTGTCCCTCTGTCTTCTTGTCTGTCTATCGCTCTGTCTTCTTGTCTGTCTGTCCCTCTGTCTTCTTGTCTGTCTGTCCCTCTGTCTTCTTGTCTGTCTGTCCCTCTGTCTTCTTGTCTGTCTGTCCCTCTGTCTTCTTGTCTGTCTGTCCCTCTGTCTTCTTGTCTGTCTGTCCCTCTGTCTTCTTGTCTGTCTGTCCCTCTGTCTTCTTATCTGTCTGTCCCTCTGTCTTCTTGTCTGTCTGTGCCTCTGTCTTCTTATCTGTCTGTCTGCTCGGGGTAGGAGCGCTAGGAACTATAATCTGCAACGTTCCATCCACAGGAACACTGGCCGTGTTCCTGCTGTCCCTCCTCGTCGTGAGCCAGGCGGTCCAGGAACGGAACCCCTCCGTCGCAGGGAGCCACAGGCAGGGCAGGGTCGCCGACGCCCTCCGGGTGGCCAGAGAGGTCCCTGCGAAAGAGGCGAACTACGCGGGTGAGGGTCCATCGCCAGCAGCGCCAGAGGGGACCAAGGAGGGCGACCAGCCAGAGTGGGAGGGTCGGGGAATTCTAGGCCTGGCGAACCCCAACAACATCAGCGTCACCATCGACTCCGACGCCCTGACTACCCTCCTCTTTCTGGTGCTGGGCGCCATCGCTGTGGCTGTGATCACTGGCCTCCTTGGCGCAGGCACCGGCCTCTTAGGAGGCCTGTATGGGAATAAGTGAGTATATTGTCGAAAGGGGAAGAGTCTCTCTCTCTCTCTCTCTCTCTCTCTCTCTCTCTCTCTCTCTCTCTCTCTCTCTCTCTCTCTCTCTCTCTCTCTCTCTCTCTCTCTCTCTCTCTTTTCTGAGGCTTTCCCGTGTCGGGAGACCAGTCTCAACTCCCCCCCCCTCTCTCTCTCTCTCTCTCTCTCTCTCTCTCTCTCTCTCTCTCTCTCTCTCTCTCTCTCTCTCTCTCGTCCACACGCGGGAGAGCTGTAGTAGAGCTGAGCGTACACGGGCGTGTTCCCCCAGTGCATATTGTCCAATGAGGGGAGCCTTTCCTTTGCACCATGACCCGCAGGTGAGTACATGTGAGGAAATCGGGACTCACTAGTGAGGAGGAGTCATATGCCGTCGCCTTACCCATCGAATGCGTGTCCTTGTGTGAGACAGACCCATATTACCATAGGTTACTGCATCAGAACTTGTTATGAAATGGTCATTGCAGCGCTAGAAACAAACACAAAAAAAGGCTGCATGCGCTCACATCCATTTTCTAGCTGTCTTGTGTAATGTATCGAAACCACAGCCCCTTATCCCAAATCCAAGCCCAACAGACCTTTCCATAACTTCCCCCGGGCCTCTTCACACATTCTGGTTCGCTCGATTGACAACACATCGACCCATGTATACCACATCGTTCCAATTCATTCTATCCCGAGCGCGTCTCTCACCCTCTTGCATGTTTAGGCCCCGATCACTTGAAACCTCTTTCACTCCGAACCTCAACAAACTAGAGGCCTCAGCAACAACGAATCAGAGGTCTGGACCCTAATCGAGTCAAAATCCTCAACATGAATGATTCAGAGGCCTGAACATGAATGAATCAGAGGCCTCAACATGAATGAATCAGAGGCCTCAACATCAATGAATCAGAGACCTTAACATAACTGAATCAGAGGCCTCAACATGAACGAATCAGAGGCCTCAACATCAATGAATCAGAGGCCTCAACATCAATGAATCAAAAGCCTCAGTGCAACCAATCAAAGGCCTCAACAGCAACTAAACAGAGGCCTCGACATCAACAAATCAGAAGCTTTGATGGAAGTGTAAATAAAGAGAGGAATGTCCGCGCCTGCGCAGGACCCGTGACGAACTCTAGCAATGTCCCAGATGTGCGCAGGCAGGAAGCCTGTTTTGATGTTCGATCTCTCGTCATCTTAAAGGATTTATGAGTACGCGAAAACTCTTTTCCATACATATTTGTAGCACCCAGCACGGCAGATTTTGATCTGGAAAAAAAAGAGCTCTCATTTCTATCGATTCAATTTAGCCTATACAACCACGACATTTATGATACACTCAAGTCGAATTGTACGAAATTATTCTAGCTTGCTGTATCCTGCAACTTTCTGTGATAAATGGCAACTCTTGCGATTCAAACCAAGACAACCACAACAACAAAAACGAGCCATATATCGAGTGAGAGAGTGTTTGACTCTTCAGCTATCCTGGACACTTGAAGGTATTGAAGATCTTTCACTTGTTAGTTATAACTCGAAGTTGGTTGTTGATTATAACTCGAAGTTGGTTGTTAGTTATAAGTTGAAGTTAATGGTTATTACGTCCCTGGCAGTTCATAGGCCTTAATTTCAACCCAACCACCCAAAAACGAACATTGTGTATATGGCCTCAGCCTACTATGAGTGACCATCAATGTCCACACGTTGGTTCCGGTTGCTTATAGTTACTAGTCCCAGGGCACACCACAAGCAAGGTAAGGCACATCACGTCAAAGTACCGTACGTTAACCATTCGTCTCTGACTCTCTCTGTACTCTTTTTCCCCTTGGCGTCACTACACCAACGGTGCTCCACCCCTTGCCTCCGTTCGAGACGGTTGTTTTCGAAGCCTGGTCTCCATGGAAAACAGTAAGTAATAGCGAGTAGCAGAGCCATTATGAATGTTGCTCTATTGTAAATATGCCAATTACTTTAAGGATTCTGTTGTACATATGTATCAAATCTGTTTTGGATGTTTCTGTACCTAACCAAGCATCACTTTGCACCTCTTTTGTAAATAGTTAGACGATCAGGTAACTCTATTCAACACGTATCAACTTTGCTCTCAGCTTAGTAAACACAGAACCATTAGCTATGCATTTGTAACGATTCCTTTGTCCATACCATCTGATTCTTTGCTCATACTTCTTCAGATACCTCTTACCCATACTGTCCGTATGTATGTATATATATGTATATATATATATATATATATATATATATATATATATATATATATATATATATATATATGATCAGTCCAGCTACTGACACTGAGTGATGATGGACAGAGGTGCTTTTTTACGTCATGAATTATGATATACGTTGTATAGATATGAAGTCAAAAATCCGATAGTCAACCCTGGCCACCATTTATCCTCGGAGGTCTTTCGCCATCTTCCCTACAGAGCGTCATCATGATAGAGGACATGATCACGTAGTAGCCCAGTAGACGGTCGAGCATGTAGACAGTTGCTATGGCTTGAGAGAAAAAGAAAATAGAGACAGATTCTTTTCTACCGTCTACATCTTGGCAAACACTGCATCTCCATATGGTTTACATTGGGTTCTTGGTCAGACATATTGTATATATCATCCTCAACCTTTTCTATACAGTAACTTTCCACAGATATAGAAAAACTTAGATCCCCCTAACATCACTAAGTCTCTAGCTCAACTTGGTAACTAATCTTTACTTTCGACCTGCCTCACAACTGTTGTAAATATGATTTTATTTTTTTCCATTGTACTGTGGTTATCCAAGAGTTGTAAATACTGTACATAGATGGACTTGTACTCACTGGCCTGCCTCCTTCCTTCCCTCCCACCGACTTCGTGACATACAGGAGCTACGGCACTGGGTTCTCCTCCTCCGGCAGCGGTTACGACTACGGCCCATCTTCCTCCTCCTCCTACTCCGTCTACAGGTCCATAGAGGAGGCTGAGAAGAAGTACCAGTAGACTGCCCCTACGGCCCTGGCCCTCCGTATACATAGGAACCTCTACAGCCATGACCTCAGTAGATACGATCTCTACAACCCAATCTCTACACAGGACATCTACAACCC
Organism: Panulirus ornatus; assembly: GCF_036320965.1. Lineage (NCBI taxonomy): Eukaryota > Metazoa > Arthropoda > Malacostraca > Decapoda > Palinuridae > Panulirus > Panulirus ornatus. The sequence goes on along the minus strand of NC_092290.1, from coordinate 10,983,326 downwards.
TGACCTCAGTTGACCTCAGTAGATACGATCTCTTTCTACAACCCTGACTTCTACAACCCTGACCTCAGTAGATATGATCTCTACAACCCTGACCCTCATATACATAGGAATCTACAACCATGACCTCAGAAGATATGATCTCTACAACCCTGATTCCCATATACACAGGACTTCTACAACCCTGACCTCAGTAGATACGATCTCTACAACCCTGATCCCTATATACACAGGACAGCTACAACCCAGACCTCAGTTGATTCGATCTCTACAACCCTGATCCCTATATACACAGGACAGCTACAACCCTGATCCCCATATACACAGGACTTCTACAACCCTGACCTCAGTTGATATGATCTCTACAACCCTGACCCCCATATACACAGGACTTCTACAACCCTGACCTCAGTAGATACGATCTCTACAACCTTGACCCCCATATACACAGGACATCTACGACCCTGACCTCAGTAGATATGGTCTCTACAACCCTGACCCTCATATACATAGGACTTCTACAAACCTGACATCTGTATTATATAATTTCTAAAACCATAGCATCCATAGAAATGGTAACTACAACCTTGACCTCCATAGATATGATCTCACAACTCATACGTCCACACATATGAACTCCACAACCCTGAACTCTATAGATTTTACCCTCACAACTATGACCTCCATATAGATATAACCAACCCCCCCCCTACAAACCAATGACCTTTGTAGATACGATCTTTACAACCCTGACTACCACAGGACCTCAGCAGTTATGATTACTACAACCCTGGCCTCCATACATATGACCTCCATGCCTCTACGAATAGTACTTGACAAGACTGTGTCCAGGAAGACGAATGTAACCTATGAAACCCGTGTCTACAACCTTGAACCCCCAAGCAACATTTACAACCCGTCTGCAAACACGACATCTACAACCATGACAGCTACAATCACGACTCCTGACAACCTCCAATGACCTATTTTTTTAACCCTGATGTTGGCAAACAAGACGGACAACTATAGACGCCACAACCATGCATTCTACAACTACAACCTCTGTAACTATCCCATACCACAGCCCTTTATCTCTACCACTATCATACTTACAACCCTACCTTCTAAATCCTCTACCTACACACATCTAGCTCCTACAGACCTGACTCCACTGTAACCACCACAACCCCTCACCACCCTTACACACAGCTACAAGCCTGAACTCTACAACCCTGACACCTATAACCTGAAGTCGTGACGTCTATGACACAGACAAATGTTGATGATGACTCCTATTACGCTGATTATTGCACACGTGACTTACAGTCATGTCTTACAACCCTGACTTACAACCTTGACTCCAACAAACTTGACTCTTACGAAACATGACATCCATAAACGTGACCTGTATAAGCCTGACTCCTACAAACACTGAATACTATAAATATGACTCCTACAATCACTACCCCTACATACCTGACTCCTACAATCACTACCCCCACATACCTGACCCCCTACAAACACCACCCCCACAAACCTGACTCCTACAATCACTACCCCCACATACCTGACCCCCTACAAACACCACCCCCACAAACCTGACTCCTACAATCACTACCCCCACATACCTGACCCCTACAATCACTACCCCTACATACCTGACTCCTACAATCACTACCCCTACAAACCTGACCCCCTACAAACACCATCCCTACAAACCTGGCCCCTACAAACACCACCCCTACAAACCTGACTCTTACAATCACTCCCCTTACAAACCTGACTTGCTTATAACCCACACCCAGTACAAACCCCGACTTCTACAACCCTGTCGTAGCTCACTGACCTTCACAACCATGACCCTACATGACTGTGACACATACAATATGACCTCTACGATCCACCGATGTAGATGTGACCTTCAACCGAGGGACTTTACAACTACAACCTGTACAAAGCTTGACTGAAACGAGACTATCTCTTCACAACCATAAGCCATCCAAGCTTATATATATATATATATATATATATATATATATATATATATATATATATATATATATATATATATATATATATATATATATATATATATATATATATATATATATATATATATATATATATATATATATATATATTCTATCTATTGTAATAATATAAACATTTACGGTTATTGTATAGATTAATTATTTCATATTTATCTAATAAATTATTGTTATATATATATATGTAGTACATTAATTACCCCCTCGTAATGAGTGACTACTAATAGTCTAAGTGTGTGTGTGTGTGTGTGTGTGTGTGTGTGTGTGTGTGTTAGCTTAACTCCTCCAACCTGGTGTTGGGGTCGAGCCATGTGAATGACCCCCAGCATGTCAACAAACAGGTTAAACGTGTCTTGTTGTGACATTGAATTACATGTCTCCCTGACCACCATGCACCTCCCTGACCACCATACACCTCCCTGACCACCATATACCCCCATACATCTCCCTGACCACCATACACCTCCCTCACCACCATAACCCACCAAGGACATCCCAGACAGTTGGTTGAGTGGGTCAGTATCAGGTGGTCTACAGACGATGCAGCCATAATTGGTGACACTGAAGATTCCCTCTTGCCTCACCTCAGCTGTTGAGGACAGGAGGCAAATGGTAAATGACCACAGACTCTCCCTCACCCGTCCAGCTGTCGCCTTACCTTGCTTGCTTAACCCTCACATCACCAGCATAACTACAGCCAACTTGCCAAGGGGCCCACACTGTTGACGCCCACACCATCAACGCTGCTAAGGGCACCACACTATCAACGCTGCTAAGGGCCCACACCATCAACGCTGCGAGGGTCCCACACCATCAACGCTGCTAAGGGCACCACACTATCAACGCTGCTAAGGGCCCACACCATCAACGCTGCTAAGGGCACCACACTATCAACGCTGCGAGGGTCCCACACCATCAACGCTGCTAAGGGCCCACACCATCAACGCTGCTAAGGGCACCACACCATCAACGCTGCGAGGGTCCCACACCATCAACGCTGCTGAGGGCCCACACCATCAACGCTGCTAAGGGCCGCACACCATCAACGCTGTTGGGGGCCCACACCATCAACGCTGCTGGGGGGCGAGGGGAACGCACTATCTGCACTGTTGGGGGAACAGTCGCAGCTCATGACTAAAACATCATCTTCGCCAGACGTCCAAACGCAACCCAGGAGATGCTTCCAGGGGTTGCCAGAGTCCACCTGCTTTGATACGAGGATGCTAAAGTCCACCAGCTTTGATAAGAGGATACTAAAGTCCATCTGCTTTGATAGGAGGATGCCAAAGTGCACCTGCTTTGAGAATAGGATGCCAAAGTCCACCTGCTTTGATAATAGGATGCCAAAGTCCACCTACTTTGATAAGAGAATGCTAAAGTCCACCTGCTTTGATAAGAGGATGCTAAAGTCCAGCTGCTTTGATAGGAGGATGCCAAAGTCCACCTGCTTTGAGAATAGGATGCCAAAGTCTACCTACTTTGATAAGAGAATGCTAAAGTCCACCTGCTTTGATAAGTGGATGCCAAAGTCCAACTGTTTTGAGAAGTGGATGTTAAAGTCCACCTCCTTTGGGAAGTAGATGCCAAAGTCCACCTGCTTTGAGACGTATTAAATAAACATCCCTTTCTGGATAATTCCCAGGCAGGTTAGGGACACAGGGACCTGCGTGGCATCACGGGCCAGTCCACCTCACTCCACTGGACGAGAATTTGAGCGAGGTAGTGGCTGGAAACCTTCCAAGAGGAGGAGGATCAATGTGGAGGCGAGTTCAATGCTCCTTGATCTCATTCACTAAGGCATTTAAGCCTGCCTTCCTACTTGTTGTCTCCTCACGGCCACAGACCAGCCAGATGGCACGCTGCCATCTGGAAGAGGATGGACTTTAGTTATACGCCTGAGGTCAAAACCTCAACCCATTAAGGGAGAAATCCAACCCTCTCCTCTGTAGCTGTGGGCCGCCACACCTGATTTCTATCGGTCATCCTATGCTTATCCCCATGGACGGCAGCCGCGAGAGAGACAGCCGATGGCCAGACAGCATGTTCAAGACTTGAATGCCAGTCGCCTCAAGCGTGGAGGAGGCAAGGAAAAAAAAGAATAGAAGAATAGTGCTACCTGGGGCCCAAAGGAGTGGAACTCGACAGCCACTGAAGTGCTGGATCCCTCCGCCCGTCTTGCTTTAATGGATGAGACCATTCGTCTCAGCTGCCACAATGCATTGCACGATTCTCAATTCTTGGGTCATCTGGGACTGATTTCGACCATAGGTCAAGTTTTCCTTTAAATGTGTCGGTCGTCGCTCCGTGAGTGCTTCTCGTTGCTCCTGGTCGTACTACAGAGAGAGAGAGAGAGAGAGAGAGAGAGAGAGAGAGAGAGAGAGAGAGAGAGAGAGAGAGAGAGAGAGAGAGAGAGAGTCCACGGGATGAGGGCCAGAGACCATCATTACATTCTGTCATATCCTCATCGTCAGGACCCTGAGATCCTTAGGAATACATAGGTACGCACACAGACCACACAGACCACTGGGACTCTACACGAAGCTGTTCCTAATAGTGGAGTGAGGTCTTCCTCGATAACACTGACCCTTCGTCCACCACAACACAGATGGTCCATAACCATCATCAAGTTCGTGTTCATAGCACGATCTCTGTGTGTGTGTGTGTGTGTATATATATATATATATATATATATATATATATATATATATATATATATATATATATATATATATATCACGGCTATGAAAAACCTTCCAGTTTTTTCTTAAATAAACACCAAAGCATTGGGGTAATAGAATTGAATCTGACGTATAGAATAAGATATTTATTCTCATTATCAAATCGTAAAAAAAAAATCATTATACAAAGCAGTATTTTGTTTATGTACGTGTTCGATCCGTACCCACATCCGGATGTGAAGGGTTGGTCTAGAGGAACTTCTTGGTGGCGTCTTCATCGAAGTGCCTAAGGACGCTGTAGGAGGAGCTGCTGCTCTCCCCGTGGTGCTGGTGTTGGTATGGGGCGGCAGCTGCATACGCCCTGTTAGGGAGGGAAAATCACAAGGCTCTGTTAACCACACGTTCGAGATGGGAATATTGTATTTCTCTCTGTCAGAGTTGCAACACTGGTGCTGTCAACTGTACACTGACAGCAGTGTATCCTAGTCATACTTTTCAGTTGTACTGTATACTGACAACATAACCAGTGATGGTGTTAGTGTACTTTATAATGACAACAGTGTTCACTAGCTACGCTGTGAGTGTCCTGTATACTGACAACAGTGAAATAAGTATTTTAAACTGACAACGAATGTCATCAAGTGACGTTATGATTAGTGTATACTGACAATAGCTGTTAACCAACGGCACTTCTTCAGAAACAGAGAAAAACATCTGAAGGTTACAGGTGAAAATTAGGTTCTTATCAACAGAGGTGATGGTCAAGACGAGCCTTCAAGATCCACAATATATGTCATACCAAAAGTTAAGGGTAAGATATTTGACACAGACGGTGAGGACAGACAATCATTGTATGATTTTCATGGTCCGTTTGACACCATCATCCTTGAACAAAACATCTGCCAGCTACGCACTCAAGGACTTTCGTTCCTCGAACCCAATGTATCCATCTACTTACTCCAATGTATCCATCTACTTACTCCATTGTATCCATCTACTTACCCCATTATATCCATTTACTTACTCCAATGTATCCATCTACTTACTCCATTAACAGGGCGTATCCATCTACTTCAATTGTATCCATCTACTAAATCCAATTGTATCCACCTACTAACTCCAATTGATCCATCTACTAACTCCAATTGTATCCATCTACTTACTCCAATGTATCCATCTACTTACGCCAGTTGTGTCCATCTACTTATTCCAATTGTATCCATCTACTAACTCCAATTGTATCTTCCTTTCCCATTTCATTCGATTGCCGGAGATGGTCTCTGTCCACGGCAAGGAAGAGGGGACCAGCCCTCTCCTCTGACACCTTCGCAGAGCTTGGCTTCTGCCTTTCCAAAACCACACAGCAGCAAACATTTCAATGCATTGATGATAAGGGACGATACGAAACCCCTCAACCACCTAGTGGAAACCACATCTGTTGATCCCCCTCAACTGTGTCTTTAGTCTGGTGTTACCTAGAGTCGGTTCGGACGCCCCTATTGCAAGCCAAGGGTAGTGTCAGGTCTTCCATACACCTCTGTTATAAACGCAAGGCCATAAGATCATATAACTTGGACCTCGATGGCCTTTTAGTATGACAGCCATCACTCGGTATGTTTACAGTCCATCAGCTGACGTTCCTACGGGGGGGGGGAGGGTTCCTTTGTTGACGAATGTCAGCTGACGTCTTATTGTTTACAGTCGTCAGCTGATACCTCCGAAACGTGGCGTCGCAATGTTTACATAAATCAGCTGATGGTACGCGTGTAAGCGATTTGCTTATGATAGACAAGCCAGTTGGAATTCGTGAGTTTTCTCGTACACGTTCGCCATCTGATGACATGTTCTACTGGCAGATGTTGATAATAGCGGAGCATTGGAGTAAACCTGCTGAATAATGGATTAAAAAAAAAGAAATCAACATGCTAGAACGCATCTGCCATCTGGTCACTTCCGGATGTGGGGACATTAAGTTGGGGAATATAAAAAAAAAAAAATATTATGCCAGTATTATAACGAATGTTTTCTCAACGTCTGCTTTTGAGGGGAACGAAGATGATGAATGAAATAAAAAGTATAAGAAAAAAAATATGTAAATATGTTAATATCTTTCTGCCATTTTGAAACGTAATTTCGACAAACTGGCAAAGAAAATATGCAACTGAGTTTGTATAAGCATGGGACTTGAGAGATAATAAAGACGTCCACTTAGTCAATACACCAGGGACCATCTGCCCAGTGGAAGAAGAAACGAGAGATAAGTACGACTCCATAATGAAGTGTTAATTGTATCATCTGTGCAAATGGCAATGGTCTTTTAAGCACAGATTGATAATGATAATGATAATAGTAATGATAATAATAATAATAATAATAATAATTATTCCCTGCGTGTCGTAGAAGGCGACTAAAAGGGAAGGGAGCGGGGGGCTGGAAATCCTCCCCTCTCGTTTTTTTTTTTGTTTTTTTTTGTTTTTTTTTCCAAAAGAGGGAACAGAGGAGAGGTCCAGGTGAGGATATTCCCTCAAAGGCCCAGTCCTCTGTTCTTAACGCTACCTCGCTAACGCGGGAAATGGCGAATAGTATGAAAGAAAAGAAAAATAATAATAATAATAATAATAATAATGACGATGATAATAATAATGATAATAGTATTAAACAACAGAGCGTAGGTCCAGACATTAGTCACAAAGCCAGATTCTTACAAATGAATGGGAATCTTGAAAGAACCTTCGCCTTTCTTCACATCTACACTCCCTCCTGGGTGTAAACTGGTTTCTCCACATCTACACTCCCTCCTGGGTGTACACTGGTTTCTCCACATCTACACTCCCTCCTGGGTGTACACTGGTTTCTCCACATCTACACTCCCTCCTGGGTGTACACTGGTTTCTCCACATTTACACTCCATCCTGGGTGTAAACTGGTTTCTCCACATCTACACTCCATCCTGGGTGTAAACTGGTTTCTCCACATTTACACTTCCTCTTGGGAGTAAACTGGTTTCTACAGATTTACACTCCCTCTTGGGTGTAAACTGGTTTCTCCACATTTACTCTCCCTCTTGGGTGTAAACTGGTCACATGTTTATGATGAAGTGTCAGAGTACATATGATGACTGATTTACAGTGCTATAGAGATCTCTCTCCGAGACGAAACCCTTCAAGCATACACGGTTTTTTATTGTCTAACTTCAAAGGCGAAAACGAAAGCTCATAGAAGAGATTGATAAGACTGGGATCAATAATACTCATCATTAGTCTCAAACTATGAAAGTCTACCCAATAAATAAAAGAAAAAAGAAAATGTTATATGATGTACAGATTTTATGTGATGTACAGATATTATGTGATGTACAGATGTTATGTGATGTACAGATATTATGTGATGTACAGATGTTATGTGATGTACAGATGTTATGTGATGGACAGATGTTCTGTGATGTACAGATGTTCTGTGATGTACAGATGTTATGTGATGTACAAATGTTATGTGATGTACAGATATTATGTGATGTACAGATGTTATGTGATGTACAGATGTTATGTGATGTACAGATGTTATGTGATGTACGGATGTTATGTGATGTACAGATGTTATATGATGTACAGATGTTATGTGATGTACAGAGCAGCACAAGATGATAACTCTAGTTAATGGTGGTAATCAAGAATGATTTAGAGAGTAATACAAAATAATGATGCGGGAGAGGTGTAGCGGTTAGCGTTGCTGACCATGACGCATCCACGGGCCCCTCGGGGTCAAGCCCGCATGAGTTTGAATCCTGGCCACGGCAGTTGGCCCACAGTAAACCCAGATTTGTAGATGTTGCTTCCACATGCTAGAGGAGAGGAAGGGTTTGAGGACGAGTGTGTTGGGCGAGGGTGTGAGGCGAGGGTGTGTGGGTGGTGGAAAAAGAGACGTGTGGGTACGTGGGTGTGGGACAAGAAGGTGTGTGTGTTGTGAGGGACGAGGGTGTGAGGGATGGGTTACTCACGTGTGGTGGTGGGGACCTCTCTCAGCGAACAGAGTTAGGAGGACCAGCATGACCAGGCCAGCTACCACGGGCGCCAGCAAACCCAGCGCTACCCTAGACCCCAATTCGCTATCCGTGTCGAATATCAGACGCGATGGCTCCTCCTTCTCCGTCTCCTCCTCCTTCGCCTGGCTCGCCTCGGGCACGTCACCACCAGGGACCTGGCGGCCTCCCGAGGTAGTCTGGCTCAAGGGCAGCAGCAGGAGCAGTAGCAGCAGCTGCCACACCGCCGGTATTGCTATGGGTAAGAGATCGTGTGATGTGGATATGACTGCTCACGTATGTGTTTGTGTGTGTGTGTGTGTGTGCACCGTACATTGCCATCAACGCTACCACACACTACCACAGCACAGCCCAGCACCATCGATGTCTACCATACACCACAACCACACCCTTACCTCACACGTCTACCACACACCGTAGGCTGCAACTACCACCACAACCACACCATTTGCGTACCACCGCTGCCGCTGACCACCACACACTACCTCCCGCACCACAGACACGACCATACACTACCACTCACATCATCACTAATCACCATCCTACGGTACCATCACCATTAGATAGACTACCATACAGTAAGTACCATTACCATCACCTGACGCCACCACACAGCCCACAGCCACTACCACCACACTCCACTAGACGCTACCACCTCACTCCGCTAGACGCTGCTACCACACTCCGCTAGACGCTACCACCACACTCCACTAGACGCTACCACCACACTCCGCTAGACGCTACCACCCATCGCACATCATCATCACACATTACCATCACTCCTACCACACACTACGGTTGCTACCACACACACACACACACACACACACACACACACGGCTCCCAACCCCCGAACCACAAACCACCAATGCCAGTACGCACCGCCAGCCTGACTAACCGCGAACAAGAGATGAGTTAACGACCCACTCCACCAATTACAGGTCATTAAGGCGACAGCTGACGACATGCCAGGTACCGTTGGCTGTGCTGCTTACGTTAGCGAAGTGTGCTTGATATATGCGATGAGTCGAGCGGACAGGAGGCTCTGTGTCTGTCTGTTTATTAGATTCGTTTGTGTGTGTGTGTGTGTGTGTGTGTGTGTGTGTGTACCTTTTTCGTAATCATGTATTTGCATTCACTCATTTGCATTGTACTGGGAGGGAGTTTACACTCGTGGGGGCCCCATATCTTGAGCTAGCAGTGCGTTTGAGGGTATAAAGGCACATTATATGTATATGTATGAACATATCTTTATGGAAAGGACTTCATATCAAACTAGTTTCTATCACATATGACGACATAGGGAAAAATGTCAACATATGACGACATATAGGGGATAAAAATGCCAACATAAGACGACATAGAGGGGGAAAATGTCAATGTTCATCATAGTTGCAACATTTTCCAAATTCAGACATTGATGACGACCTTGCCTCGGGTTAAGCTATCAGTCTCTAACCCAGGATCATCAAGATCATGTGCACTGCAGCCCACACCCCACACCACCACAGCAGCCCACACCCTCACACCACTGCAGCCCACACTCACACACCACTGCAGCCCACACTCACACCACTGCAGTCCACACCCCCACACCACTGCAGCCCACACTCACACCACTGCAGCCCACACCCTCACACCACTGCAGCCCACACTCACACCACTGCAGCCCACACCCCCACACCACTGCAGTCCACACCCCCACACCACTGCAGCCCACACTCACACCACTGCAGCCCACACCCCCACACCACTGCAGCCCACACTCACACCACAGCAGCCCACACCCCCACACCACTGCAGTCCACACCCCCACACCACTGCAGCCCACACTCACACCACTGCAGCCCACACCCCCCACACCACTGCAGCCCACACCACCACCACCACTGCAGCCCACATCATCGCCGTTTCCCGCATCAGAGAGGTAGCGCCAGAAAACAGACGAAGAATGGCCCATGCACATATATACATACACGCTCATACACGCACATATACACAGAAATATACATATCAACATATACACATAAACACACATATACGTACACAGAAATATATATATACAAACATATTCATACTTGCTTGCCTTCATCCATTCCTGGCGCTACCCCGACCCACAGGAAACAGCATCACTATCCAATGTTTTAGCGAGGGAGCGCCAGGAAAACAGACAAAAAAGGCCACATTCGTTCACACTCAGTCTATATATATATATATATATATATATATATATATATATATATATATATATATATATATATAGATATAGATATATATATATATATATATATATATATATATATATATATATATATATATATATATATATATATATATATATATATATATATATATATATAGTGCATTGCACGATACAACCTCTCATGGGCGTGGCGTACCGTGGCTGGGCATAGTGGTGGGCGTGGATGAAGCGCGGGGAAAAGAACGACCCCCACCCCGAAATGTATCTGTTGGGGAAGGTGTTGGTGGTGTGCCGCATGCGGCGGCGACGTCCCACGGTGCTGGCAGGTCGTGGACTGGAGCCTCACCTGCCGCACTCCCATTTTAAGTACACATCGCAGATGTTTTTCCCTCGGTGAGTGAGTGAGGTCAGTGTTTGGACTCCCTACCCTCCATCGGCACCCAGCTGGCTTCCCCCCGGGGACGGATGAAGGTCAAGGGCATGTCTTGGCGACACAGAAAGAAAATCAGAATACCGTAAGTTTTAAATCTTCTGTTCAACGGGACACACAGGAAACTGGAGGAAATGTGTTATAACAGAGACGAACTAGTGCAACGAAGGGATCGCTGGCTCCCCCATGACCCGATGATGAGAGAGGAGACACACACCCTCCTTTCCCCTTATATATATATATATATATATATATATATATATATATATATATATATATATATATATATATATATTTATCCCTGGGGATAGGGGAGAAAGAATACTTCCCACGTATTCCCTGCATGTCGTAGAAGGCGACTAAAAGGGGAAGGAGCGGGTGGCTGGAAATCCTCCCCTCTCGTTATGACACCTGTCCTCTATAGGGACCATGGGGGTCCGTGATGACACCGGTCCTCTATAGGGACCATGGGGGTTCGTGATGACACCTGTCCTCTATAGGGACCATGGGGGTTCGTGATGACACCGGTCCTCTATAGGGACCATGGGGGTTCGTGATGACACCGGTCCTCTATAGGGACCATGGGGGTTCGTGATGACACCGGTCCTCTATAGGGACCATGGGGGTTCGTTATGACACCTGTCCTCTATAGGGACCATGGGGGTTCGTGATGACACCGGTCCTCTATAGGGACCATGGGGGTTCGTGATGACACCGGTCCTCTATAGGGACCATGGGGGTTCGTGATGACACCGGTCCTCTATAGGGACCATGGGGGTTCGTGATGACACCGGTCCTCTATAGGGACCATGGGGGTTACGTCTTATCCGTACCATGTAACCCCAGGACACCTTCTATGGGGTATCTACACTCTCAAGGCTGCACTCCATTCAGGAGCAGGGAAAGGATGGATCCCTTTAGAGCGAGGAGGAGGAGCCCCCCCCCCCCTTTTTTGATAGGGTCTGTTACTCCTTATTATCCACTGGCGATGATGTAGTCTCGTCGAAGGTGACTTCTCGATTGTGGCTATACTGGATCGCCGTTTCCCACGTCGGCGAGGTAGCGCCCGTCGACTTTCACAGGCATATTCGAACACCAAGAACCCTTCCCTTCCCCAGTTCAAAGTTGTTAAGTCCCCTCTGTTAGCTACAGTTATCATAACCTCACGCCAAAAACCTCATTTAAATCCTCAACGTAGAATTAACGAGAGAAAAAAATATAAAACGAAATTCCTCGTCTCACGAGAGAGAGTAAAGAAAAATAGAAAACGAGGAGGTCATACTTCTTGCAGGCGAGACTGAAGAAGTACAAATAAGAAAACGAGATATTTTGTTCGCCCCTCCTGTATTATAATTTTTTCTCCTTAGGTAAATTATTTCATAGGTTTGTGCACTTTGGTGACAGTGCACGTGATGAGGGGCGACAGTGCACGTGATGAGGGGCGACAGCGCACGTGATGAGGACTTGTAGCGTGCATGCGCTATAGCGGAGGTGCACTCTAACAAGTGGGCAGTAAAACGCACGTGCACTGAAGCAAGTGGACAGTATATCGGACGTGCAGTATAGCAAGTGGACAGTATATCGGACGTGCAGTATAGCAGGTGGACAGTATATCGGACGTGCAGTATAGCAGGTGGACAGTATATCGGACGTGCAGTATAGCAGGTGGACAGTATATCATAGCGTCCATTAGCGCTAACATATAGCGTCCAGTAGCGCTACCATGGTTTTCAGTAGCTCTAACAGAGCACTTAGTAACAATAACATAGGATACATCAGCGCTAACATAGCGCTCATTGTCTCTAAACATAGCGGACGCATCGTGGGGGTTGTATAGGTACAGGGATGTAACCCAGCGAACACCAGTAAAGTCCGTAATCCCATAGAAGATGGGCGTTCCGTCACCCTTAATGAATGTAGAGAGAGAGAGAGAGAGTTTCCGTATGCCTGAGTTAGCGGTGGGAAGGGGAACGGAACAGAAGAGTGTGGGTGGGAGGGTCTGGAATGGAGGTGCCCCAGAGGGTGATCTACGCGTCGTGCTGCAGGGGGTCGAGAGGGAGGGACGGGAGGCGGCGTGTGCGGTTGAGGAGAGAGCTAAAGAGAGAGAGAGAGAGAGAGAGAGAGAGAGAGAGAGAGAGAGAGAGAGAGAGAGAGAGAGAGAGAGAGAGAGACAGACAGACAGACAGACAGACAGACAGTAACGGTAAATGTACCAGAACAGAGACAGATGAACGCAGATGAACAGCCACACAGAGAGACAAAGCAAGGTAGACACAGACAGACAGAAAGACACACAGACAGACACAGAAACTAGGGGGACAGAAGAGAGAAACAGAAAAGAAAGAGAAAACAGAACGTAATGAAAATATCCCCAAAATAAATCCCCACAGAAAAAAAATGGGGGGGGGGCGCCAGGGACCCGCACCAGCTTTTGGGGTCAACATTCCCTAAAAGAACCTTAAACCCGCCCTTTTTTTTTTTTTACCACGATAGAATGCGAGTCTCCACAAAGACCTTATCTTCCCAAATGATGTCCCCTTTCAACCCTTTTCATCACGCCCAGGTAGGACATTAATGGCCTTTTCAAAGTGGTATTTGAGGATATACTCTGGTATATTCCTATTCCTACCTGGACTTAACGTAAATTTATCCATGTAGGACATCATAAGATGCTGTCAGCCAGTGGGAGGGAGGGAGAGAGATCATTTTTGGCTAATCTCATTCGAAAGGTGTGAATGACCCACCCTCCACAACACCACTGGCGAAATACACTGGGTATTTGCTCAGGGAAGCTATAGCCGAAATGACACCTGCATAAAAGAGAGAGAGAAGCAACACTACGACAAATGGAAACTGATCATTGAGGACAGATCTCGATAACAGGGGAATCTAAGATGGTGAGTGGTTTTTGATTCTATTCTGGCTATAAGAGACGTGGTGTTTATAAGAGAAAGGATCTTTATAAATTTGGAATAGTTGCTGTAGGATGTGAGGAAATGAGTGGTATTTAGAAAGAGATGTGAGGATAGGGGGGAACGTCTCTCGAAACAAGAGGATAGGTGATTGGAAGCCTGTGGGACACGGCTATGTATAGGATAGACAGGGAGGGAGGGCTGTGTGCAGGATAGATAGATGGCTCCATGTATGAGTACAGCCACAGAGCGATCAATTCAGGAAAATGAAGCATTATAGAAAGGGTCTCTTAAATTTCCTATACTGTCTGTCAGCAGCCTTGTGTGAGCTGACAGCTGGTCAAGGAGGGACACATGACTGTCAGCAGCAACCTCATGCCTTGTGTGAGCTGACAGCTGACCACTAAGGGGGGAAACACTCGACTTGTCAACAACCTTAATCACCTGGGGGGTAGTTTGAAAACCACACCCATATACACACACACACACACACAGAACACATGCCATTTAACAGTGAAACTTCGTCTCCTCCCCATCCCCCTACTTGTTTACTTTTCCTCGCCCCTAATCCCTCCCCCTACATCTAATCCCTCCCCTCCGTAAACCCGCCCCTATACCTAAACCCTCCCTCGCCCTCCTCATCCACCCCCTACCCCAACTCCAAACCCCCTTCCCCCTTACCTTCCGTCCTGCGTAATGGACGCGACGACAGAGTGCCAGCTGACGCAGCCCATTTCTATATAAACGCAGGTGAAGGAGTGGGTTCCCATCAGTCGTACTTGGAGCGCCGTGCCTATAGCCACCCCGGCCATTCCGCCCACACCTCTGCCGCCGCCGCTGCCGCCCCCCCTCTCCCACACACCTGTGCCCCACACCTCTGCACCCCACACCTCTTCGCCCCACACCTCATCATGGCCTTCAACGGTACTATCCAATACCTACAAGTCTCGGGGGATAGATAATGGCTCAAGTGTAAAGACGGTGCAAAGTATCAGTAATCGGTTTGACGGATTATATATAGGTCGTAAGTCGGATACGTTCGCAACCTGGGTAGGTCGTAAGTCGGATACGTTCGCAACCTGGGTAGGTCGTAAGTCGGATACGTTCGCAACCTGTGTAGGTCGTAAGTCGGATACGTTCGCAACCTGGGTATGTCGTAAGTTGGAAGTTGCAACCTGGGTACGTCGTAAGTTGGATACGTTCATAACCTGGGTAGGTCTTAAGTCGGATACAGTCGCAGCCTGGGTACGTCGTAAGTCGGATGCAGTCGCAACCTGGGTAGATCGTAAGTCGGATACGTTCACAACCTGGGTAGCTCGTAGGTCGGATACTTTAGCAACCTGGGTAGGTCGTAAGTTGGATACGTTCGCAACCTGGGTAGGTCGTAAGTCGGATACAGTCGCAGCTTGGATATATAGTAAGTCGGATACATTCGTAACCTGGGTACGTCGTAAGTCGGATGGATACCTTTTGAACTGGGAACACGTCGTGCGCTAGAATCAAAAAGATTCAATTGATAATTAGTTTAATTGATAATTATCTCATCAAGATACTTATCATTCAATTTTCAAGTCGCATTATCCCAGTGGTGTTGATGTGTTTCCCTACAGTGGGTACCAACCACTGCAGAATATCACAGTTGGGACCTACCACTGGTGAATCTCTCTGTAGGAGCCTACCACTGGTGGATCTCACAGTAGGAGCCTACCACTGGTGAATCTCACTTTAGACACCAACCATTGGAGGATCTCTCGGTAGTTAACTACCACTGGTGAACCCCACTGTAGGTACCTACCACTAGTGAACTCCACTGTAGGTACCTACCACTTGTGAACCCTATTGTAGTACCTACCACTTGAGAACCCCACTGTAGGTACAAACCACTTTGGATTTCACCGTAGGTACCAACCACTGGTGGATCTCACTGTAGGTACCTACTATTAGTGAATGAACCCCACTGTGGGTACCAACCACTGATTGATCTGACAATAGGTACCTACCACTCGTGAACCACACAATAGGTACCTACCACTAGTGAACCCCACTATAGTTACCTGCCACTGCATAAGCCACCGATAATGTGGCAGTGATTCATCCACTGTTTGTGTCTCCCCCACAGAAATAATTTTCGTACCTTGATTATCATTTTTTATTATAGTTATTATCACATGATATAATTCCTATATCTGACATTTCTAATTATATATTCTAGTTTTTTATCATATATTCTAGTATTCGATGTGATGATTATAACTAGAGCATTTATGGTTATATGGCTCCTCCTCTCCATATAGGAGGTTTTGATCATTTGTTATATAGTTTCCAATACATCTCTTTATCAATATGACTCTCTCTCTCTCTCTCTCTCTCTCTCTCTCTCTCTCTCTCTCTCTCTCTCTCTCTCTCTCTCTCTCTCTCTCTCTCTCTCTCTCTCTCTCTATCTATCTATCTATCTATTTATCTATCCATCTATCTACCTATACATCTATCCATCTATCTACCTATATATCTATCTATCTATTACCTATATATATATATATCTATCTATCTATCTATCTATCTATCTATCTATCTATCTACTTATCTATCTATCTATCTCTGAACCCTCCCTACCACAACCCACCATTTCCCGCCTCCTCCAGGTGCGATCGTCTTCCTGCTCGCTGTGGGCCTGAGCCTTGCGAGCCAGCAGGGGCTCCAGCGGGGGCAGGAACCACCACCGCCGGCGGAGGAGCAGCAGAGTGACCAGAAGGGCCGCTTCTTCCTCGACAGGAACACCAACCAGACCGTCACCATCGGCACGGCTACGATCACCACGGCGATCCTGGCCGTGCTCATCGGCGTCCTCTTGGCCGGCGTCATCGGGGTCCTCTCCGGCCGCGACGATGGGGCCTCCGCCTACGCCGCCAGCAGGTAAGGGAGGGAGGGGGTCTTGCGAACCCACGACCACCAGACGCAATGGGGATTTGTGTGTGTGTATGTGTGTGTGTGTGTGTGTGTGTGTGTGTGTTTTGAGGCAGTCTGATAGTTTCCCCCTGCGCTGTCCTCCAAACAGATGACCTCGTCATAGACCATCAGGTCTTCTGTTATCTGTCCTTCCCATGTACTGTCCCCCAGCAGATAACCTCGTCATAGACCATCAGGTCTTCTGTTATCTGTCCTTCCCATGTACTGTCCCCCAGCAGATAACCTCGTCATAGACCATCAGGTCTTCTGTTATCTGTCCTTCCCATGTACTGTCCTCCAGCAGATGACCTCGTCATAGACCATCAGGTCTTCTGTTATCTGTCCTTCCCATGTACTGTCCTCCAGCAGATAACCTCGTCATAGACCATCAGGTCTTCTGTTATCTGTCCTTCCCATGTACAGTCCTCCAGCAGATGACCTCGCCATAGACCATCAGGTCTTCTGTTATCTGTTTTCCATTACCAATCCTCTGGGTGGTATACGCAGCTGCCCACACACCTGCCTTATGTCCCGAACGAACCCAGCACACCTGCCTGGCCTCACTAACTACTTAGCACTTCCCTTAAACTTAAGTGAAAACCTTAAATTCAGGTTCCATATTCTCTGGAACTGATTTTGAAGGCAGGAAGTCTGTCATTAACATGTATGGTTCAATCCTTCATATACGTAGGGTGAGTTACCGCACCATCTTGTTTTATAGGCCTAGAAAATTACTGTACAGCCTCCCCACACATTATCACACTACACCACTACTTCAAACAAAAGAAAACCACTAACATCAAAAATGCCACTGCTTCACTATTAACACCACCCTACCACTAACATCACCACACCACTACCATTAACACCACCCCTACCACAACACCACTGCACCACGACCACCCCACTACCTAACCCTACTACTAACACCACCACACCACTAACACCACTCTTATCACCCCACCATTAACACCACCCCTACCACAACACCACTGCACCACGACCACCCTACTACGAACAGCACCACACGACTAACACCACCCAACCACCCCCGCCACTACCACCACCCCGCCACTACCCTCCCAACCCTGCCATTAACACCACCGTGCTCTTCCCACAGTGGCTACGCCGCGACCACTGCTTACGAAAAGAACTATGCGGTCCACCGGTCCCTAGATGACGCTAGGGTTAAGTACGAGTAGACTGACGCATCTGCTGACTGACGCACCTGCTGACTGACGCACCTGCTGATTGACGCATCTGCTGACTGACGCACCTGCTGATTGACGCATCTGCTGACTGACGCATCTGCTGACTGACGCACCTACTGACTGACGCACCTACTGACTGACGCATCTACTGACTGACGCATCTGCTGACTGACAGGCCTGATGACTGATGGGCCTGATGACAGACAGGCCTGGTGAATGAGAGGCCTGCTGACTGACGAACCTGCTGACTGACAGTCCTGCTGACTGAGAGGCCTGATTACTAACAGGCCTGCTGACTGAAAGACCTGCTGACTGACACCCTTTCTGGTCCACACACCTGCTGACTTAAACATCTGCTGATTAACAACACCTGACTGACACACCTATCGACTGATGAACCTGCTGATTGACACATCTCCAGACTGACACACCTGCTGACTGATGCACCTGCCGACTGACATACCTACTGACTGACACACCAGTTACCAGGCACACCTGGTAAATGACACCTGTTGACCAGCACACCTGCTGACCAACACATCTGTTGACTGATGCACCTGCTAGCTGACACACTTGTTAATAGTGACACCTGCTGATTGGCACGCCTGCTGACCTGCACATCCGCTGACTGACACGCCTGCTGACCTGCGCACCTGCTGACTGACAAGCCTGCTGACCTGCACACCTGCTGATTGACACAACTGGTGACCAACCCAATCGCCGATCGACATACCTGCTGACCGTTACACCTGCTGACACACATGCTGACCAACACACCTGCTGACCAACACAACTGATGACCGCTATATCTGCTGACTGGCACACCTGCTGACAACCACACCTGCTGACCGTCGCACCAGCTTGACTTCCACACCTGCTAACTGACACTGCTGACGACGGCCACACACCTGCTGACGAAGGACACATCTACCACAACTCAGACACCACATTTGTCTGTCTATAATTTATCTTATTTATATTTTTATATCCAAATCTGTCAATAAAGAGATGACGTTTTAATTAGTTCTCATTGTAACCCACCCTTGACGTGGTTCACACCTTAACCCACCCTTGACTTGGCCCACACCTTAACCCACCCTTGACGTGGTTCACACCTTAACCCACCCTTGACTTGGCCCACACCTTAACCCATCCTTGACGTGGTTCATACTTTAACCCACCCTTGACGTGGCCCACACCTTAACCCACCCTTGACTTGGCCCACACCTTAACCCGTCCTTGACGTGGTTCATACCTTAACCCACCCTTGACGTGGCCCACACCTTAACCCACCCTTGACGTGGCCCACACCTTAACCCGTCCTTGATGTGGCCCACACCTTAACCCATCCTGACGTGGCCCACACCTCAACCCACCCTTGACGTGGCCCACACCTTAACACGTCCTTGACGTGGCCCACACCTCAACCCACCCTTAACGTGGCCCACACCTTAACCCGTCCTTGACGTGGCCCACACCTTAACCCACCCTTGACGTGGCCCACACCTTAACCCAACCTTGACGTGGCTCACACCTTAACCCACCCATGACGTGGCCCACACCTTCTATAACCCAACATTACAACATGGATTTAAAAACAACTGAAACACATCCACTCTAAACTTCATAAAAAACGTATCTAAACACACAATAACTGTGTCCCTGCCTCAGTGTTACTTCGAGTGGGGGTCTGTCCCTGTAGAACAAGACAACAGATCATTGTATGTGTGATGACTTCATGGCCAGCACAGTGAAGATCACCGCCGACAGTGAATGGTCACTGCCGTGAGAGCGGTTCCGTGTGGCTGAATTGGGAGGATCTGGTAATAATGAGGGCAGTTCATTCGTACTGCCCTAATTACCATATTTGAGCGTCCTGGAGTGTCGCTTTGCCTTGTTATGACACA
Source organism: Panulirus ornatus (assembly GCF_036320965.1). Classification (NCBI taxonomy): domain Eukaryota; kingdom Metazoa; phylum Arthropoda; class Malacostraca; order Decapoda; family Palinuridae; genus Panulirus; species Panulirus ornatus. The sequence continues at coordinate 10,962,955 of NC_092290.1, read as the reverse complement.
GTTGTCTATTGTTGATCCGTGCAGGTGTAACAGCGGTGATGCATTTGTGTATCACACGCGAATATGGGGTGATAGTGAGACCTACCTAAGTGAGGCAAGGTCCCCAGGCGTCCCTCGTCCATCTTAGATCGTTCTGATAACACCAGCAAGACCCGACTCCCCTCCTCCTCCTCTCCTGTATAGCAGCTTCTATCTCCTGTCGCACTCACCCTTCGCACTCATCTGTCGCCCCCATAGCCACCCGTCACACTCACCTGTCACCCCCCATAGCCACCCGTCGCACTCACCTGTCACCCCCCATAGCCACCCGTCACACTCACTTGTCACCCCCCATAGCCACCCGTCACACTCACCTGTCACCCCCCATAGCCACCCGTCGCACTCATCTGTCACCCCCATAGCCACCCGTCACACTCACCTTTCACTCCCATAGCCACCCGTCACACCTGTCAACCCCATAGCCACCCGTCACACTCATCTGTCTCCCCCATAGCCACCCGTCACACCTGCTTTTTACACTCCTACCCTCCCGACTCACGCGTCTGTCACATAGTCATCTGCTGCGTCCAGTTGCCTGGTCCACCTGCCATGTTATGTGTCACATCTACTAGATAAACACCCACCTGCACCTCGACCACTTAGAGCCACACCCACCTGCACCTCGACCACTTAGAGCCACACCCACCTGCACCTCGACCACTTACAGCCATCTGTCGGACCCACCTACACCAAACCACCTACAAAACCCATCAGGCACACCTTTCTATCGAACTGATGCGTCACATTCATCGTTCCGACCCATCTGCTGGACCCACTGCTAGACACCACCGCTTGGTCAGGTCACACGAGGCCATACTGGAGCTGTGAGATATACGTGGAATCCAGGCTATATAATAGCTGCTGGTGTACCTTCCTCTCCCTCCTCTCCCTCCTTCGTCTTTCTAGCTTTCATAAGCTCACATAACTTTTCAAGTGTTAGCTTTAAATTCTTAACCACTGAAAGCTATTGTTACGAAGGATATTTTGCTTAAGGAACCACGCATGTTTTGGTGGCGAAGTTTTTTGGCCTCTGGGACAACACGTGTGCGCTTCCCAACCTTCTCTTCTTCATCCTTTATGGAGGTAAAAAGCGTCACAACATTCACAGGGGTTAATTGGCTGTATCAAATCCCACATAGAATCTCCAGCAGGAGCAGAGGAAGCCATCACCTCACCCTTGGGCCTGAGAGGTGGTGCTTCGAGGGAGAGAGAGGTACGACAACAGAAGGATCGAGGGAGGATTCATAACGGTAGGACTCTCCTACCTTGACCCACAAAGCTTGGGTGGGTATGGGTCGGTCCTAGGATACCTGAGGCTTATATAAGGAGGTGAGGAGGAAGGACAAGCCATTAGTGCCTCCCTGCCCGGCCAGCTTGGCTTGCTTGCCTGTCTTCCCGCCCGGTGGTGTCCCCCCGATCTCCATCGAGCCCTGAGTCAAGCACGCCCCTTCAAGCCACTACTCCTTCAGCCGACGTCGTCATGGATTTCAAGGGTATGGGCGACTTGTGGCAGATGTGTGGACTGTGCTTGTACAACCCTCGGGACACAGATGGAGACGCTTGGAAAAGATCTGGAGTGTGTGTGTGTGTGTGTGTGTGTGGGTGTGTGTGTGTGTGGGTGGGTGTGCGTGGGTGGGTGGGTGTAGGTGTGTGCATGTGTGTGACTAGTGTTAGTGTTGAAGCCTGGGGTGGTGCTGGGGGGGAGAGTGGTGTATACCAGCCACGTCGCAGGCCGGAGCTACGTGAGGATCCACACCTCAGTACTTTCTCACCAGACCTGGCCAGGTAGAGAGGCGTGGAAGCCCGTCACTCGACGCCCTCCTCCTCCTCCTCCTCCTCCTCCTCCCCCTAAAAGCATAACAAATCTACTCAACTCGTTCGTGTCCTCGTCTTCCCCGTTTTCTAATAACCTCCTCTTTTGTCTTCCCTCAGAAGAACTAACTCTCTCTCTCTCTCTCTCTCTCTCTCTCTCTCTCTCTCTCTCTCTCTCTCTCTCTCTCTCTCTCTCTCTCTCTCTCTCTCTCTCTCTGTAGGACGTCCTGCCGCGCCTCCTCTCCTATCCCCTTGTGTCTTCCCCCTCAAAAGAAGAAGGTCTCCCTGAGACGTCCTGTTGTACCTCCTCCTTCAGGAGGTGACGTCGGCCCCATGGTCATGTAGTGCTCTGGCTTATCCTCAAACCCTGTTCACACCTACCATTCCACCTCCCCAGGGAAGCAAAGCGTCCTTCCTATACTTATCTACCCATTCCGTTCCCTCGACGCCCAGGAAACATGCTTCCTTCATTACGTGTATACCACCTCCTTCATCCATATAGTCATGTACCTCCCCTCATCCGTTCCCCTTCATCCGCGCGACCCACGCCTCTCCCTCCTTCCCTCCCTCCCTCACCCAGACCACTGGTGGCTTTGCATTTGTAAGACGTCACAGGCAACCACGAACGTTCGTCCTGTGACGGTTGTCTCCTGAAGGTGACGAAATGACCGTCACCAGAACAGGGAACCTTCTTTTTTTCGGTGCCGCGAAGTGATGCGTTGTGTGTGGGTGAGTAACGTGTGACGTGTGCTGCTCGTAACGTGTTACCAACGTGAGCGCCGTCACATGCCAGGGACTAGCGGTATAACGTGGTGTCATATGATACGTCAGTGACAGTGTCACATGGGACCGTATGACACATCAGTGACAGTGTCACACGGGACCGTATGACACATCAATGACAGTGTCACACGGAACCATATGACACGTTAATGAGAGTGTCACACAGGACCGTATGACACGTCCGTGACAGTGTCACAAGGTAGTACATGACACGTCAGCGGCAGTGTCACACGGGACCGTATGACACGCCAGTGACAGTGTCACACACGGTACCGTATGACACGTCAGTGACAGGTGATATGACTGATGGAACCCTGATATGGACACGAATAAAGTGCAATGTGCGAGTACTTTCGTAGAACACATAATGCCTTCCAACAGCAGGGGTTCGAACCCCTACCATCTACATGGGAGCTGTGTACGCGTACCACTTGGAGCAGAGATTAAATCCCAAGCAAATTGAGGAGGGTTCGAATCCTTGATCACCATTCCCCACGTTAGCGAGGTAGCGCCAGAAACAAGACAAAAGAAAGACTTCATCCTCTCACATCCATACACGAGCTGTCATGTGTCATGCACCGAAACCACAGCTCCCTATCCACAAAAACCAGGCCCTGTTTATGTACAAAGGAATATCCCATTAATGTACGTTCACATATCTTTGCTGTACATATATCCTGTACATCTAGTGTACACAGTGCAGCAGCTGTTCTTACGTACCTGGTCGAACATCTTCGCGCATCGTACAAATAAGGAAAGTAATACAACTTTATTATTCCAATACTTTATAGGTTTGTAGATAGAGACTTCCCACTAATGTACGTCTAGCTCCATTGATAAGTCACAACACGCTGAAGCAATTGATAGAAAGAGATACCTATTCTTTTTAAACAAAGTGGATCCGTATGTTACACTGGAGTAAAACAAAAGATGTCTATTCATAAAAACAAAATCCATAGGATACGATTATAGAGAGAGGATCACCTGAGTTTAATGAGACACAGAGCTGATCAGATACCACCGCTCTGCTCAGACACAAGAGACTGATGAAGAGTGTTGAATCCAGTTAAGTTCAACACAGACATGAAGAGGTTTGGAAGCACTGCTCGTATCTATGATTGAGAGGAATAGGATAATTGAGAATTCGAGTTTGTGTGAATAGTTACAGTAGCTGTAGATGATTGGGAATATGGATAAAGATGGAACAGCATTCAGGAAGAACTGAAGCTGATTTGCAATTGATTATGAACATATATGTGGCATGACGTAGAGATAATCAGTAATTTAGTCCCCCGTGCATAGAAGAGGTTCAACCTGTTATGAAAAGGAGGTTTGGAAAGCAGTTCTCTTTATTTAGGGTATTGTAGCTGAAGTGGTGCCTTCTGCAGGAGCGATGATGCTGGCAGTGGCGGCGGTGCTCGTGGTGCTTCTGCAGGAGGTAACGGCGGATGGCGTCATTACGACCACGGAGCCCATCACCGGCCAGGACCCAGCCATCTACGGCGGCAGCGACACTAAACTCCCTCTGGAGGGCATCACGATCCCGGAGAACGCCCTTAGCATAGGCTTCGAGTCCATCGGGATATTCCTCCTGCTGGCGGGGGTGGTCGGCTTCATCGCCTACGTGGTATTGGGCGTCGACAAGACAGTGGATGCGACAGCCACAGGAGCTTACCCTTACCCACCCCACACGTGAGTACCCAGGGGTCCACCAGGTGCCTGCGGACATGTATGATTGTGGGCCTGTAAGTTTTTGACCTTACAGACTTGTGAACTCGTGTGGACTTGTGGACTTGTGTAGACTTGTGGATTTGTGTAGGTTTGTGGATTTGTGTAGGCTTGTTGATTTATGTAGGCTTCTGGACTTGTGTAGACTTGTGGACTTGTGTAGACTTGTGGATTTGTGTAGGCTTGTGGACTTGTATAGACGTGGACTTGTGTAGGCTTGTGGACTTGTGTAGACTTGTGGACTTGTATAGACTTGTGGACTTGTGTAGGCTTGTGGACTTGTGTAGACTTGTGGATTTATGTAGACTTGTGGACTTGTGTAGACTTGTGGACTTGTGTAGGCTTGTGGACCTGTATAGGCTTGTGGAATTCTATGCATGTACATGATAAGATTATGTAATTCTGATATGTACACTGATAAATTTCGAGGTGGTTGTATATCATACTGGTATACATATGTTGGATATATAAAATGATACACTCGAGTATATCCGACGGGTGTATATACAGCGATATACTCATAGTTGTGATGTGTGTATGTTCATGATGTGCTCAGGCATCGCTGTTCTGTGCATGTACAAAGTTTTGTACGCCAGAGTACTAGTTATGGTATGAGTGTACAATAATGTACGCTAGTATACTTGCTGTGGTGTGTGTGAGTGTACAATGATGCACGCTAGTATATTAGCTGTGATGTGAGTGTACAATGATGTGCGGAGGTCTAGTAGCTGTGGTGTATGTGAGTGTACAATGATGTACGCAGGCCTACTAACTGTGGTGTATGTGATGTACGCAGGGGTAGCCACAATCATTGCCTTAAGTTTAAGCTTATACTCACCTACCACTCCACCTCCCACAGAACCTACTCAGCGCCCGCCACCAATAACTACGGCGCCTCTGGCAGCGCCTACGCCCAGGAGGAGAGCTACAACGTCCACCGCAACATCGACAAGGCGGCCGCCAAGTACCAGTGAGGCGCGCGGGTGAGGAGGGTCGGGTAGCTGGCCGTCGAAGTAGACGCCGCCTGCTGCCGCCGGAGCGAGAACTCTCTTGGTAGCGACTTCCTCCTCCTTCCCTAGCGCTTGGGTTGTTGTGGGAGTCTGTTCTGCTCACCTGACCCGTGCTATTGGTAGCGACTTCCTCCTCCTACCCTAGCGCTTGGGTTGTTGTGGGAGTCTGTTCTCCCCGCCTGACCCGTGCTATTGGTAGCGACTCCCTCCTCCTACCCTAGCGCTTGGGTTGTTATGGGAGTCTGTTCTCTTCGCCTGACCCGTGCTATTGGTAGCGACTCCCTCCTCTTACCCTAGCGCTTGGGTTGTTGTGGGAGTCTGTTCTCCCCGCCTGACCCGTGCTATTGGTAGCGACTCCCTCCCTCTACCCTAGTGCTTGGGTTGTTGTGGGAGTCTGTTCTCGCCTGACCCGTGCTATTGGTAGTGACTCTCTCCCTCTACCCTAGTGCTTGGGTTGTTGTGGGAGTCTGTTCTGCTCGCCTGACCCGTGCTATTGGTAGCGACTCCCTCCCTCTACCCTAGCGCTTGGGTTGTTGTGGGTGTCTGTTCTCCCCGCCTGACCCGTGCTATTGGTAGCGACTCCCTCCCTCTACCCTAGCGCTTGGGTTGTTGTGGGAGTCTGTTCTCTTCGCCTAACCCATGCTACTGGTAGCGACCCCATCCTCTTACCCTAGCGCTTGGGTTGTAGTGGGAGTCTGTTCTGCTCGCCTGACTCGTGCTATTGGTAGCGACTCCCTCCCTTTACCCTAGCGCTTGGGTTGTTGTGGGAGTCTGTTCTCCTCAGCATGACCCGTGCTATACAGACGGTCCTAACCTGGCTGGATCAAAACTATTATCATGACATTGTTCACTATTAAGTTATTTGTGTAGACTTATGTAAATAAAAGATAATAAAAGACGAGTGTTTTTTGTTTCATTCACGACCTGGATGTGTTGAGCTTTAAGCGCAAAATACTAATTTTTGTGATGTAAAAAGTGTTTTAACTTTGCGTATCTGGATATCTCTTCTTGCTTTAAGCTTTCTCCAAACAATGGTCTTTGATTTAAGGAGTAGACTTTCTGAATCCATTGATAACGTTCGATCATTCTGTTCCACCGTCTATAATACACATATATTGATAAAGGTCTGTAATCTGCCTGTGGTTTTACAAAACAACAACAGGACTGTGTCATCAGCAAACAGCAAGTAACTCACTTCCCGAACACACACCCCCCCCCCCCCCTACAGACTGCATACTCGCCCCTGTGTCCACGAAACCCTTGCATTCACCTCCCTCACCACCCCATCTATAAACAAATCAAACAGCCATGGTGACATCACACACTCCTCTACAAAGTCTCTCCTGCACTTCTCCCTTCACTCTGTCACCACCCCATCTATAAACAAATCAAACAGCCATGGTGACATCACACACTCCTCTACAAAGTCTCTCCTGCACTTCTCCCTTCACTCTGTCACCACCCCATCTATAAACAAATCAAACAGCCATGATGACATCACACACTCCTCTTCAAAGTCCCTCCTACACTTCTCCCTTCACTCTGTCACCACCCCATCTATAAACAAATCAAACAGCCACGGTGACATCACACACTCCTCTTCAAAGTCTCTCCTGCACTTCTCCCTTCACTCTGTCACCACCCCATCTATAAACAAATCAAACAGCCATGGTGACATCACACACTCCTCTTCAAAGTCTCTCCTGCACTTCTCCCTTCACTCTGTCACCACCCCATCAATAAACAAATCAAACAGCCATGGTGACATCACACACTCCTCTTCAAAGTCCCTCCTACACTTCTCCCTTCACTCTGACCTGATTACATGATACAATTTAAATATCTTCTTTGTCACCTCAATATATAATTCCCTTCCAGTTTCTACACACACTTTCTAGCGTCTCCTTAACTATCTGTAGACTATGTGTTGTCTTTCGTCTCTGTGTCTCTGACTGTTTCATTTTTCCGCCATTTTTTCGTTCAATTGGCAATAGTATTCGTCCCTGATTACGGAGGATTGCATTCCAGAGCTTGAAGATCTTGGAATGGGAACCGTAGTGATTGACTTTGCCTTTGCAGCCATCGACGAAGTCGGCTGATCATCAAATGTGTCAAGTCTGTTTTGTTTGGGGGGTGTGTGTCGAAGGCAGTGTCGAATCCTTTGCTGATATGTATTGTTCGCTATGTGTGGTGGAGAGTTATGGTTGTTCGAAGCTATCCAGGCTGTGTTGTTTGAGGTGTGCGTGTGTGTGTGTGTGTGGTAGAGGAGTGATTGGATCTAAAGCCATGTTGTGTGGTTGATTCTGTTGTGGATCGGTTTTTTCATGGCGCTTGGATACTGAAGACAGCAGTGATACAAGGTAGTTGGAGGAGGAGTTAAGTAGTTTGGAGGGTTTCAGGACGGGTACTGCGCTGGTAAGTTTCCAGGTGTTTGGTGTTTTGTTGTGTAGGCCAATGTTGAAGATATCTGTAGATCTGGGATTGCGGTTGGGTTCAGGTTTTTATTTCTTTGATATGGAGGTTTGTGTTGTCTAGGCCTCCTGCAGGAGAGTTCTCTCAAGGTTTTGACTGAGCTGCGAATGTCATAAGGACTGAAGAGTGGGTGGACAGTTTCTACAGAAGGGTGGAATTTTGCATCGAGTCCTTATGACTCCTCTGTTTAAGGACTTGGACTTAGCTTAATCTTTAGTAGTTTTTTTTAAATGAATATTTTTGTGATTTCTGAAGGAAAAGGGATTTCATTGGTTCGGGTTAAGACGTGCTTCATGTGTGTGTGTGTGTGTGTGTGTGGGGGGGGGGGGGGGGGTTGCTGGCCAGCTGAGGTGACGTGGAGTTCGTGGATTTTCTTCATCGTTCGTCAGATTTGGTCGCTGTTGGACTTTCGTTCGCCAGGTTTGGTTGCTGTTCACAATGGTAAGGTCGGAGAGTCAGTTGGCCGCTCGCCCTTCAGTGGCTAGTTTAGTCATGCCACTGTCGTAAGTACGACGCGCATACTTACATACTTACTCACATACATACGCACATACATAGAGACTTACATACGCCACTACAGAAACTAATGGCCTCTCCTATGTATACGCTAGCTGTGATATTGGCAAGGCAGATGTAGCTCCCTTCCACCCCAGTATATGAGACTGACAGATATGGGTTGTCACACACACACAAACACACACATACTGGAACCGACATGATAACAGACACACTCTCACACCCAAATATACGGTACGCGAGTCACGGTCTTGTGGAGAGCCACAGTGTGTCCTGGTAATTAAAGAAAGTTGCTAATTACCATCATTCTGATGATCTACTTTCCACACGGCTGTCTCACTTGTTGATCTGGGCTGGAGACATAGTGGCGACCATGGATGATGATCATCACCATGTGGGAGACATTCATGGAAAGTGGGTTTGTTCCTCGATTTCTAAAAATCTGTGGCAGAGAAATGGATTATCAGGGGGAGGATACTACAGGAGTGTGACGTGTCAGTCAGTGTGCTATATATTTTGACATCTTCACTATGTAGTTAGGGTGAGTGTCTTCTCTTGTTATCCCTGTGTTCATGGGATATATCCCCGTACTAGGATGATAGTTATCGTCAGTATGATGGTTGAACGTTTGTATGACTTCATCCTAGTCTGTGTTGCATCATCTCTTTTCGTCCTCGCGGCTCACAGTGTGATATTGCTAGTGTGATGATCCCTTGACACTTTGACATCACCGTCCTTTACACACACACACACACACACAGACACACACACACACTGCTAGCAAGATCCGGACGCTGCAATATCAACACCTGCAACAGAGCAAGACACATCTTCCCTCCTCCATCCTTCCCCCTCCTTCGTCAGCGATTAAGTCTTGATACGAAAAAAAAAAGAATGAATCATTCACCTTGTTTTTTTGTTACTCACTTTACAAAACGCAGTGTCGGCATCCCAAGTGAAGCATAAGTGGCTACTTAAGAGTACAACAATCAAGGCAGGAATGACCCACAATCCACAGTCGAGAGACAATTATTGGACGGAGGTGGGGGGCGTTGGCACCTCATTTTAAAAGGTGGGCGACAGGAGACCCATGCCATGAGTCTGGCACCAGCAGCAGTTGCTTCAGCACCGCCAGGAGAAGAAGGTCTCACGGAAGCCAGCCATATACCACGTTGGCTGCCACGACACCTCACAGCGAAGACGGTCCCTCAGCCACCTTGATCTACGACACCTCACAGCTAACACGCTAACCTCAGCCATCAAGATCTGCAGGAGCTATGGAGACGAAAGGTGAGCAGGTGGTGTGTGGTGTGTGGCGGTGGGCCGCAGGTTACTTCCCTCCTGCAGCAGGATACGTCAAGGTCCGTCCTCCTTCAGGAGTGTCTCTTCCTGGAGGAGAGGTTCCTTGTGCATATTTCCAGACACAGGCAAGATGAATGGGTTTCCCTCTTCGTTAAGACACAGCGCCAAACTATCCTCATCTGACCATACCTCATTTAACGGAAGATGAGCATCAGTACACTACACTGTTACGATGAATTCTTAATGAGTTAAGGGAATTATTTTTGATTTTCTGTCCTCGTTATCTGACCTTCTAGAATCCAAGCTGATATAAGTAAACCCGAGACGATCCAATCCAAATGGAGTTAGATGCGATTATGTTTGGTTAAGAGGATTGAAATCTATGATCTAAATAGACACCCTGCTTTTGAAATACTTATATAACAATGATTACACACACACACACACCCACACACACACACTGCAGCCGATCTGGGCAGCAACAGGATCATGGGATGAGCTGACCCCGCTACTCGAATGCCCTACACTCTGGAAAAAATATAGAGAATTGATAATTTTATGAACTGTTATATAAGAACATTTTCCTTTAACTTTCTGATAAGTTTTTGGTAAGTCTGTCTTGCTGGTTTAGTGGCCTGTTTATTACGTTTCTGGGAGTGTCTTGATGCCCAGGATTAGAATGATGTTAGAGATTTGAGGAAGTATAAGATTGTAATTACGTAACCTTATGAGGAAGATCTGGTTGACGTGTTTCGTCTAAGAACACAGAACACTCTCAGTTACGTTCAGTGTTCATCTCTTACATAACGAAGGAGTGTGAGGAGTCACACCTATCGTATATTTCATAATTACATCATTAAATCCAATCCTATTCACAGGTGTTTTGTTTGTGGCCCTCCTGACGGTGTGTGTGGTGAGCCACAGCACGCAGGAGGCGCTGCAGGATGTGATGCAAACCTCACCAGGGCTGCAGCACCCCATCGCAGACGCCATCGAACGGCTGGCCGCGGAGGGGAAGCAGTGGCTGGTCAGGATACAACAGAAACAACAAGTGGAGCAGAACACCCTTGAGGAACAGAAGGACCCTCAGGACACGCATCAGAACGAAGGGATAACAGAAGAACAGGAGGAACAAGAGTTAGAACAGCAGCTGCCACAGCAGGAGAGTCACAGGAGGGGAAGGGCGTTCACGGAGGAGGAGGGGAAGAGAGAGGAGACTCAGGCAGAGGAACGTTTGTTCCTAGGAGGCGTGGACGACAACCAGCAGTTGACCATAAGCCTTCCCGGTCTCCTCTCGGGCATCTTCTTCGCCATCATCGCCGTCTTCTTCTTCAAGGTGGTGGCGGCCATCATCACGGGCCGGGACCTCTCCTACTGGACCAACTGGGCCAACCGGTTCATCAGCCCGCCGTAAGTCACTTCACTTTGCTCTCCGTCAGCGCTTAAGTCACTTCACTTTGTCCTCCGTCAGGGCTTAAGTCACTTCGCTTTGCCCTCCGTCAGCGCTGAACCAGATCGTATAACTAACCCCCTCCCTCCCTTCTCGTTCGATGTCTGGATCAAGTCTCTCTCTCTCTCTCTCTCTCTCTCTCTCTCTCTCTCTCTCGTGCTTCCAATCAGTCCCTCTTTTAGATACTTCGTTAATCTTCGTAGGGGGTACTTCATTTTAATCGTCGCAAGCGCTTCATAGAGTCTTTGTCAGTCTATGACCATGCCTTTATATAGAGTCAATAAGAGAAGCCTTTGTATAGAGTCAATAAGAGAAGCCTTTGTATAGAGTCAATAAGAGAACGCTAGGCTTGTAATACATAGCACAATCATCAGTGAGGGATGGATGGATGAGACACAGATGCAGGAGACGTGAGGTGGTACCATGATCGACTGATGGACTTAATCATTTCTCTCTCCTCTACAGGCATTACCCACCCAGCTACTACCCCGATCACAGCACCTACACCGCCTACAGGGCACTGGAGGAGGTGCCCAACAAGTACCAGTGATATCTACCACCTCGTACACGCGTCGGGGTCGACTCGAAGCTAAGGAAAAAGGAAGTCCAACTCCTTCACTCCCGTCGCGTTCCACATACATGGCACTTCCCTGGTGGTTCTGGGCAGCCATGTATATGACTGGCTGGTATATTACCTGGTTTTATGCCAGTGGGTCACACCTGGCTGACAAACCTGTAAACTCTCACGTCTGGTCAACACACCTGTGGCTTGCACACACCTGACTAGACTGGCTTATTGCTGTAGATTCACTCCTGAAGGAGGACGTGTTTGGCCCATAACACACCTGACTTTTGCACCCCTCATACTTGGCTGACAGCTGGGTGGGTTTTTTTCGAATCCCCTCCTGACTCACAGGTTCCTGACGGCTGACTAATGGCTGCCTCTGACGTCGTCAGGGGTAACCCGTAGCAACTGAGAGCTGACGCTAGAGAGAGAGAGAGAGAGAGAGAGAGAGAGAGAGAGAGGAGAGAGAGAGAGAGAGAGAGAGAGAGAGAGAGAGAGAGAGAGAGAAACACATTGCTGACACAGAGAGAACCTCCTGACACATTAAATTCTCCCTCGGTGCTGACATCATGACTGACACGACTGAGTTTGCTGACCCCTCTGACGCTGCTGACATGACTGACATAGGCTGACGGTGGCGCCTGCTGACTCTCTCTCTCTCTCTCTCTCTCTCTCTCTCTCTCTCTCTCTCTCTCTCTCTCTCTCTCTCTCTCTCTCTCTCTCTCTCTCTCTCTCTCTCTCCCTCAACAAGGGACCGATGTCTCGTCCCCCTTCTTCGAGGTCACTGTAAATCCCCCTCTCCCTTCCCTCCACTATAGGATTTACCTCCCCCCCTTTGCTAAGATGGGGATTTATCTCTCACATTTTCTTTTCCCACTTCAACCCCAGTTGGCTCAAATCCCTTGAGACACTATCTAATAATCATGATAATTCAACCATTCCTGGGTTTATGGATCGTATGCAAAACAATTCAGCAATGATCCCATAGTTATCAGCGACCTAAGGAAACCAAGAAGATAAAAGTTATCACCTCTTGTTATGGATAGGATCAACTGTATGGGTTAGGCAAGGCATCTTATCAAAGATGTAACTCAGCTTGGAAACAATCCACAATCTCTCTTCACTCTTAGGTGCATAAGGATGCCTGTCTGTGTTGTATTTGAATGTGATGATTAAATAAATAAAGAAGATTTGTGTAGCGTTGTTTGAGTTATTTAAATGTGATGATTAAAGAAAAGTTATTCTTCTGTAGCGTTATTTGAGTTATTCAAATACGATGATTAAAGAAAAACATTATTGTGTAGCGTTGGTTGAGTTATTTAAATGTGATGGTTATAGAAAAGCATTCTTGTGTAGCGTTGAGTTATTTCAATGTGATTAAAGAAAAAATTATTGTGTAGCGTTTTTTGAGTTTTCTAAATGTGATGATTTAAGAAAAAAATTCTTGTGTAGCGTTGTTTGAGTTATTCAAATGTGATGATTAAAGAAAGATTATTCTTCTGTAGCGTTGTTTGAGTTATTTAAATGTGATTAAAGAAAAATCATTCTTCTGTAGCGTTGTTTGAGTTATTTAAATGTGATGATTAAAAAAAAAATCTTGTATGGCGTTATTTGGTTTACTTTCGTCCCCTTAAATGTTTTTGAGTTGATTCTTGACTTTCAATCTGGCTGAACTCGTCTCCACAACCTCAGTTCAGTTATCAGTGGTAAAGAAATGACATGATTATGTTTATCTTACTTTACTAGATGGAATTTGCTTTATTAGTGAAACTGTGTCTTTATCAAGGCATCAGAGTGGCTTCATCTCACCATGGGCGAAATCTTACGTGATCACGTAAGTCTTATTGATGTATAATGCCTTGGTTTACGTGGTGTATGGCTATACGTAAATGTATAAGTCTTATGGGGGTTTTTTCCAGTGTTATAGGCATTATAATGTATGGGTTCCCAATTGTTATTTTGGCCAATTGCTTCAAATTATCTTCTTCGATAAATACCTATGATGAATTATCAAATGAAAGGTGTTATGCAGTTGAATACACACACACACACACACACACACACACACACACACACACACACACACACACTGATATATATATACCTCATGAGGATTATAAAGGAGACAAACTATCTACTATCTACTGTCTACTGTCTACTGTCTACTGACAAGACGCAAACCAGCACTCTGACTCACATCGTACATTAAGGCCAAAGTTAAACAATATGCTTCTCAGGTTTAGTCACTACAGCTGAAACGACACAAAGGAATTAATAAAGAAAGATATATCAGAGATACGAGAGAGCTAAGTTTACACTGTGTGGCTAGAAGACCCATTACATTGGCCAACCATGGAAGAAAGACGTGTACAGCGTGACTTGATCAAAACCCTTCAAGTTTTTTTTCTAAACTAGTTCGATAGTGTCAAAAGGGAAGTGTTCTTCGAAATGAAGATAGAACAGCCAAAGGCTATAACAAGAACATGGACGAGAGACTTATAAGAGTGAAATTCGGTAATCATCTTACGTGATCAGAGAAAGTGTAAGAGAGAGATGGAGGCCCTACCAATGTAGACCTTCCTCCCTCTACTGTACAGTTGAGTGATCACAAATGCGTGCATGCAAGCCGTACACCTACCAATACAATACACACATTCTTACTCACGTACACATAAGATACACACATTCTTACCCACGTGCATGTAAGATACACACATTCTTACGCACGTGCACATAAGATACACACATTCTTACCCATGTACACATAATATATACACATTCTTACCCACGTACACATAAGATGTATACATTGTTACCCACGTACACATAAAATGCACACATCTTCAATCACATACACATAAGATGCACACATTCTTACTCACGTACACATCCACACACATACGGAGACACATATTCAACTATCATTAACTAGCAAGCCCCAACCATGATACAAACAGGCCATACAGCAGTTCCGTTATCCCCCCCCCCTAACCCACACACTCTACCCTACTGACCCCCCTCCCTCCCTCCCCCCTCCCCCACCACCCACCTCCATGGATGTAGGTCAGGGTGGTAGGGAGGGAGGGAGAGAGGGAGGGAGGGAAAGAACGTACGTGCCATGTGCCCCTCTTGCTCGGAAGTCTCCTGTGGTTCGGGGGAAGGGTGAGGGGGAGGAGGAGGAGGAGGAGGAGGAGGAGGAGGGGAAGGGGTCGTAGGAGCATTGACGACGCCGCATACCAGCCGTCGGAAGCGCGCGCGCGCGCGCGCGCGTGTGTGTGTGTGTGTGTGTGTGTGTGTGTGTGTTTGTGTGTGTGTCCTACGTCTCCATCTTCTGCAGTAGACAACATCTTCGAAAGACACTTTTCGCCAGGATGTTCAGCTCGTGGTAGCGTCTCAGGAGGCCTGCTGGTGCACAGTCGGGAGAGGGAGGGAGAAGTGAGGGTCTGTGTGTGTGTGTGTGTGTGTGTGTGTGTGTGTGTGTGTGTGTGTGGTGATAATGAGGGTAGACGAGACCCGGGTCATTCAAGTTTGAATCACCGATCACCCACCACCTTCCTTCCTCAGGCTGTCGCTCTACCTCCGTCCTCATCCACGCCACTTGAAACAGCTTACTGGATCGTACACCAGTCTTCATCCAAACTACTGTAGGGAAGATAGTTAAATAGATAGATAAATAGAGAGAAGGATGAAACATGATCTAAGAGTTTTTGGAGGCAGTGGAAAACATGGTCTTTTAAAAAACCTGGTCTGATCCGAGTCGTTAAGAATAACATGAGAAGTTAAAAAGAATTCCAGAGGCGATCCTCACGTCGACTTGAAGATGTGTCACAGATTCTGACGAAGCGCTGAGCGACGGAGGCTTGTGGTCACGTCATCTACAGACGTGTCGCATCTCCGACCCTCTGGCGCGGGGCTTCTGCATACCACGGACCCCTTATCCTTGGACGCTTTTCCATGCTGTCTCTTGACCACAGAGGCCGAAGACAAGCGTGACCCCCTTTAGACGTAAATAACAGTCATCCCAACTGATTATATTTCTTTTCTTTTTCCTTCTTGTTATCCTGAGTACGACGCCAGGAGCAATGGAGTCACTGTCATCCATCGTCCAGTAAGATCGTCCAGTTCGGACAATGTGATTGTCTTTCGTCCTTGAAACTGTCCCGTGGGACGTCCGTCAGACGGACCAGCTGCCTCACCTCATCACCCATCGACGACCATCCCCCTCCGCCTCTGACGGTGACACACACTCTTCAGCAGTAAAGCCCCTACCACCGCCCCACTTCGCGAGACCTCCTTGGCTACGTCCTCTCCCCCATCACCCTCAGGAAGACGTAACCACTTTCCCCTCCCTCAACCACCCTAACACCTGCTGGTACAGTCAACGAACTCCGACGGTACCCAGCAGCTCAATGTGACCAGCTCGCTGCCTTCACTTGAAGGTGTGATCACTCAGCCAGCGGCGCTCTGACCTGTAGAGCGATGAGGGGGAAAGTAGATAATTGTGGTCGAGAAACCGTGTTGTCAGTGATGTCCGAGTGGGGGCCATAAGCATGAGAGGGTAGGTACAGGAGAGGTATATGTTGGCAGGTGTGTGGAGAGGGGGAAGGAAGTGGTGTCAGCGGAGGGGCAGGAGGCTCAAGGAGGGAGTCATACAGCCAGGCAGAGTAGCGAGGGAAACCTCCTCACCGCCCCTTACTGAGGCGCGATGAGGACACCTCTCGTTTACTCGCCTCCTTTGATTTAACGTTATCGATCCCTTGCATCCATACATCCTCTTGGTTCATCTGTCACTTGTCCTGGATGAATGATGATTGAACATGGTTCGTCTGTGATGAATCATGATGAATCTATCATCCCTATCATGGTAGGGATGATGTACTATCATCCCTGTCATGGTAGGGATGATCTATCATCCCTATCATGGTAGGGATGATAGATCTCAGCAGTGGCTTAAGCAACAAGCAAGACGTGCACTGTATGGGACAGCAGCCGAGGCCAGAGTCATACATTTCCTGAGTGGTACTGAGGAGGTGTCGTCCCTCAGGACGCCTTCACGCCCCTTGTGTTTTACGTAATTATCATGTGCTAATTTGCTCCTAAAAACTCCCATTAGATATATCCAGTTAATTACTCCCTTCTCCTCTGGATACAGGATCTAGCCCCACCCTAGACACACACACACACACACACACACTCACACACACACACACAAACACACACACACACGTTTTTCACCTTAAGACTACGGTACGTCCTTAGCTGCCACTCTAGCTTTTAGCTGCCACTTTAGCCTTCACTGCCTACTGGCCTGTGCACTGAGCTGTTCGTGCCGGCCCTAAGCATGATGAACAAATAACGGGCAGCATTTTACTGGCAGCAGGCGTCTGTGTCGGCCGTCCCAGGTGGTGGGGTGAAGAGGTTTTGGGGTGGGTGGGGCGTGTGTGTTAGCTGTACTGCCAGACGTACAACGGTCACGGTGTTTTTGCATTCCTGTGGGACCTTTCGTGCCAGTGGTGACCATTTGTGTACGCTGGTATAGGCTTGAAGGCACATAAGTGCCTATCTGGACCAGAACCAGCCAGGAACTGTTGGATGAATCAAGAAAGACGCTATAATAAGATTCTTGCGGTGGCTCATTGGTGCATTGATGTGGGGGGAGTTCTTTACTGGGTCACTGGGTTCGATCCTGGCAAACATTCAGTTCCGAATGCGACTGTGCTACAGATGACGGGTTGGGTGTAGCGCCCCAGATGTAGCAGTGGTAGGGGTCTGGATATAGCGCCCCGGGTGTAGCAGGAGCCCTTTGTGTAGTGTCAAAGGTGTAGCAGTGGTAGGGGCCTGGGAGTAATGTCAAAGGTGTAGCAGTGGTAGGGGCCTGGGAGTAGTGTACAAGGTGTAGCAATGGTAGGAGGTTGGGTGTAGCACCCCAGGTGTAGCAGTAATGGTAAGCTGGGTGTAGCGCCCGAGGTATAGCAGCAGTGAGAGGCTGAGTGTAACAAAGCATTGATGGGCTGGGTGTAGCATCCCAGGTGTAGCAAAGTATTGATAGGCCGGGTGTAGTGACCCGACTTGTCTCGCCACTGGAGGTATGGAGGTGAACATGGGTTGAGTGGCGAGGTTCTCACCAACGCACACACACACACACACACACACACACACACACACACACACACACACACACACACACCTCAGATCAGCTTCGTCTCTTCACATTGCTGTGGCAGCTGCGAACACAACGAACAACAAATTGTTTCTGGAAATGTACGTCAAAAAACTATCTTAATCTAAGGCAAAAAAATATATATATTCATTACTAACAGTAGCTTCTAATTATCCTTAATGAACTAACTCTCGAGTGTGGGAGTATATAGATAAAAACCTTAACGAATTAGCTTATAAAAACGATTATTATATCCAATGTAATTTTTACTTCTCCACTTGAATCATTTCTTCCCACCTACTGCTGGTGATGCGCGGCCTTAGGACTCTCTACGAGAGCCACCTGCCTCCTCTAGATGTGTCTTGGATGGAGCATACAAGACCCTTCAGGAGGAGGAGGAGGAGGAGGGAAATTCCATGTCCTACTGACGAAGAAGGGAGGAAGGTCCACCTCCTACTGATGCGGAGGGGAGGAAGGGCCAACGTCCTACCGACGGGGGAGGAGGAGAAGAAGAAGAAGGTCCATCGTCCTACTGACGGGGAGGAGGAGGAAGAGAAGAAGGTCCATCGTCCTACTGGCGGGGAGGAGGAGGAAGAGAAGAAGGTCCATCGTCCTACTGACGGGGAGGAGAAGAAGAAGAAGGTCCATCATCCTACTGACGGGGAGGAGGAGGAAGAGAAGAAGGTCCATCGTCCTACTGACGGGGAGGAGAGAAAGGTCTAGGTCCTACTGACAAGCAGTGGAGGAAAGTCCGAGCACTGCTGACGAAGAGGGTGTCCGGCCTTCTCTCCGAGGAGGTACTTCTCCCGCCACGGCAGTAGAAGGGTTGTTTCTCCACATATCACACCTCTCCCCACCCTCACCTAACTCTCCCTTCCTTCCTATTCCTCATTGTTCCCTCACTTTCCCCGGCTACACCCTCTTTAAGAGGCTAGCGTCACGCTCTCTCTCTCTCTCTCTCTCTCTCTCTCTCTCTCTCTCTCTCTCTCTCTCTCTCTCTCTCTCTCTCTCTCTCTCTCTCTCTCTCTCTCTCTCTCTCTCTCTCTCTCTCTCTCTCCCCTTCTTCCCTCCAGTTCGCCGCAGCTTACAGCCGCTGTTCCTCTGGCCTGAGCACACGGCCTTCACCACCTTACGAGGCGGTGCCCCATAGCCATCTCCTCCTCCTCCTCCTCCTTCCCCTCCTCCTCCCGTTGCGCCTTCCACCTGAGGCTCGACCCCTGTGTTGTGGCCTGTGATATGTCGTATAACACCTTGTTCAGCTGTGGCCCCTCAGCCGCCTGCAGTGTGCTGACGCCACCACCCTTGTAAAAACAGAAATAACAAGAGACAGACAAAGGAGAAATAGAGATGGAAACAGAGACACAGATTGGAAAAAAAGGACATAAATATACCTCCCGGATGTGGACATACATTCCTCCCACAGGACAAGTGGGTCATCAGAACACCCGAGGCGAGGAACACATTACCAGCCCAATCCTATAGCCAACCCACTTGCCCCAGGCCACCCGCCCTAGCCACCGCCCCTCCACCATCCCCTCCCGCCTACCTTTTCCTGTTCCAAGCACCCTAAACCACCCCCATCGACCCTCCCGATGTCCTAGGGGGGAGCTGCCCCAGAAGAAATGCCTCCAACACCCATTCCAAGGTCCCTACTGCTCCCTGTTCCATCACGGATACCCTTTCCCAAGGCAAGCCAGGACCCCTTGACGCCTTCCACAGGGGTAGGGTACATTCCTATGGTATGATGCAGTTCTGCAGGACTGTGGGCATGGTACACTGACGAAGCGTGTTACTTCAATAGATCCCTCACCATTTCACTAGCAGGCTGCCCTACACCACTCTTCATTACCTTCTCCCCCTTCCCCACAGCACACTACCTCCCCCTTCACCACTCCACATTAACCTCCCCCTTCACCACTCCACATTACGTCCCCCTCCTTCACCACTCCACACTACTCCTACTTCATCACTCCACAATAGCTCCTTCCTCCTCCTTCATCAACTCTTCTTCTGCAACTACTCTCAACACCTTTTTCCTCCAAGTGATCCATGAGAGAATGATCTTGTTCTCCGCCGAGCGAGAGGTCAAGTAAGAAGTCAAGAAAGATGTCGAGTGCAAGGTCAAGTAATAGATCGAATAAAATATCAAGTAAGAGGTCGAGTAAGAGATCAAGTAAGAGGTCAAATAAGAGGTCGAGTAAGAGATCAAGTACGAAGTCGAGTAAGAGGTCAAGTAAGAGGTCGAATAAGAGGTCAAGTAAGTGGTCGAGTAAGAGATCAAGTAAGAAGTCAAATAAGAGGTCGAGTAAGAGATCAATTACGAGGTCGAGTAAGAGGTCAAGTAAGAGGTCGAGTAAGAGGTCAAGTAAGCTCTGAGACGGTCGACCAGACACACCTGACAGAGGAGGTATTGGTAGTATTACACACTCAGGTGACGTGTGAGGCTTTAGCTTATATCATGAATGGAATAGCTTTGTTAGTACTGTAGCTTTGTAAATTGGTAACGTAGCTTTGTAAATAGATCAGCCTTATTTGTAATTGGTTTAGCTTTGTAACTGGATTAGCTTTGTCTATAACTGGGTGAGTTCTTTGTAATTGGTTTAGCTTCGTGACTGGATTTGCTTTGTCTATAGTTGTGTGAGTTCTTTTTCATTGGTTTAGCTGTGTGACTGGATTAGCTTTGCCTGTAGCTGGGTGAGTTCTATGTAATTGGCTTAGATTTGTAAGTGAATTACCTTTGTCTGCAGTTGGGTGAGTTCTGTGTAAATGGCTTAACTTTGTAAGTGGATTAGCTTTGTTTTATAATTGGATTAGCTTGGTATGTAATTTTTTTTGGCCTATTTTGTAACAGGTTTGGCGTTTTTCTG
This sequence comes from Panulirus ornatus, assembly GCF_036320965.1. Taxonomy (NCBI): domain Eukaryota; kingdom Metazoa; phylum Arthropoda; class Malacostraca; order Decapoda; family Palinuridae; genus Panulirus; species Panulirus ornatus. Next base: position 10,942,251 of record NC_092290.1, on the reverse strand, counting down.
AACTGGGTCTGTTTGTAAAGTAACAGAATGAGCACTGTGACTAATTAATCATTATTTGTCCTACATTAAACCTCTTTATCTTAACTATTAGGTCGTTCTTGTTTGCAAGTGAGTATATCATTATTACCATCAATCATATCCAGTATCAAGAAATATGGGGCATTTGAACTTCCCATCAACTTGTATTGGGTCTGATCTGTGATTACTATTTGTAGATTACAGGGAAAGAGTTTTACACTCGTATTGCCCGTCTCTTAACTTTGTATATATACGTATCATATCTTGACTGCTATGTGTGTATTATTCCCTTCACTGATCGTGAAGGGAATGATAAATCTTTTCTCGATAGAATAGTTACTATTGAAACGCCCGTCCTCCTCTTTGTGCATTTTGCCCTCCAAGAACCAGTTTTTATTTACTTCTGTTTTTTCCAGGTGATTCGTCCGCATTTTGCCCGCCAGGAACCAGTTTTTGTTTACCTCTGTTTTTCCCAGGAGATTCAACGTCGTCGTTCATGACCCCCTAAATCACAGACGTCTTTGGGAACCTCACATTTGCCGAGGGACGTAGTCTCTTCCTCCTTTTCCTCGCGTGGATGATTATAGCAAGTGGTCTTCAACGTACTGACATGTGGGTCCTGTTATGAAGTGATCCCTCGCCACACCAGGTATGCAGTGTTCCTCCTCCTTGCTTGCATCTGTCTTCCACACAGTACAACAACAGAGCACTTTGGGTAAAAGACACCAGTAACGTACCTTGGTAAAATTTCTCTCTCTCTCTCTCTCTCTCTCTCTCTCTCTCTCTCTCTCATATCAAACGTCAAGAAAGAGGCGCCTCACTTGTAGGCTCGATATAATGGTCTCCCTCTCATGGAATCTTTGTTGGTACTTTAAGGAATGATGTTGTTGGATTTTGTTTAACTATCCTTTAAAACTGTCTGTTGATATTGATGAACTTGTTAGTGATGGGGTCATGAGGGTTAATGAAAATGTGAGGGTAGATGATAATGATAGTAGTAATGATAATGATAATGTAAAATTTAGAAATCAAAGATTGTCTTTTAATTATTGTTACAGTTTCGTACTTCCAGCAAATTTTGTTGGGTTATGTTAGGTTTTTGTTAGGTTAGGGTAGGTTGGGTTAGGCTAGTCTAGGTTGGGATAGGTTAGGCTAGGTTGGATTAGAATCGTTTTTCCAAAGGTTTTTGATGTCTTTTGAACGAGTCTGACCTTCATTTCTATCGCAAATCACTACTTCTTTTTTTGTGGTTTCCCCTCACCCAAAGCCCAGGGTCCAAGTGAGACTCCCGTATTATCGTGGGATAAAGCGGATATAAATATATTATCTTAAGGTAGTGATTTGCGTGAAAAAAATATGAAGATCAGACTCGTTGCAGAACGTGTCAGAAACTATCTGAAGAAACATAATTTCAACCTCCAACCGGGTTGAATGTCTGAAAAGGTCATTCTACACTTTTCAAGAGGTTAATCCTCCTTTTGTGAAGACGTTCTCGATATTATATCGTATTCATACGAAAATCATGTACAGTATTCTCTTATCTTGGCCTTTGTTCAATCGTTTGCTTGGGAATGTAAACAGTTGGTGCATATATATATATATATATATATATATATATATATATATATATATATATATATATATATATATATATATATATCTGAACCTGTGCGGAACAGCTCTTGTAAACATGAATTCGAGCCCTGAATTTATGTGGACATCTAAACTCACCCAACGAGTTTGCAAAACTCGGATTAATTCCAGGGATTTTTCCCCACATTTTCTACGATTCGTTATGATAGAAATGCAACTGACGCCTCGGATTGGCCAACGTCATGTATAAGATGCTTCTGCCTCCTACACCACAAGTGTCTACAGCAAAGTCTCGTAATCTATGTTTGCTTTTATGAGATCGGCTTTTACCCTTATACTTTTCCTAGGCAGAGGTTAAGGTTGTTGTGTTCATTGTCTGGACACATCCCTCAATCCTCACTATCCACGTATCGTATAGTAGACGTGGGGTAGTCTCTATGAAGACTGGAAATTTAGGAATAGAATGTCCTTTGATTTGAATTTCCTCTTGTCACACTTTCACACAAGAGGAAATCCTTGTTCTTTTCCTAGCAGATATAAATTTTACGCGACGTGGAGGAAGCTGGTCTCCAGTTCCTTATTCCTTGAACGGGACCTGCCTCGAAACGCCATGCCTGCTGGTCTGACCCAGCGGAATGGGACGAGTCTACACTGGTGTTCCACATCTCTGTGCTAGCGAGGCCAGAGAACCGACGCCTACTTTTCTCCCCAAGTTCCACAATAGATGTGCCATATGTACAGGGCGATAATGGGGGTCATCCATCCTCACATGCGTGACCTGTTCCCTCCCCTGGCAGCCTCTAGCCACTCAGCCCAAGAGGTCAGTCACGATTCGATGTCATCGCTTGATCTGGATCTCACAGCAGAGTGGCTCCGCAACCCATCAGTCTCTGTGGCTGTATTAAGTCGCATGAGTTCGTGCGACACAAGCAGACACCTCAACTCCCCTCCACTCTCCCTCACCCCTCAACCCTCGCTGGATCTCCGTGGGGACACCAGGATCTGCCGCATCGGAGCACTATTGAATGAGGTGGTCAGCTTCTCCAGCAAACAGGGAAGGAAGATGCGCCAGGCCGATGCAGAACACCTGGGACGAAAGCAGGTGGGGACGTCTGACTATCCACAGAGAGTAACTGACTGACTATGTATTGAGTATTACCAGATGGGAGTCATGACTTCCTCCCATGATAGCGTAAACCAGATGGTTACTGAGCGCTGCAGTAGCGGGAGGGAAAGGTGGCTGGCAATACTAGCTGTGTGTACCATGCAAGGGCCCTGAGCCTGCCATAGCCACCTTGGCTTTGTCACCGCGTCAACCAGGCAGGTCGAGGCGCTCTTCACACAGTTGAGGCAACACCTCCACCCGCCAGACTCAAACGTGTATAGATATGAAAGAGTCTCTTCCGAGGGATGACCATACACGATCAACATCTCATTCCGTCATTCCCTTCCGCCAGTCCGCTTCTGACGAAGGTGCTCCTCCTCCACCTCCTCCTCCTCCAAGGGTGTCGAACCTATCACAACTCCTGACGGTGAATAACACCTCAGTACTGGTGTGGGTGGCGGAAGAAGACCTCCCTCCCTCCCTCCCACACCATAATTGCCTCGAGTGATTAAAGTAGTTATTCCACTTCGTCTGAATGCTTGTTGCAGCTTTGGTGTACATATCATTACGATCGTTACGCCCCTGTTACTTCCCTGTGTAGGAATGGTCGATTAGGATGTCGAGAGAGAGTGTAAGACATTGATACTTTCTGTTGACATAGTTTTAATGACTGTCAGAACTATCTAGTTAAAGGAGTTGTTACTTATGTAATTACCATTTACGATTCTCGGTTGTATATCATGGTAAGAGAGCTTTACATTCGTGTTGCCAGGTCTTATAACTTCGTATATACGTATCATGTTCATATATTCCAGCCAAAGCCAGGTATGCCCATTTATCGACCAGTCCGAAGTGGAGGATGAACACCTGGGTCGGGTGTTGGTCGACTGCCGCTCCTAGCATTTGAACCCTTTTGGGCTCGGCCCGAGGTGGGCCCACAGTGACACATGCATGATCAGTAATGCTAACCACTGTGTGTATTGTATGTGTGTATGTGTGTAATTGTAAGCAACGGGGAGGGGGTTCCACATTCATGAGGTCCCATCTCTTTTAAAGTTTCTGTACCGTAATAAAACTCCTCAAATTTCTGTATGTTTGTCTACATTCACATTATTGTCACTCAACGTAAACCCTTCATCCACTGATATTATTATCAAAATACTTCTATACATCTTTCCTAACAGGTTCCTCGCTTAGTTTCATGTTATGCTTCTGGTTGCTCTGTCTTTGCATCTTTCGAGGCACTTGTTAACAAGACTTTGATCAAGTCGCTCCTTACTCTTCTTTCTTCCACTGTGGACATATTTTTGGCCTCTAACCTCTCACAGTAACTCATCTCTCTTGATTCTTGACACAGTCTTTGTTGTCCTCCTCTGGACTTTTTCTAGCCTAGCAGTTCCATTTGCTTCTTTAAGTAATGTTACCAATTTTGAGAAGAACATTGTATTTTAACCTAATATTTAACCTAATATTTGCCAGCATAGAGTATGTCTCGTCTACAGATCAGGGGCAATATACATTTGTGTATAATCACCTACTTGTTGTAAAGATGGGGAAGTAACAGAACATTCAATTGGGTTACCTTCGCCCTAGACTTTCTCGCCGAGCGAACAAATTACGATATTTTGTTTCGTAAAAGATTTCTAAATCATTCATAAACTCCCTACTTCTACCATTGGCATATTGCTCTTCTTTTACTCTTACTTATGAGACTTATCCTAGATGTTTTTAATCGTCTGTACCGCTTTTTATTGGTAAGGTTTAGAGGTCTTATAGAATTGCTTTAGTTTGTTATTAATATTAGAGAATGGAAAGAAATATAATGATATGTACGTTTTCTGTATTCTAAATTTCTAGGGTAACTTGCAATAATTGAACTGTTTGACTTAGGGTTAGATTGTACTGTTTTCTTCCTTCAGAAGACTTAAGTCGAGAGAAAAATAGGCAGTTCATTCATTCATTTCTGATCGTGGATATTCTTCAAGTTATCTGCGTTGATATTTTCTGTTGACTTAGAGTAATATATATTTACATTTACTGAGTGAAGAAACAAAACATTGATGAGAATGCGGACATAGAATACATTTTCACGGCGAACAGGAGTAATATCAATTAGATCATAACCTGAAGTAAGATTTAGGATTTATCTTTATCAGCTTCGCATAAATGACTTGAGTTATACAGGTGGTTTGGGCTACAGGTCTATCTAACTAGTAAGGCCATTGTGATCGTCAGCGTCAAACCACTACATCCACCGTTAAAAAGATCCTTAACATTTTAGGATGTTTTAGGATGATCATAACACCACATACACCCTGATTATATGATCCCTCCAGTCCAGTCTCTATAGGTTAATCTTGCTGTAATGTCGTGGATTTTATCTTGTGGATCGGTGTGGGGTAATCATCCTTGATCATATTCTTTTTTATATATTTCTCTATTTTCTTATTTTTGTCGAATCTTAGTTATATGGAATATTGACTCGTGTGTGTGTGTGTGTGTGTGTGTGTGTGTGTGTGTGTGTGTGTGTGTTCTCTTTATCTCTCTTATCTGCTCTTTTCACGTTCCCTTACGTGGAAAGACACTGGTAAAGACATAATCTCAATGATTCACTGGTGCTACTGTTATGATACTATCATTAGTTCCTGTAAGATAGTGTTGGGTCATACCCTGTCCTGTGTGGGTGACCCTGAATCACCATGCGGGGGTTCGAGATCCCAGATAGGGGGCAATTTAGGAACACAGTCAAACCCAACTGTTCATCGACACTTATAGGGATAAGCCGATAGATTAGGTGTTTGGCACTGTCTTTGTTACATGGGGCTTGGTGGTACTAACACTGTCTGTGTTATAAGATGGTGACAGTAAGATGCTGTGAGGGATCGCCAGATATATATATATATATATATATATATATATATATATATATATATATATATATATATATATATATATATATATATATATATATATATTGGAAAGGATCACAATTTTGCGCGTGAATAAGGTATTCCTATGAGTCCACGGGGAAAATGAAACACGATAAGTTCCCAAGTGCACTTTCGTGTAATAATCACACCATCAGGGGAGACACAAGAGAGAAATATAACAGTCAGTTGATATACATCGAAGAGACGAAGCTAGGACGCCATTTGGTAAACATGTCAACCCAAGAGCACGAGATGTCAGGACTCAGGGCGTCCCTCACCCCAACACTGCTTCGACAGAGGCGACAAACTCGACCCCTTCTCGCCTCACTTTGCCGCCCGAATATTTTTTGAAGCCAGTACCCTATTACACCCCCGTGGGGACCTGTGTGTGGCTGGTGCAGCGCCGAGGTCACGTGAGAGTCAACTGGCCGACAGACGCGACGGTGGCGGGAGTGTGGGAGCAACAGTGGCGTGAGGAGGAGGAGAAGGGTTTGGTATGTCCGTGTTGAGCGCCGTCCAGCAGCCCCGCCGCCCACCACCACCCAGTGTAGGAGTGACCATCATCGCCACAGCCACCGTCAGGGAAGGGGAGCCCTTTAGCCTCCTCCACACCTGGTTACAACCACAGTCAAGCGATTGAGCTGGTGGCAGACGAGGGCGGACCTGATCCTCGAAGTATGTGGTGGCGGCAACTCTTGGCTGGACGCTACGGAGGACACAGATACAAGTAGGTGGTAGAATCTCTGTTTACGTACACGACACTGTGGGTTCCTCCAGCCTCGAGTGCTTCTGTCCACGCCACTCTCCACCGTCCAACACCACACACACACACAAACACACACACACACACTCACACACACACACACACACACACTAAGTCAGTGGAATCACACCGTTGCTCACCACAAGACAGGTCAGTCACCACCGCCCCTACACCACAAGACGGGTCAGTCACCACCGCCCCTACACCACAAGACAGGTCAGTCACCACCGCCCCTACACCACAAGACGAGTCAGTCACGAGCCAGCTCAAATAATGGGTGAGAAATAATGGCAACTGGAGCGAAGAAATCAGTGACTGAGAGTATACATATGTTTCCATCTACCGTGCCATCCACTTCTTATTCCAATTATGATTATAATCAGTTGTGATTAATTCGTATCATCAGGGATTATCATACGGTACATATATTCTTTTTAAGGATATGAAAGACGAAGTGGTAGATGTGTCATACCAGGAGGTGTGGGATCGGCTGTCACAAAAAGTGACTCTTTACATCCAACTTAGAAATCGAATTAGACGAGATCTCGTCAACAGATGATCAAAAACATCTCACGGAGCTTCGATCGATCCAAGCGGAGATAGATGATGGATTGACTTGTGTCAATTCACATTTGTTTAGCTTTTAGTTTACGCTGCTGGCTTTTAACTTTGAGCTGTAATCACCTTTAGCTTGAGGTGATTCGCAGTTCATTCTCTTCAAGTTAGCTGTTTGCCTTCTACCTTTTACCACACACGTCTATGAGTTCCGTGTGTCTTCCGCTATCACAACCAGCCTCGAGAGGACCCCGTGGTCCGTTGCTGTTCGACTTCCTTCGTATTGATCGTCCAAATTGTGTCGTGTTAGTATTCTGATCACCTGACATGCTGTCAATTGACGGACCTTGTAGCGCCCTTGGAGTGAGGCCGAGCTGGGTGCTGGAGGAATACATCCTGGGTTTTTTTTTTGCATCCACTGTTGCTGTGGTGGTGCTGAGGTACGAGATTGGATATCTGGGGAGCAATGAGAATTAACTTCATAGCCTTATTCTTTGCGGAGTGTGGTCGTGTATCCGAACGAGGGAAGTCACGCCTCTAGACTTCAGAAAGATCAGAAGAAAAAGGGGAGCTAGAAAGTTACTGAAATGTTAGGGGTAGAGATGATGGCGAAAAAGGGGAGCTAGAAAGTTACTGAAATGTTAGGGGTAGAGATGATGGCGAAAAAGGGGAGCCAGAAAGTTCCTGAAGTAGAGATGATGGCGAGAGGAGGAAGATATATATGATCAACCCTGGGTTATATATACTGAGGACTTAAGCCTCGGTGCACTGTTGTTCATAAGCTTATAGGATCCCAGTTTGGCCGCGTCTGGTATGGAGAGGGACTAACAAGAGCTCATCTTCCCACCTGATGATCATTTCGGACCTTTCCCAAGTTTGCCTCCCCAACTCCAACGCACCAGCCGCCCTTCGTGACCCTAGTAAAAGTCGGTGTTATTATGTTCGGACGAGGTCGTGATCGTCATAACGAAGTAGGGATGGTAAGTGACGCTATTATATTGTCTGCTTCCTCTGCATACACTAGTACACCTGCCTTTCGTTTGTACCTACGTAGAGTGGGTGTTATGTGGGTTTGACCAAGAGTTGACCAAGAGTCTCTCCTCCCCCAGTATTTCTCCCCGACCTGTAGCAAATCACGAGTCGAAGTGTTGTGAAGGTGAAGCAACACTCGAAGCTCTTCAACATGTCACATGAGTTTCAATTTGCATTTTTTTTTTTTTCCCTGCGCAGTTCAAGATATATGGGTCACTCCCTGCACGAACTGGGAGGACCTCCCCACCATACATCGTCAGGAGGACTCCTTGTCTTTCCTTATCACGACGTGGTAACAGCCGGAGGCTGGTCTCATGTCTCCCGGGTCCTCTTCACTGTCCTCCTACCTCCTATCTACACCTGGATTGTCTCCTGGGGCCCTTCACTGGCCCCCTCACCTCCCACCTACACCTGGATTGTCTCCTAGGGCCCTTCACTGTCCCCGTCACCTCCCATCTACACCTGGATTTTGTCTCCTGGGGCCCTTCGCTGTCCCCCTCACCGCCCATCTACGCCTGGATTATCTCCTGGAGCCCTTCACTGTCCCCCTCACCTCCCATCTACACTTCGTCCTCACCGTCGTCCACCCACCCCACCCTGGCCCCACTCACCTCCCCATTAGCCCTTACCCCTCCATCCATCAACCCCAGTCCAACCAACCTCCATCCCTCCCTCCCTCCCTCCCCATGCCACCGCAGCGCGCGCGCGCCGCCGCCGACCGGGCCACCATCGCCTCCAGCTGACTGCTTCCGCTGGGCCGTCGTGACCTTGCCAGGGTCAGCCTGGTCCCGCGGGGTCACCGGATGGGTGGCGGTTCTGCTGACGTCCTGACACAGAGCTTCCTCCAGCTCTGCCCACCTCCCAGGCTCCCCCTCCCACACACACACACACACACACACACACACACACACACACACATGCTCACCTCAGTCTGGTATTATTGTTTTTTCTCTGTTGTTTTGACATTTATGGTTTGAACAGCATTGATAAATTGTGGTCAAGAATATATGAAATATGCCTCCGAGCATCGAAACATGATATAGAAAATAATTAGTGTATATATAAATATATATATATATATATATATATATATATATATATATATATATATATATATATATGTATGTATGTATGTATATGTATGGCCCAATCCACCCACGTACACGTGTATACATAAACGCCTACACACGCACATATACATACGTGTACATTTCAACGTATACATACATATTCATAAATAGACATATACATATATTCGCATGAACATATTCATACTTGCTGCCTTCATCCATTTCGTCGCCACACCGCCACACATGAATGTCATCCCTTTCTCCCGTTCACGCGAGGTAGCGCCAGGAAAGGACAACAAAGGCCACATTCGTTCACACTCAGTCTCTAGCTGTCCTGTGTGATGCGCATGATACAGCTCCATTACTGACTCGGACCGCTGCTGCTCGGTTACCCGTCTCGAATCACCGTTCGGACAGCCGTCCGTCCTAGCCACTGAGCGCGATAAAAAGAGTCTCAGCTCCTCTCAGACGCACAGTATCTGTAACAGGACGAACAAGTGTATGATTAAACTGTCATATGCCAACATAATAGGAAAAAAAAAACACTACAGTGGCCGAATGGTGACGCGTCTCATACTAAACAGGCCAATAGCGGTTCGAATCCACAGTTTTGAACCATCCGTAATGAACCCTCAGTCGAGACACGGCTGGTGGGTCAGTGTGTGTTTGTGGACGACACTTGCAGGATGTGTTGGGACAATCCCAGCCTCCGTGACCAGCAGCAGTTGCCGACCCAGGCCAGATGTAATGCAGGGGAGGTCCTGGACGCCCGCCCTCCACCCACCGTCCCACAGACATACCTTCAGTGTGATCGTGAGACGAGATAGCGATCGTAATGTATAATAATCTCCGCACCCTCCGACGCCTCGCTGTCACCGTTTGCCAGCGAAGACGATGAACGCTGAGGTTAATCGCTGGCCACATAGCTCTTACAGGTAACCTTGGGATTTACAGTTGCCTTCAGAATTTCGTGGTGAATGTGGTATGTATTGTAGGACTGATAGTGTATGTAGTGTATGTTGTATGTACGTCGGGGTACTGTATTGTTGATCAGTGGTTGTATCAATCTTTGATTTTTTTGGGGGGGGTTTGGTTTGGTTTGTTTTTTTTTTGCGATTTTTGTTAGTGGTTGGTCGTTCGGGGAGTTTGTTTAACCCCCTAAACAAGAATTTGCCCTTCTCATTCCCACGCAAACTATGGTCTGTTCACCACATCTCCAGACAACAGTGTATCTTTCATATCACAACCCCAGAGAAGCGTTCATCTACCTCCTCATAACCCGACAAGAGTTTATCTACCACCACACAACCCCCAGACCAACAGTTCACCCATGATCTCATAACCTCAGAGTTTATCTACCACTACACAACCCTCAGACCAACAGTTCACCATCTCATAACCTCAGAGTTTATCTACCCCCACACAACCCCCAGACCACCACTTCACCTACTATCTCATAACCTCTGAGGTTATCTACCCCCACACAACCCTCAGACCAACAGTTCACCATCTCATAACCTCAGAGTTTATCTACCCCCACACAACCCCCAGACCACCACTTCACCTACTATCTCATAACCTCTGAGTTTATCTACCCCCCCCCCACACAAGCCCCAGGCGACAGCTGAACCCGTGACACTTCAGGCAGCAGCAGGTCATATCGTCCACAGAGCCAAAACACTCACAACTAACGAGCTGCTAAGTGGTCCTTAGTCTCATTTATAATTGTTGCCGGAAGCTTTTGTTCCTGTGACCCAGCGACCCCGTGGCCGGACCTGTGAACACCACCTCCTGACCTCTTCATACATATGCTCACACACATGGGAGAAGCCTAGTGTAACCTACACATCTACATATTCCTTCAGTATTCTCTTTGTATTCAGTCCTGTACGTCTCTTTCTAAAACAGTTGAGCATCATCTGTCCAAATATTCTCTCTGGATTCAGTCCTATACGTCTCTTTCTAAGACAATTGAGCATCATCTGTCCAATATTCTCTTTGTATTCAGTCCTATACGTGTGTTACTTAGACAATTGAGCATCATCTGTCCAATATTCTCCTTGTATTCAGTCCTATACGTATGTTACTTAGACGATTACGCATCATCTGTCGTCTCTTTGTATTGAATTCTTTATATACCCTTTCCTTAGCCAGTTTGTTACCTGTCGTTTGAGATGGGTTGAAGCATGAAGTGGGCCTCAGATTAACATTTGTACTGTAAAAGTTAGTTGGTTTGTCGATGGCTTACCCTATGTTCTCTACGGCCTGATGAAAGGAGCTGATTTGACTGGTCCGTCCGTCCAGCGGAGGAGGACATGTTCATCACTGCAAAGAGGTTACGAAGTAAACACACGAGAGATTCTCTATGATCCCTGTTATCATAAAGAGACTGGGTGCCAGGGACTGATCCCTTGCGGTACTCTATGCGTCCAACCGCGCTGAGGTTTGACCGATAATTACCACACGGTACCGTCCGGTTGCGGCTGCAGGAGTGTTTGGTGGAGTATGGGTTTAGTGTCAGGCGGATCCAAGCAAGACCCACCACTACCTGTGGTCAGGTACGGAGCGGTCGAGAGGGTTCACTCGTGTCCAGAAGACGAGTTCCAGGGACCAGTGATGTAAGAGCTACTCATTCACACACACACACACACACACACACACACATTATCAGTTTGTTCATTTACTTAATCATTTATGAATGTTTGCTGGTATATGCTGGGCATGATACACATTCATGAGGCAAATGTTGGCTTGTATGTTGTGCGCCTGCTTGCCCTCCAGGCACTCTCAGTCGCACACACCGGGGGCACTACCAGCCGTAGCAGGAGCAGGTGGCCATCCATCAGTCGCCACTATCTCACTAAAGATGACATAATAGCTATACTGGTGCGGGATGCGGGGATCCGGCGTCGTGCGGCGTGGGCGTGGCGGAGGGAGGGAGGTCGCCGCGTCGCGGGGCCTGGTACGACGCTTGGGGTCGACTTCGCCCCATACGCCCGCCAGGACACACACACACACACACTCCTTTCTCACACTTTACCGGTAGGGGCGCTGGCAGGATTGAGAGGGCTCACACTACCGCCTCTACGGGAGGGGGTGACTCCAGGCCACTGTTCCTCCAGCCCTCCGCCGCCCGCAACGAACGTGACTGTGATGATAATTATCGGGTGTGGAGGAACTCAAGCTCCTGAGCCTGGCCCCGAGCTGCCGTACGCTGGGATACGTATATCTAGATATATATACCCGGCGGTGTCGAAGGACCTGGGTCATACTGGTGCCGGGAGGCGAGGCGGCCCCACTTACCACGGCAGCGTTCGCTACACGCAAGGCAACAACACGGCGTCGGCCCCTCACCCAACCCTTGGCAGACTTGGTGTCCGAAGCCATCGTGAAGGGTTTCCGTGATCGACACTCCGTCCAGAACGGGTCGAAGCCGTCTCGGTCTAAACTTTGAACTGTGATCTGTCCAGCGAGACGTAACGAGACTTGGACATTGCTACTGTCACTGATATTGCCCGTCTCGAGACACAGTGGAACAGACATGTGAAAGCGTTATCCCAACAACACAAAAGAGGGGAGAGGAAAAAAAAGACAATAGAACCGCTTGTCCGAGTTGTGAAAAGTGATGCCTTAAGGCGCCGTGGTGGTGTTGTATCGAAGCAGTTTCGTGTTGAGAGCAAAGGACAGCAGATCCAACCATGGGAGACTACGTAACAAGTTTCCTACTGACGTTATCCTCACGTAAGTCATAACTTCCTTACCTGTACACACACACGGAGGTTCCACTGCAGTATATGTTAGTAGCTGGTGTTCCTTGTCATTCCTTCCTCACCTGTACATACACAGGGAGGTTCCACAGTAGTATATGTTAGTAGCTGGTGTTCCTTGTCGTTCCTCCCTCACCTGTACATACACAGGGAGGTTCCACAGTAGTATATGTTAGTAGCTGGTGTTTCTTGTCATTCTTCTGCAACTATACACACTCGAAGAGGATCCACAGTAGCTTATGTTCCTAGCTGTTGTTCAAAGTGCACCTGATGTAACCACTGGTGTTGTGCATAGTGATTTAATTTCAGTATGTATGTCTTTACAGTGATCTTAGATCTTTTGGTGGATGACGTAGCGGTCAGTGGCCCTGGTGAGAATCTATTGTACTGTACGAGGGGTAGGATCATAAATATCCTGTGCAGTTCATAGACAAGGTCGTGTGCATCTTGTGCATTTCATGGACAGGGTTGTGTGCATCCTGTGCAATACGTGGGCAGGGTCATGTGCATTCTGTACTGTACGTGTGCAGGGTCGTGTACATGGTGCAGTGCTGGTGTAGTGCGTGTAGTGAAAGGATTCTGTTTGAGTGTTTCTTTGCTGCATGAAGTTTGCGACGTGTGAGGGGAAAGTTTGGCTTACCCTGCTTCCTCTGGTGTCTGTCAGGTATGTCTTGTGTGCTGTCTTGCTTTGATAATTCTCCCTATACCTCAAGTAGCGCCCGGCCTTGATGTAGACTTTTGTCCGTGACTGGAGCCTTAATCATGGACAATCACATGTTTACCAAATGGCGTCCTAGCTTCGTCTCTTCGATGTATATCAACTGACTTATATTTCTCTCTTGTGTCTCCCTTGATGATGTGATTATTACACGAAAGTGCACTTGGGAACTTTTCGTGTTTCATTTTCCCCGTGGACTCATAGGAATATATATATATATATATATATATATATATATATATATATATATATATATATATATATATATATATATATATATCAGCAACAATCCCATCCACACCTGATACTTTGCCACTTCACTGTATGCCATGATTTCATGACCTCTTCTCTTTCAAGTTTATCCTTTCATGCTGCATGCCATTTCATGTCAAACGCCCTAGCTCTCCTCCCTGTCATCTAATATATTCAACACACCTTCACAATACTCACTCCACGTCTTCTGCACCTCTTCTTTGCTTGTTACCACTTCCCTGTCATCTCTTCTCAATTTGTTGCCTTGTTCTCATATATTTACTTCCTTCCCTTACATTTTCTTTATTATCTATTCTCCTTGAAATTAATCAATGCTTTTTCATCCTACCTCTCATTTAACCTTTTCTAGCTTCATATGTTTCTCCTCACTTCGTACTACTTTCCCTGTGATCCTAGTTGCTTTTGCTCCCTCCTTGTAGGTGCCATCCATACACCTCCCCTTTTTCACACACTATCAATTTAACTTTCACATTTGACCACTTAGAACCCTTTTTCGTATTGCTAAACCTCACCATTCTGCATTCCACACACTTCACCCACACATGTCAACGTTGCATCCATAGAAACCCTCTGCTCCTCTTTTACTCTTAGTTTCTTAAACTCACATCATGTCATTCTTCTATCTCCGGTGGCGTCTCTGCAAACTGGCCTAATCTTTCTATCTTGCTCACGTTTACCGCTTCCTATACACAATGCCATTTCCCCTCTTTCTCAGTCCACCAAAAGTTTCCACAGTTACTGCCAATCAGATCCGATGGACAATCCATCTGCTGCCCCCTCTCTGCTCATGCAAATCTGACAACCTTTCCCTTGCATACCTGTTGATCAGCACATGTACAATAACACCTATTTACCGCCAACCCCACTCATCTGCATGTATCCACCTTTTGTAAACCATGTATTCTCAGCCATCAAACCTCTCTTAGCACACAGCTTGACATGTCTTACCAAAACTTTCATATTTACACTGGGGACTCTCTGTCCTCTAGTTATACCCTCAGTCGCCATACAGTCACTGAGCTCTCCCCCCCACCCCAAGAAAAAAAAGTTTTTCCTTCACTTACCCACCTCCTATGACCTACTTTTCTTCCAACCTGTAGTTAACTCTTCAGAAGTGCCACCCCTTTTTTTCTCTTATCCCCCTCAGTGACCTTTGACTTCCATGATATTTCCCAGCCATTATCCCTCCTTCCCCGCCTCCCTTGCAAATCTCGTTTCATTCAGAGCCAAAACAGCCAGGTATTTTCACAAAACATAGCACTGACCTCTCCTTTTCATTCTGGTTACAACAAAGAACATACAGACACTCCAGCTTGAGCCTTCAGTGGCACATCCTGCCATAGTTCCTTCTGTTTATGTCTTTGGAAAGTTAACTACAAACAGGGAGGGTTTCTAATTCCCACTTCCACCCATTAAGTACCTCATATGACATGCATGAGATATGTGGCCAGTTTTCTAACTCCTCTCTCCTCAAGGATAGATACACACAAAACATTACACTTTATGACCCATGGTCCCACTCGGTGTTCATGGCCAGCTCCCCGTGTGTGTTGCAGAAGTTTCATAAAAGGGGGCAGGACTCCTGAGGCAGGAAATAATTAAGAAAGTACATGTACATACACATTATATATATATATGTTTGGTAAACAGAGACGAGGTAGTGAAAGCTTTGCAGAAGATGAAAGCCTTCAAGGTGGCAGGTTTGGATGGTATTGCTGTGGAATCTATTTAAAAAGGTGGTGACTGTTGTTGACTGGTTGGTAAGGATATTCAGTGTATGTATGGTTCATGGTGAAGTGCCTGAGGATTGGTGGAATGCATGCATAGTGCCATTGTACAAAGGCAAAGGGGATAAAGGTGAATGTTCAAATTACAGAGGTATAAGTTGGTTGAGTATTTCTGGGAAATTATATGGGAGGGTATCGATTGAGAGGGTAAAGGCATGTACAGAGCATCGGATTGGGGAAGACCAGTGTGGTGTCAGAAGTGGTAGAGGATGTGTGGATCAGGTGTTTGCTTTGAAGAATGTATGAGAAATACTTAGTAAAACAGATGGATTTGTATGTAGCATTTATGGATCTAGAGAAGGCATAAGATGAGTTGATAGAGATTCTCTGAGGAAGGTATTAAGAGTGTATGGTGTGGGAGGTAAGTTACTTGAAGCAGTGAAAAGTTTCTATCAAGGATGTAAGGCATGTGTACGAGTAGGAAGAGAGGAAAGTGATTGGTTCCCAGTGAATGTTGGTTTGCAGCAGGGGTGCATGATGTCTCCATGGTTGTTTAATTTGTTGATGGATGGGGTTGTTAGGGAGGTGAATACAAGAGTTTTGGAGAGAAGGGCAAGTATGCAGTCTGTTATGGATGAGAGGGCTTAGGAAGTGAGTCCATTTTTGTTTGCTGATGATGCAGCATCGGTGGCTGATTTGGGTGAGAAACTGCAGAAGTTAGTGACTGAGCTTGGTAAAGTGTGCGAAAGAAGAAACCTGAGAGTAAATGTGAATAAGAGCAAGCTTATTACGTTCAGTAGGGTTGAGGGACAAGTTAATTGGGAGGTAAGTTTGAATGAAGAAAAACTGGAGGAAGTGAAGTGTTTTAGATATCTGGGAGTGGATTTAGCAGCAGATGGAACCATGGAAGCAGAAGTGAGTCATGGTGGGAGAGGGGGCGAAGGTACTGGTAGTGTTGAAGAATGTGTGGAAGGCGAGAGTGTTATCTCAGAGAACAAAAATGGGCATGTTTGAAGGAATAGTGACTACAACAATGTTATATGGTTGCAAGGCGTGGGTTACAGATAGGGCTGTGCAGAGGGTGGATGTGTTGGAAATGAGACGTTTGAGGACGATATGTGGTGTGAGGTAGTTTGATCAAGTAAGTAATGAAAGGGTAAGAGAGATGTGTGGTAATAAAAAGAGTGTGGTTGAGAGAGCAGAAAAGGGTGTATTGAAATGGTTTGGCCACATGGAAAGAATGTGAGGAAAGATTGACAAAGAGGATATGTGTGTCAGAGGTTGGGGGAACAAGGAGAGGTGGGAGAGCAAATTGGAGGTGGAAGGATCGAGTGAAAAAGATTTTGAGCGATTGGGGCCTGAACATACAGGAGGGTTAAAGGCATGCAGGGAATAGAGTGAATTGGAACAGTGTGATACACCGGGGTTGTGCTGTCAATCAACATATAGGTGTTGCCGTACTCTACCTGCATGAGGTTACACTATGTGAAAGGTCACATTTGGCAAGGCTGTATTATTGGGAATACATTTCTTATCAAACAACTTTCCCTCCAAAGGAGTCTATCATTTCCCTGCTACTGGAAGTAGTGCAGCCTTGGGCTGCAGGAGCCTCTGGAAAGGTCTTAACTAATATGAAAAAAATAATTATTGATGTTCCCAGAAAGTAACAAGATTATTTTGTTCACTAGCTCTTAATAGACTGTATATTATTATAAGTATAATTCACGGAGATTTTTTTACTGAATACGTGACATAAACTAAAAATCCATAAATCTGAAAAACCATATAGGATAATGAATTGAAAGCTAACAGGCACCATTCTGTGAAGGATAATGATGTAGGAGTAATCTTTTGGCAGAGAAATTTTCAACAGTAATAATTGTAATTTGCTTTCACCCTTAGTTGTGTGGGAGGCAGTGGTAGAAACAGCTGGAGGGACACAAGAGGAGTGGGCGCAGCTTGATGTGAGAAATGGCATGGACCTGCTGAAGGATGCTGCCCTTCAATTACTGCAAGTGGTGGAGGAACCTGCCACGAAGTTCTTCTCGTTCGAAGGATTCTTTTCTCCGTAGGTACACTCTAATACTATAGTATAATCATAAAATCATGCAGGAGTGAATATCATTTTCTCTGTTTACACTTCTTGCATATAAATATCCCCTTTTCACCAAAATATGATAGTCATTTTAACAAATTCTGTAATCCAGTCATACCACAGCAGTATTTGGTTACCTGTTTGACATGTGGTACTGCAACAGGTGATAAATATAATCTGTTCACTCAGGGTACAGACATAAGTAGTATCATGTCTGAGGTATGTTACTTAGACAATGGGGGTGTGTTGTCAACTCTGGGCACTAATTAAGTGATGTCATAACTGAGGTGTAACAGAGACAGGCAGTGGGAGCTTGAGCATGTTCAACTATGGGCACTGGTAAAACTGATGACATATCTCAAGTTAGGTGATATCGGTTTGTAGTAAGCTCATAGCACTGTTATAACATACGTGAAGCAGGTAGTGATATTGCTTACTTTACTAGTACGTGTGGGGGTGTGTTGTGAACTCTAGGCACTAATTAAGTGATGTCATAACTGAGGTGTGACAGAGACAGGCAGTGGGAGCTTGAGCATGGTGAACTGGTTAATACAATGACATATTTCGAGATAGGTGATAACGGTTTGTAGTAAGCTCATAGCACTGGTATAACATATATGAAGCTGGTAGTGATATTCCTTAGTCTATTAGTACATTGGCTTCAAAAGCCAATTTCCTGATGGTGTGGATAACTAAAGTCAGAGCATATCATTGATCTTAAAAAGTAATGATTTATCTGTGTTAATATACCTGCCTCCTAGTGTTAAACATTAAGGATGATAATGTTTAAGGACACATTTACTTGGGCAAACTTAAACTATCTGCCTCTTATGTTAAACATTAGTGATGGAGATAATAGTTAGTTATTCATTTACCTAAGTTAACTTAAACTACTTGTCTCCTGATTTTCAACAGTAGTGACAAAATGTTTTGGTAATGGAGACATCTTCATATAGAACCACAACTCTACAATTCTGAGAACACAGCGAGGTTTTTTAAGTGTCATACCAGCTTCAAACAACTGGGCATAACAAGCAGACTTCACTCACTACTGTCCTGAGGTTTATACAAACTAAATTATGCTTATCTTATGCTTGTGCAGTGGAACTTAAAGTACCTCCTAAGGCTCAGTCATCTGTTCTTGAAGCTACCTCTAATGCAGGAAAGGGCGAAAATGTATGAAAAAATCAGAAGCATCATTATGATTGTGTAGCTAGCTTACAGTATTGATTCAAGTGGTATGTGAGTGATCTCAGAATACTAGCTCTTGATGTTTTAGGAATATGAGGTCACATTAAGAAATTGGTTGAGCAGTAATGTTTCTGGTGCAGACAGTGACAGTATGGTCAGTTTAGAGCAATAGTTGAAGTGTTGGTGTATCTGAGGTGTGGTAGTGATGATGTGTTGTCCGATCAGGGTGCTGGTATAAGTGTTATGTCTGAAGTGTGGTCATCAACTCAAGTCATAGGTGTAAGTGATTATGTATTCCCACAGGCTGGCCACACTGGGTGTGTATGTACTCTTTCCTTTGGCACTGATTTTCACGCTGTACCTGAGCCTGGTACTCTGGGCCTCCTCCAGCATTCACACGGCAGATCACCACCTTCATGTGTGAGTATTTGATTCACATACATCTTGGACTCTTTCTTATGAATATACTGAGTTGCAAAATTTGGTATGAGCTGTCTGGCAATACTTCAGCAGAATTGTCATGTTATGCTTTGTGTACAGTAGTGTTAATTCACAAAATAAAATATTGACTGTAATACAGTAAATTTGGGATAAATCTTACTTTGTAGCAGATAATAGTTACCATATTTTGTGCTCACACCATCTGCACTGTTTTAAGAATCTATCATGAGAATGTAGGAATTCAGTGAGTTCACTGATAATTCCTGTGTTCACTTGAATAATTATGATCATCTCAATCAGTTGAAGAGGACATGGGTTATCTCAAACATGTGGAAAAACTTCCCAGGGCAGTAAATTGAAAACCTTTCTGATTTTTTTTTCAGTATATGATAAAGCACTCTACTAACTGATGTTTCATGTTAAAACACAGAATGTCTGAATGAAACATCATGTATTTACCGTGGTAGTTGCAGTAGTTGTAGTATCCTAATGTAGTAATTGTAGTATCCTAATGTAGTACGAGTTGATTTCGTTGTAATATATTCCAGCTAACCTATAACCAATCTGAATTACACAACTCTTCAACAGGACCATTGAGGAGTTGAACTCCAAGGCTGATCAGATCACAGAGGGCATTGCAGCTCTGGCACAGATTTACATAGACAATCCTCCAATTGGATACAGACGCAGCCACAGTGGAAAAGATACACCCGTTACTTCCCCTGATGGGCGTACAAGAGTATCCAAAACAAAATGAAGGATAATAGATATATCCACATTACACAAGACATATGAATGACATACTCTAATACAAGTGAGACAACACACAAGTCATGAGACATGAAACACCATGACATACAAATGAGTTTGAAGGATGCCCCCATTAGTCAACTTTTAATAATATTCTCCATGCTACTGAACAAAATGTTGATAATCATATGAAATATTCAAGTAAACCACTATAACATGCACTAGAATTAAGTTCTTTTAGTATAGTGCCTCCAATTTTGTAGTTAATGTGGTCTAGTTCAAATTTATGCTTGTAACACTAACATATGCTATTTAAATTACCAGTTATGGTTTGCACTAAAGTCAGGTCCTTGGGATATAGTGTTATAGTGCTAATATTTGCTTCTTAATTTTTCAATATGCACATTGAAGTAGCAAGCAAAACCTGAAGTTTTCAATGACATCTCTGCTCTCATACAAAAAACACCTATGCAAGAAATGTCCAGAAATCATTCCCTTGTTATCCTCCTTCCAAAAAACATTTAACTTCAAACATACACCTATTTCACCAACCAATCGTCTTGACTTTCAGTCTTAGAAGGCTTACATCCATGCATCTTTCTTATGATTTTTCACTCCCAAATATCTTTCTCAAATCTTCATCTTGCCTTGGTTCACACTTATTGCCCTTATCTTTCTGTCTAGTCAGGTAAAGAATGGATTTATACAGCCAAACATTGGAAATGGGACACACTTCCTCATGCAAGCTCCTTGCACACACTTAATTCTTTCCATTTACAAGAGGTATCAGTAACTACAGTTCTCCTGCCTTGTATGACAACTGTACTCTTTTCTTTACAACATTTTTATACAGGTAGAGGATGTCTAATCAGAACATCAATATTCCAAGAACATTAGAAATTTGAATATCTGTGCATTTAAGATTCCTGCCAAAATGGTGCAAGAGTTTCAGGCCAGTTACATTTTTTGTGAACATCTGTAACCCAAAGTGTCACTTCATCATCATTGTTCTCCTAGAATTATCCCGTTATTTCTGTTGTTACTACCTTAAAGTGACATCTAGCAGGTATCTTAAGTGGTAATACTGAGTGTAGTGTTATGAAGTAGCATTTTATGCTTATCTTTATCCAGAAACTTGTAACTGAACAGAAATTCGATAAGGTCAAATTGGTCTATAACCTAAGGGAGCATGACAGGTTTGGTAAAATGACCATACACATTAATCAAAATGAAAACATGTTAAAGTTTTATGCCGAGTGATTTCAATAAGGGCATTGATATGCTGAGAACACTACACAAAACTAGATCAGTTGACCTTAATAACTGCATCATTATGGTGAAGGCATATCTTAGTATACATTACAAACAATGAAAAACAATAATTTTCAATTAGTTATTTCATTTATACACAGCTGCTCAGAGACAAATAACAGCTTCATTTGCACACAGCCACTATAGCTGCCATGTGTAATGCCTCAAAGCCAAAACCTGTCATCCAAAGTCAAGCCCCACAGACTATTTCAAGTTTACCAGATACATATATAATGTCAAAAGGTAAACCATGAAATAGTCTATATGTTTGGCCATGAGTGATAGACTCTGGTTAAACAGAAAGATAGTGATAGGAACAGTTGAAGAAACAGCCTCATTTGCTCAGCCATAGCCAAGCCCACAGATTATTCTATAATATGTCGTTCGCCCTTCTACATATAGGATAATCCATAGAATAGTCGGTAAGGTTTGGTTTTAAATGGTACGCTTTGGTTTTGAGGCTTTATACTTGGCAGCTAGAGACTGCATCTGTTTAAATTAAACCATTCTTCATTTGTTCCTGATGCCCCACACTCTATTTCATGGTTTACCTTAACAGCTTCACATGCCCTGGTTTTGCCATTTGACAGTAGGTCGCCCCTCATACATCAAATTAATCCAATTCATTCTATACCATGCATGCATATCATCCTCCTTAGTGTTCAAGCCATGATATCCAAAAGCCTCTTTCATTCCATCCTCCCATCTGTTTCCTCCCTCCACTTCTGATATGTAGATCCTCTTAGTCTTTCTTTGCTCATCCTCTCCACATGTCCGAACTATTTTGGATAAGTACAATAAATAAATGTTTTTTAAATGTTTTATATAATACATATTTACATATATTACATACAGTTAACATTTGGAAACTACATTGGGTATAAAAAACACCATACTTAAAGTTACAAAATGTTCGGACCTTAATCTGAGCCCACCAGAAAGATCAGGATCAACACTGAAAAATCTGTAATTTGTACACTGCTCGGTCCCAAGGAATTCGGACTGGAGATCTTTTACTTATATGTCATCTCTCCTAAATATCAACTTAACAATTTTGTTTTTTATGTTTTCAGATTTAGTACCCTGCAATTAACTGTCCATTTCTCTCTTACCTGTATTTAACAGACATCTTCCAACACATATCATCAAAGTGATCTACACTCTACCCAACTCCTCCTGTGATTAAGTAAATGACATAGCATTAACTGCATACCATAAGTGATGGCCTCCATTTTCATCTTGGTTCAACTATACTTTGCAATCACTCCTTCACACTCATCTCATATAAAACCTTAATCATGGTGACATTCCATCTCCCTGACTCATTCCATTGTTCACTTCGCATCACTCATTCATATCATCATTTACCCTTACACATGCACTATTTCCATTATACAAAAGCTCAGTAACATTCAGAAGTCTACTGTGTACATCGAGAAGCAGATCTTACCAGTCTTTTCATTCTGATTTTACCATAACCATTTAGTAAAACACATTTTGGCTGACGCTTCCTGACTTTGTATGGAGTACCAAAAATATACTGAACTTTTGAGAAAAAATCCTAATTTGGCTTCTGGCTCTCTTCTTACAATTAAAAAGCCCCTTCTAATTACTTTCTGCAACATCCAGGAAATATATGGATAGTATTACTTCTCATCTAAAGGGGATTAAATATGTAAATACATCATACATTTTGTTTCTTTCAATTTCCTGTATTTTAGTTTAATGCAAAAATCACTATCTTCATTCCTAAATACACTTGGTCCTTCAAGTAAGAGATTCCATAAACTCTTTTAACAATCACAATCCTTCTAATAGTGCTCTTGCAAATAATTAATATGTAAAATCATTCCTAACTCCTTTTATTACAAAAGAACAGTGATGTTCATCCACAAATTTCATGTTGCCATACATACTTTCCAAATCAATTCAGCTGTAGCTTAACCTCCATTCTCCACCATCTCACTACCCCATACCATCTCCACTATATATATTTTCTTAATTAGTATCTAAACTTTTTAGTTAAGAAAAATTGCCTCCAGCTAGTGCAAATTTGTATTTGTTAACAAATTCACTCCATCAGGGACATTCCTAGTGGCCAGCTCTTAGTAAAGCATTAAATTAAATCAATCCTTACTACATGATTCGAATACACCTACAATAATTCTACAACTAGTCCTTAGACTAGTCTGCTCAAACAGACAAGGTAGTTTCCTAAAACACAGCAAAAAAAACCATGAAGGACTATACATATATTACTGTCAGCTTTTGGTTCAGGTGTCCAATGTGCTATACTGTTATTTTAAGAAATGCTGAGAAAATCTTATTAGATGAGAGGAACACATATCTGTTACAAGCCTACAACAGCTATCAAAAGGTCTGTCTGTATTCACATGACAATATGCACTAACTTCAGTATGCACTAACTTTCAGGGGTTTACCAGATTTTCAGTAGCATTTTAAAAAACCAGTACAACCTCTTTTTCATATGAATGCAGGCAAGGATGCTATTAAAGAAAAATGCCATGTGACCTACGGGGAAAAATGAGAGAAATGGCACCATAAGCTTGAACAGTTTTTTACTTATGTGAAATATGTCACACTAAAAGAAATTCATCATTTGAGAGTAAATTGACAAGACAGATTCCATGGCTTACCTATGGTACTGCAAACACTGGACAATTATTGCACCCAAGGCTTCACAAAATTTCATCCATAGGAAAACAAAATGAAAATTGCCACATCTACAGGTATTACATCTGTATTGACAAGGACATAGTACTCAATATATGAAAACTGTATTACCTAGTTCAAGCATTAAGTTTGGAAAAAATTCCAATTTCCAGGTATATGTGTATAAAAAAAATGGTCCGACACATTTTGTAAAGTTTCTGAACAAATCACACCTTTGAAAAATTTTTGTTTGTGTCAAATGAGCTAAACATTAATAAGATGTGGTAAATCATCTGGATGTAAAAAATTTCATGAACATGATCTAACTGTTAAATCTACATTCTGAAATTAACATTACTAACATGAAAAGCACATCCAGCACTTATCACATATTCTAGTAACATACTTTTATAAATATAGTTCATACAGCATAGAGGAAATGCCTAAATGAATATCTGCAGCTCCTTGGTAGTAATTTAAAAAATACAATAAAAAAAAAATTAATTCTCTGGCTTTATTCTGGAATGGTATGTGCACTGCCAGACTTGCAATACTTGAACAAAATAGCATATTTGCTGCTATTGAATTTTTTCATAATAGTGAAGCTTTGAGCCAATTTTTTTTTTTTTCAGAATCATAGAATAAATATATATTAAAAAACTGATGTCACTCATACTTCTTTTGCGATGTTGACTTCCCATACAAATTATATACAATGAGCACAAGGGCACCAGGTTCAAGCAAGTACTGTAATAAACAATACCAGCCAGTTAGACTAAATGTTTGAGATTAAAGTAATACCATAGATGATACAGAGTAACATTATATGCATAACATCTTGGGCAAACTTGGGAATAGTCTTCTTTTCATACAATGCTACTCTCAATGAAAACTATCAAACAGTATTCAAATCATCAGTTTCCACAAGGTTTTCAGGTATTCCATGTCAAAACGGTTTATAACACAGACAAAATATCACAAAACTAAGGCAAACACATATTATCCAATCATTTTCTTCACACTAAATCCCAGAAATGGGACAGACACTGCTACAGCATGGAAAAGTAACTAGTCAAGGATCCAGAATGGCTAGTGACCAGCTCAGCACATACCATTATCACGAACTCCTATCCACTGTAACTCTCAATTATATCCAGCAGAGGAACTCAAGGTTAATCATCTGAACTGAATTTTCACACACCTGCTTATCATATTAAGAACAATATGCTAAGAGGATAACCAGTCACTTTATAATACAGATTCTTCCTGTTCTATGCCTTCCTAATGCATCACTAAACATCATGGCAGAGAAGTATCATTAGTGAATACCTTATGCTTGGGATAGAGATGTGAATCAGTAGCTATATTAGTATAAATGATAACTACAGTTGATACATCAGACAAAAATCAAATTTTAATTAATTTAAGACATTTTATGATTATCTAACAGTAATTTGTTTTTAAATTCTATCAGCTGTTTAATTTCAACCTTGAAAATCTCAATTTTTTTCTTACAAAATAATGCAATCGTATCTGTGATGGAAAAGGGACTCACTGAACCATTTATTACCTAAGCCCAGTTTAGGTCACATAC
Organism: Panulirus ornatus; assembly: GCF_036320965.1. NCBI lineage: Eukaryota > Metazoa > Arthropoda > Malacostraca > Decapoda > Palinuridae > Panulirus > Panulirus ornatus. The sequence continues at coordinate 10,916,645 of NC_092290.1, read as the reverse complement.
AGTGTATGTGGACTACATGTAGCCGAGTTATTCAAAGGTTGAAGGATAATATACCATGGTCATATTACATGATCTGGAGCAACCAATCATGAATAAATCATTTATATCCAACCCTCCCCCCAAAAAATAAAAATCCATTGGAGCTATATCTGATTCCTGCTGATCTGATGCTCAGCAGAACTTCCAGCGATTACCACAGTGGTTGCAGAGCACAAAAGTGGTCATTGGTTCATCAGAACTTCTCGTCTGCATCTATTTGGAGATAAAAGTTTGTGTAAGATTCATGTAACACACGTTATATAGCTGCCCTGTAAGATACAAGAGATTTGGAACTGATCAACCTTCTGACAAATGTCATTACCAACGGATACATGTTTTACCATAGAAGAGGCAAAGACTCCACAGTACCTTAAATAACATAAGAAATGTAATAATACAATTAATGAATGGGACTCTGGTTGAAAAGTAACATCTACAGATCCCTATAGGATTTCATGAATATTGTGAGTGGGTTCTGGTGGAACCTAGTCAATGATAATACTGCAATCAAGTAAACTAAACTTCAAAGAAAAATGGGCTATGGATGTATGTATCAATAACAGAGGAATAAGTGTTGAAATACTGAACAGATGTGTAAGTATGGACATGAAGAAAGGATTAAGGGGCAGCATAGTACTCCTGACCCTGACCTATGCAGTTGAAACATAGACATGGAATGAGTTACAGAGGTCAAAATTCCAGGCTGTGGAAATGAGTTATTTGAGAGGAGCATTTTGTATGACTTGACAGAATGAAGAAAACATGAAGGGGTATATGATAGATCTGGTATGATATGGAATGAATTGTGAGTGACGAGTGGGTGAAGTGTAATACCTTGAGGTAGCATGGGTACGTGGAAAGAATGCAAGACAAGGAATATAATACACGAGTACGATAGTACAATCAAAGGGGTTGGTGTGAACGGAATATCACCTGTGACATGGGAAAATACAACAGAAGAGTACTGGAGGAAGATAAATGGTGGAAAAATGCATGAAATGGTGAGTGTGAGAGGCACCTAAGGACAGGGATAAGTAGTGACTCCCTTTATGGGAGTTCCTAGAGCAAACAGGCTTAAGAGATAAAGACAGATGGATTCTCACAAAATGTATATCTTGAAGGTTGAAAAACCTTTCCTCTCAAAAGCAGTATCCTGTGAGCAATGATAAGCATATCTTGGTAAGATGCTGGCATGGTCTTGTTCAACTTCATGTCTGGTAAGGAGGCAGTAGCCTAAACTGAAGCTTTAAAAATGACTTCATGGTGTTCACAGCAAAATACTCATATGAATGGGTCTGCTCTCAACCAATCAGCAACTAACAGGCTAACATAACTAGACTCATCAAATATCAAATGCTCGAAGCTCACACATTTTGCAGATCACACAAAAAAGGAGAGAAAGCTGAGTAGGGTGAATAAACGAGGAAAAAATTGCTCATATGACACCCCTTCAGAGAGAAAAGATATTTCAACCTTCAAAACCTAAATTTCTCTTCTTTGCAGCCAGCCCTACAAGTACCAAGAGTAAAACCACATACCATAAGCTGGCCAAAGTTCACAGCAGGGGTAGAACCGAACTCAGGTGAAAATCAGTAGTGTAATTATTCTTAGGTATACACTTACTTTACATTTCATGACTCATATCACATGCTCCGGTAAGGAAAGTACATCATGGTCTGGGCATATGTATAAAATTCAAGGATCACGAGAAAAATTACTGACCAATGAGAGATGAATGTGGTAGGCAGCTATTCCCTTGTCTGACCAATGAAAGCTCGCTATACTGCTACACGATTTCATCAGTTCTCCACCCCCTCTCACTGGGGCAGGTTAAATGTTGAGTGCTGGGTAACAGCAGATCAACAGGCTGCAAGTTCATACTCAAGGATCCCTACTTGAATTAGAGAGCCCTAAGTGTCTGTATTTGGGTGAAGAGTCTAATATAGATGTCTCTTTCTCCATCTCTCTCATGAGGGTGGTGTTGTGGCAAGATCTCAGATGTGTCTTTGGCCTTCAACTTTGTAGGTGACATAAAAGACATTGGGACTACTTAGTGGTGGTCATATATATTTGACAACAGAGCTTGCAGTCCTCCTGTGAGCACCAGAATTCGCATAAAACTATACAAGACTCTGGGTCATGTGTTAAACGAACACAATGTCATATCATGTAATGATATGGTGACAGAGGTAAACACCACTAATAACATTTGGTTTTCATGGGTCTTGTAGGGTTTTATCAACATTTTCTCCATGAATTTGCAAAGACTGTAAGCCTTCAATAGATACATTTAAATAGGATCAAATGTCTGAGTGGAATAAGGATCAACAGGAAACTTTTAATCTTTAAAAGTAAGCCCTCCAGTCCCATACTTCCAAAATATTTCAAAACAATTTCTCTTAGCGACTGATGCCTCAGGCAAAGGCCTTGATGAAGTCCTAATGCAACACAGAAATGAAAAGCCAGTACCCACTGCCTATGCCAGTATAATGTTGTCTAAGCCAGAATTAAGCTCCTCAGTAATGGAACTGTAGACAGTGGTCTGAGCCCTGAAACACTTTCAGGACTTAATTTTCCTTGCTAATGCAGGAAACAACAGTCACATACAAAAAAAATTTACAGATACTCAATGCATGTCTTGGCAGACCATGTACCAGTAGTGGAACTAATTAAGAATAGAAACCACAAGGATAAGCAAGTTCATTGGTATCTAACTGTACATGATTTTATTTAATTTCATGTAATTCATAAAGTGCTAGAACCTAATGGTTATTCAACACTTTATAGCATGAAAAGATATTCAAAAACTCAAAAATATTTGCAAAGAATTATGTCTTGCATCTAAGAAATCAAAAACCTATATATGTATAATATTGAGTATTTTGGCTTCGTTTAAAAAAACCATGTCTATTTACAAAATCATTATTGTCTATGTTCCCAATATTTCATTCCTTCCACTCCAAAAGTCCACATTTGATTCCGAGATTCCTATGCACTTTGGCATTCTATTCAAACATATTCCACAGTAATAATGCAATGGCACATGTCACATATTGGGCATGTCTCCTTTCCATCAAGTGTCCATGGGTCAACATAGTATGAGCAATCCTCAGTTGACAAAAAACTGTCTCAAAATGCTGATTTCTGTTGAGGATGGAAGTCCATATTTCAACAACTTTCTTTGCCCTCTGCAGTTTGTTATTTTCTGGGCTTCCAAGTCCCATCAGCTTGCCATATACATTTAACATAATTCTTTATTCTAGCACATAAAATCATTGTGCGGTATAACTCTCTGACCCTACATTTGATTACCTTTACAGTATGGCAGATAAAGCTGCAGATGCCCTGTCATTTCACAGAACAGCAATAATGCCTCAATACATTAGTCTTACTGTGGGAGGAGTATCCATCTTGCAGCTGCAAGACCCTCAGTATGATCCTTTAATATGCTTCCTTACACACAAATGTGAAGGCCCTCCAATCACAGGGAAGAAAATAGCTCCCCTATGGGATTACAGATTATTAGTAATGCATTGTAAAGGACATAACTTTGGATGATAGGGGCCACTGTGGAAAGGGAAACCTGCAGCTCATGGTCCCAAGAAGCTTGGTCCCAGCTGCTTTGAAGCTTGTCCATGACTTCCCTGGCAGTGCCCATTCTGGTAAGGATAGAATGCTGAGACAGGCCTGGCTCAAGTATTTTTGGCCTGATATGGCCCAAGAAATACGAGCCAATGTGGACAGATGTCATTCGCATGCTATTCATAAAGTAAACATGGTGGGACCAGCCTCTATGTTGACATGCAGTGCCACAGATAGGCCTTGGGACAAAGTCTCCCTGATCTGCTCTCTAGATTTTGACCAAGTGAGGAGGTAACTGCCATCTTTTAGGCATAATAAAATATTTCTCTAGGCTTTGTGAATTCATCCCAATTAGAGACATAACAGCTGTCTCACTGGCACAAGCTTTTCAAGATGCCATCATCTGCAGACTAACAACATATGAAGTAATTGTCTGATAACGGTAGAGTGTTTAGTAATGACGTAATGAGCGAAACTTGCAAGATAAATAAAATTTATAAGTGCAACACTTGCATTCCATCCTACAAGTAACAGTCAAGTTGGGCAGCTTAACAGGAAACCTCTGTACATATAGCATCAGATCATAAATCCTGATAGCAGTACATAGGCCAAGACCAAACCTTCAGTACAAAGTGCAATAAACTAAGCAATAAACGTCTCTGTTTCATCTTTTTCACTATCTCTGGTGATGAGACTGCCTTACAAACTTTTATTCTTAAAACTGAAACCAGCACATAACACGGAGGAATATGTTCAGAGCGGACTAGCATAATCACAAGATCATTATTCCAGATTTGACAATGGAAGAGAAAAATTGAAAACATGCAGCATGCAAGAAATGTGCAGGAAATAATCAGACATCCCACCAGCTGCCCCTCTCAGCAGGTTTACATCAAAAATCTTCTTTTTTGCATGCCTGTCAATAAGAACATACTCCAATAATGGCCACTGGCCCTAACCTCACTCATCCATGCAAACTTATGAATGCAGTTTCGGGCAAGTATTCTCAATTATTAATCCTGCTTTTACAAGAGGGAATGATTTCCAGCCCCTACTCCCTCCTCTCTTAGTTGCCTTCTATGATGCACAGAAAATAGTGGGTAGTTGTCTTTCCACCCTGTCTACAAGGATAACATGCAACATACCATAAAAAATGTAAATTTGTGATGACAGTACAACAGTACAATACCTGATTGTATGTGCAGTCACGATGTCCACATTTGCCGCATTTTAGCAAGTCTGTTTTGGTACCCTGAGCAACAGCCAGTTGATGGTCATCTATACCTTCTTTCGTAAACTTCTCTCGAAGAGCTTTCATGTCATCACTCGCCATATCCTGTAACACAGTACATCAGCAAGTGCTCTACCTGCATTCACTGGCTGTAGGGAAGTTTGTATGGAAACATGGAGAGGGTGTCTCCTCCCAATCTGATAACTGAGAGGGAGAAAGCAATGGGCTAGAAAATGAAAGTTCTTTAAAGTTTCTTTCTCACAATGACAGATACTTCCATCATCTAAATCCTAAAGACATCCCTAATATCGAGGGAAACCTATGGTTGAGAAAAATCACCAATATTTTGTTATAGCAATGATTTTTTGGCATAAACTGATGTTACTGATGTTACAGCTCTGAGTAAGCAAGTCTTTATGGTGTGCAATCTATATAGTAAGAAAATTTTACAGAAACAGCTTACTAGGAAACATGTTTCCATAAACAGCTTACTTCTGAGGACATGGTGGCCAATCTCTTTGGAGAAATAGCACCTCTAAGTACATTTTCCCGCAACTGTGGGTTCTTTGAGTCTTTCAAGTTGTACACCCGTGACCGCAAACGATTCTTGTAACCCAAATCAGTATTTCGGAACTCTTGGTAAATTGCCTCTTCAATCTTTTCTGCCAAACTTTCAGGAGTATCTACCACACCATCGGGCATTTCTGAAAAATTTTAAGGACATCACAATATCAACTAACAACTCGAAAACCAACAAATGTAACAAAGCTTCTGGGAGAGTCAGCATATGACCTGTAACAAAGTGTGAATTTTTTAAGTATGTGTGCAAGTGCACAAGTGAAAAAACAGCATGACCAGAGGAACAAGCAGTGTGGTTATGTTCAAAAAGAGTTCAAAGTACTTGGCTGCTTTTAAGAAAATACATTACAAACATTTAAGTGAAACGGTAAAAATCTGCAGACAGTTTTTTGGTTGGTAAAACAATAATAGTTAGCTGTTCAGAATATCATGCATGATAGACAGCATATTCATACAGTAACATCAAGCTTGATGTCAGGTAAGATCAAACTCCTGTTAGCTAGTGGTCATAATAATGATAGTAGTTTGCAAAATTTCTCCATAATGCTATCCCTCCATAACTTTGTTTTTTCTACTTAAAACTTAATGCTTTATGTTAAGATGATATACCAAAAGAAGAGCATTTCTGTTCAATAACTCCATTCCTAAATGCATGGTATAGATCAGGTACATAAAGCATCTTAGCTCACTCATACACATCCCCCTACCATATCCATTGCATTAAAAGTAAAACATTCATTTACATGCTATTATAAGGGATTCTTATTTTCACACTTTGCACAAATGGCTGATTCATCAAATGAGATTTAAGTCTTAAGTCACACCACCCTAAAACACAAATTGTTCCTATTACATCAAAAGTTACACTACTACTTTGGCATCTTCACCTAAAATATCTTTAGCTTAAATAAATTACTATACAGCACCTGCCCATCCCTTCCATGATGTACCCCTACTTGTTTCAACTATCCTACAGGACTACACCATTTCAAAAAGGCCTTCATTCATACACTTTATAGTGATTTTTTGCACCATATGTCCTTCTAACATCATCATTCTCTTTCTATATCTCCCCTCCTTATTCCAGCTGTGCTACAGAAGTTATACATCTCAATTGCACTTATTTTCTACTGCTCATAACCTTAGCTTCCCAACCAACATCCTACCTGAGCTTCATTCCTTCCTCATCATTCCCTTCAGGCACATGTATTTCCTCCGCAACCCTTCCCCCTAATGTGTGGTCTTCCCTGTGCAACTACTCTCACCTATCCTGATTTTATTATCTTAACTTAAGCACATTAAAGAACATCACATGCTGGTTTGCAGTTTCTGAACATCAATTTTTCCTTTCTGCTAACAAAATTTCATTAGCTCTATTAGTATCTGGATTTAGAATACTCATGCACAAGCACAATAAACTGGGGCAAGAAAAAGATTATGAAATAAATGACCTGATAATTTAAGTGCATTGCTAAGCATTTCTCTGCATTTTAGGCGCAAAGAATCTGTTGTTGGTGGGGCTGATGGTGGAAAGGAGGCTGGCTTTGAGCTTCCACCACTGCTGCTACCATTGCTGTTACTGCTACTGTTACTGCTGCTTTTAGATTCTTTCTTATCTTCCTTCTCTTTCTTTTTCTCCTCTTTACCCTCCTTTTCATCATCATCTTTCTTGTCTGAAAAATATTAGAATATGTATCTAATGCCGAAGACTTAAAAACATACAACAATATTAGATTATATTCAAGTTGTACAATCAACATGTCATCTTTAAATAAAAAATACTTTAAACAAAGAATCCTTCTAAAAGCAAAAAATGGCAAAAGAAAATCACCTAAAGCATTCTCAGTACCTGTTTGAAAAACAAAATTTCTCAGGTTAATTCTGAATGCTTTCAAAAGACTTAACACTCCTCAATGAAAATAAACAAAAGGTCAAGTATACTCCAGGAAATGAGAACAGTTGGCTGATTAAACTTTTCCATATCCTATAACACATACCAGGTATTGTAAAATTTGCACAGCTTATGCATAATTTAGTTACCTGCATGTTCAAAACATTTTCAGAGTATCTATCTTTAGAAACAACTTCATGCTGAATACTTTATGAAATTTGACCTTTGGGCTCTTCTTGAACAGTAAGGAGATGGATGCTTACAAAATCTCTAACTAATCAGCTATGTCCTAATTACAGTAAAAGACAGGAACTTTAGGAAATCTACAAGCGCACTTATACACTTTCACTAACAAAACACTCACTACTGTACCTTTCATCTCCCCAAGGTCTTTCCATAACCCAAAGAGCAGTAATAAATGCCTTACAGTATTAGCTGTAGATACTTTTACTTGTTCAAATAACGTACCATCTAGCCAGGCAAACTGTCAGTGGTTCATAAGCCAGAAGTGATACATAACTGAGATACTCAGAATTGTGCACTGGAAGCTGGCACATAATTTATGTATCTGCTTTCCTTATGGTAAGTGAAGATTTAACAAAAAGGATCAGAGTTTTTTCACTAACTCATAATATCAATCTTACTTACCAGGTACAAATTTCTTCCAATTCTTTATTAGCTGTTTAGCAGTTGAGATGACCTCTTCATCAGTTGAAGCCTTACGGAGAGCATTCACAGTCATGCCAATGCGTGTTTTTGATAAAACCTGCATGGGGCAAAGACTACCATTACAATAATGCACTACAGGACCATAAAAGTACTTTAACAAACCATTACATCTGACAAAGTGAGGATGTAATTTTCAATCGCACTGGCTAGGCTCTGATGGCCTTGAAGTCTTAGGCCAATAAATCTTTTTCTTTTCAACACCAGACAATCCCATCCTTGTCAACTGTAGTAACTTAAGCATGTTCCAAGGTTATAAGACAACGGTCTGCTTGTTTACTCTTCGCCAAAAACTTAGATAACACAAAAGTCCACTTGTAAGTACAGGAACAGTAAACAAAGGATAATTACAGTGGAGTATTTAATCCTTCAACAGGGTAATAGCTAAAACTTTTTTTACAGTATGGTGGGTTTGTGCTCAAGATTTTCTCACTCCACCAATGCCAAAGCAGTCAATATTTACCTCCCTTAAAAAGCAAATCATTTTCAGCATTTCACAGAAAGACTTGCCTGAGTTCAGACAGTTGTCTTTATCTTATACTCACAAGAATTCTAAACTGATTTAGATATCCCTTGCAAAGGGTAATATGTGGCTTTACTTTGTGATTGTGCCTATGTCAAATGCTATCTTTGGGAAAATTCCACATTCATCCCTAGATTAGGTGAAGATTTCTACATATATTCATGAGTTTCCAGATACTGCAAGATAGCAAGAAAATAAGAAGAGCGCGGATGAGTGTAGATCAACTAAAATGGCACGTATATGACACAAAGACTAAAGGTATGGTAGGAGGCCAGAAAGCATGAGTATATACATGAGAAAGGTGCCATATCATAAAATCCAGCTATAATGTGCCCATGTCATGATAAAAAAACAGTTGGTTCAACATAAAACAGCCTGTTATGCAATGAATGAAGTGAACATATCATGTGTGTACACAGAAAAAAAAACAAGTGGCTGTGGTTTGGTTAGGTTCGAATGAAATATGCCCAGCAGAGTTTCAAAAAAGATTTCTTATTAATTCCCTGTCACCAGCAACCAAACTTTAATGGTTTATCCAACTATGGAAGACAAAGTAGATAACATATGATGATTATCTCACCTGGAAATTTATTGGCAGTCCTTGCAATACCTTTAGGATATCTAATGCCTGTGACTGATCCTGTAAACAAAAAGAAACCTATATCAGTGTTATTCCATTTACTGAACAGGAGACCTACTAATAATTAAAGCTTCCCCCACCAAATTTCAGTTCATTCAGTCAACTGACTTTTATGTTAAAAAGTCTTCAGCTTTATCTTTATACTTTTATTAATAAACAAAGGATACAAACAATTATCATGAGCATTTAGCCATCTGCCACTGATGAATCTTAATGAATTATAAGCGAGGCACCACATCATTGTAAAGGAAACTGCAAACCAAAATAAAATAACATACACAGAAAAGCAACAAACAAATAAATGTAAATTTGTAATAAGTTAAATGCATCTCCTACAGTAATAAAGATGTATTTTGCCAATCCTTTTTTACAATCCTCTTGTATTTCTTTACATTCCTGTAAATGAGTCACTGTCCTGTCCTGTAAACAGCTTTGAATAGGATATCATTATTTCACAATGGTAAAGCAGTTTTTGAGAAGAGAATAAAAGTAGCAGACCATGATCTGTAGCATTACCAGTATATTTTATTCTGAAATCACTATGAAGACATTAGCGGTAAGGATTGCGAAGCTTGGAAAATGTGAGGTTAAGCAACATTTGAGTTGAAGAAACACTCGTAAATAATCAAAAGAACTTAAGGGGACCTTGGCTAACTTCCTTTACAATAAAATGCTCAACGTCCAATCAAGTTCCACAAACTAAGTAATTGTTTTGCAATGGTGATATAGAGTACTGAATAGAATGATTGGTGTAGTGCAGCCTAGAATATTACATTTTCTTCTACAATATCAGAAAATATGACAGTAGTAAAGGTTGTTATAAGGAAAAATGTAGGTAAGATTAAAGCAAAAGTTGGTGACACGTGAAAAATAAAGAACGACGAAACCTCAACTAGTGGCCAAGATATATCTTAATGTTTGATATTCTAATTCAGGTATATTCCACAAACTCATTATTGACCATCATGTCAACTGCCTACAAATGTGAAAAACATATGAAAAATTAACAACTGTTCGGCCACTGCGATGGGGAAGTAGTACTTCATTTTTGCACTGCCTTGGCAAGAAAGAAATGTGTATACATTCATATAAATAATGAAACATATAATTAGGGATTAGGATCAAACTGCATAGTCAGGTGTGTATATATTACATCATTTGGGGGATGCATCATATGCCTGGTATTGCAGCAGACTGAACTTCATAATTTCACCACATATGCTCATACCACATTATCATTGCTATTATTAATACTATTATCATTATATATATATATATATATATATATATATATATATATATATATATATATATATATATATATATATGATTTATCATTATCATTATACTTGATCGCCACTTCCCTGTCAGTGAGGTAGCGCCAGGAAACAAAGAACGGTCCATCCACTCATATACACATATATATATATACATAAATGCCCATACACGCACATATACAAACATATATATTTCAACATATACATACACATACAAAGACATATACATATTCATACTTCCTTGCTTTCATCCATTCCTGGCGCTATTCCCCTGCTTCAGCAAGATAGCGCCAGGAAAACAGACAAAACAGGCCACATTCGTTCACAGTCTCTAGCTGTCATGGGCAATACATCGAAACCATAGCTCCCTATCCACATCCATAGTAAGGAAGAACAACTGAATTTATTTCAAATTCATGATTCACTGCCACAATGAGGGAACACTACATATCCTGAGTAGCCAGTCAGTGGGTTAATGTATAATTAGGTAATACACTTGTAAAAATTCAACAGACCTCCTAAAATCTTAAAATCCACCCCAAGATCCATGATTTACTTAAATGTTCAACAGTATAAAGGTAATATATCTGTCACACGAATGAAAATGCACCACCATCATGACACCGGATGTCAATAAATGACAGAACAGTGAACAGTCAAGCAATCCCCAACTAGAGATGAGTGTATTGTAGGTTTACTTTTTCCATCATTCTGGTTGTTAGATTAGAATTTCACAAGTGCTGTTGATATCGTACAAATTCGTTACCTAATTACACATCAACTGTACTTACATTTTCCCTAATAGATGCATGCCTCAGGGCCCATCTAATTATCATTCAGTGAAATATAAAGGTCCACATCATATTCCACAACTTATTATGTTTTCTAAATGCTACACTAGCACTGCACTAAATTTGTCAATAATCAAGTTAATGTAAATGGAGAGCTTTTCTATGGCATTACCAATGGAATTCAATTTTTCATTTTCACCTATCTTTTTATTCATAAATTTACCCAAAACCTTGACATTTTCACTAATAGATATACTGTAAGGAAACAATGATCCTCAAATATTCATGACTTAAGAAGGCAAGCTCAAATCAAACCTAGCCTTATGAGGTACACCCATCTCTGTCGGTACCACCCCCCTCCTTCACTTGTACTATGTTCCTCTATGCTTATACCTAACAGAAATGAATTGTGTAAAGTTTTCTTCTAAGTATAGCCACCATATCAAACACATATCTTTGACATAAGTGGCCTCCGTCTTTGTTTCCGCGAAACAATTTATGTGGAGGTTTAATCTGGAGATAATGGAACATGTCACCATTGCGAGATGATCTTTTTTGCATCAGTTCAACCCCCTTCTGCGTTTCCATGCTGCCGTGAGGTATTATTATACCCCTCAGTGATGAGAAGAGGTGCAAGTGCGTCAACTTCAGAGGGCGCGAGTGTGGTTCACATGCAGCCTCCACACACACACACAGACACACACACACATACACACACTCCACCACCACCACCAACAAACTACTATTTTCGATGTCCAAACTTCGTGTGACCAACAACTCACGCCATCGGTCGACGTCATTTTATCTAGCTTCTTCTTAATCTTTAGCACTTCCTCTTCGCAACCCATGATTTGAGAGGGGGTTCTACGGGGATGCAAGATTTCAGTCAGAAACGGGAAGGTGTAGCAGCGTAATGCTTCAGGAAGCAGACGCCGGCGATGACTGTTGTGATTGGTCGACCGCTGTTGCTGGCCCGCGTCCGCCCACACAGCCACAACCGCTAACTTTTTCAAAGCTTCAAATTCACGGTATATACTCAGCCATGCCTATGTCATGAACTCGAGGAGGTACGGTCTAAAGTGTGATTAAATATTGCCAATTTCCTCGTGGTATATATGGGGTGAATCCGATCTAGGTTTGAATTAAGGTCCGTGTGGTAGTTTAAGCATTTTCTTGTCATAATATATCGATAATGTGACTTTTCTTGAGATTTAGTCTCCTAATATTTTTCTCTACAGGGACTAATCAACTTTAATCAACGATGACGTCCTAAAGTAATTCACTGCTTAAGAAGGGTGTTAATACCCAAGTCTGATGGTAAGCTCAGCTCATTCAAGTATCCTCAAGACGGAAGAGACAAATTACGACGTTAGAAATTCCCTTATCGATTATTGGCCGTCAACTATTCTATTCGAACCCCGGGTACTAGTGGGTATAGAGAGGTGATATAGAGGAATGCCATGCAATATTCCTACATGCCACGTCTGATGCGTCACTGAATTACAACCGAAGGGATTCGCAATTGCTGTCGTAGAAAACGGGAACGGCAACATAAACAGGCGTTCATACATTGGCGCCATCCGTGACCACCTTGGCCTGCATTCACCTGGTCAGTGTGCTTGGGAAGGGAGGCGAACTACGTGAGCCATGGCCGAAGCAACGGGCAGCGAAGAGGCAGAGGAGTCAGGAATCTCCATGGTGGAGCTGCTGGAGGAGGAAGAAGAGAGGCAGCTGGACGCGGCGGCTGTCCTCGGCGCCGCCGACGACACCAGATGTACCTATGACCAGGTGGGAGGGCAAGTCCTTCACTGAGGGCCATAGCTGATGGCCGTATTGCGGCGTGATTTTGTGTGTGGGGGGAATGCAAACAGTTATATATAATGGGGCTAACTTGGGCATTAAATGTCTGGAATAGCGCTAAATAGCGACGTGATTTGGACATTCCACCCAACAGCCTAAATACTGAAGCTCGTAATTTTCTCTGGGGTAGCCCAAAACTCGTAGTATTGAAAGGGATGGCCTAGATTTGATACAATATACATGTCAGATACTAGAGATAAGGATTAGATTTGTATTTCTTAACTGTATCATTAGATATCTACTGGGACCTTCCCTCTCATCATGCCCAAGTACAACCTTTGTTATACAGATACATAGTTGACATCTGGTAAGAGCAGTGAAGTGTATGATGTAAATACTTTTATTTTACCAGGGTTAAGATTTTCTTAGTGTTTTAATGAAGAAATAACACTTTCTTAATTGTAGAATCAAAAGGAATTTCTCATGAATTGATTGTTTTTCGTTTGGACAATAAGTTGAGATCAGAGAGCATGATTGGGATCATATTTTTGCTCATATCCTTTGACAGGTAAGTTATTAGTGGGGAAGTTTATGAAGCTCTGTGAAATTGTAGGTTATTATAAAGGTAAGTTTAACAAAGAAATAGGTAGAACCCATGAAAACCGGGTCTGAAACTACACTTAGTCTATCACTGATTGTGTGAAATCAGAAAGTCCTGTTTACGGCCACCATGTGATAACCTATGGATTTGGAAGATATGCATGTCAGTGAACTTTTTATACTTTATGAAAGTTATTTAGGCTAAAGGGGCATGATCTGGAACATTGATTTATCGAAGGACTAAAGAAATGATGCCATAGATCATGCTTCCTTTATCTATGTCACTTTTTTTTGAAATGTAAGAAATCCATTCATTTATGTATCTTCCAAATCCTTAAAGTTATATCTCTGATTCCCCTAAAATGGGGTTTTACCCATAATGTGATAAAACTGGTGGATTGTGATTTAAATCATATTTTGTTGTGATGATTGAGTCAGTGATAGGGAGAGCTATGATGATAGAGAAAATGGAGAGTTCATCAATGTTAAAGGTTAAATTTTTTAGAGAGTAAGAAAACCTATGAATACCTCATCTTGCCCCTACCTTCCTTCCCTGCAGCCAAGATTTATCATAATTTTCAGTGATATAGCCTGAATGTACCAGCATTATTGTTTTCCATACCTTTACCATTAATACCAGTATCAGCCAGGCAAGGGTAAGATATCTTTGAAACATATTGACAGTAATCCAGAAGATGCAATGAAAGCTCATGAATGAGGTAATTGCACACAAAGGTTGGATCTTAACAATTTTACTCAGAGAGTTTGTAGAGACCCTTGCCAAATTGTTGGTGATGTTGAAGATCTCCATAGATAAAGATATGTTCTAACAGAATGAAAGTCAATATAGTATCACTTTGAAAAAGGTGAAATAGAAGTCTCTTATGGGAGATGGCTTTGGTTCATGAGGAAATTATCCTGCATGATGAATCTACGGAATCTTTTGAACAGGTTAGGATCATTGAACAGAAAATGGATCAGTGGGTGGATTGTATGTTTTTGGACTGGAAGAAGGCCTTTGACAGTTCTTCAGTGAGACTCTTGTGGTGTAACTGTTAGCATTCTTGACCATGACGCATTCACGGGCTACCCAGAGTCATGTGCATAGGCTCGAACCCTGGTTGCAGCAGTTGGTCTGGAATCATCCCAGCTGTTCATCCATCCCTAGGGGTTGGTTCAGGCTAGGGTTTATATAAAGGGGGCTGGAACCCTCCTCTCCTTGTATTTCCATTTCTAAAAGAGGAAACAGAAGAAAGAGTCAAGCAGGGAGAGCTCATCCTCCTTGTAGGCTCAGATTGGGGTGTCTGAACATGAGTGGATGTAACCATGATGAGAAGAAAGGAGAGATAGGTCGTATGTTTGAGGAAAGAAACTTGGATGTTTTGGATGTAATAAACGAAAATACTCACTGCTCTTATCATCATCCATTTCCAGTATTCTCTGAGTGTAATAGAAGGCCACTGTAAGGGGAGGGAGCGGGATGCTGGAAATCCTCCCCTCCCAACCCAAGTGAGGATGTTCCCTCTAAGGCTCAGTCCTCTGTTCTAAACACTACCTTGCTAACACGGGAAGTGGAAGGATGGTTTGAAAAAGATTTTGAGCAATCAGGGCCTGAACATACAGGAGGGTGAAAGGTGTGCAAGGAATAGAGTGAATTGGAACGGTGTGGTGTACCGGGGTCAACGTGCTGTCAATGGATTGAACCAGCCCTTGTGAAGCGTCTGGGGTAAACCATGGAAAGTTTTGTGGGGCCTGGATGTGGAAAGGGAGCTGTGATTTAGGTGCATTACACATGGCAGCTACAGACTGAGTGTGAACGAATGTGGCCTTTGTTGGTTTTTCCTAGCGCTACCTTGCACACACGCGGGGGGAGGGGGTGTCATTTCATGTGTGGCAGGGTGGTGGCAGGAATGGATGAAGGCAGCATGTATGAATATGTACATGTGTATATATGTATATATCTGTGTATGTATATGTATGTATACACTGAGATGTATAGGTATGTATATGTGCATGTGTGAGCATTTATGTATATACATGTGTATGTGGGTGTGTTGGGCCATTCTTTCGTCTGTTTCCTTGCACTACCTCGCTGATGCGGGAGACAGCGTCAAAGTATAGTAAGAAATATGATAATGTATATGTATATATATTTATTTGTGTATTTGTATTTGTGCGGGAGACAGCGACAAAGCAAAATAAATAATGAATAAATAAATATTTGTATTTATATTATACTTTGTCGTCTCCTGCATTAGCAAGGTAGCGCAAGGAAACAGATGAAAGAATGGCCCAACCCACCCACATACATATTTATATACATAAACACCCACACACGCACATATACATATACAAATGTACATATTCATACTTGCTGCCTTCATCCATTCCCATCGCCAACCCACCACACATGAAATGGCACCCCCTCCCCCCATGTGCGTGAGTTAGCACTAGGAAAAGAAAACAAAGGCCACATTCGTACACACTCAGTCTCTAGCTGTCATGTGTAATGCACCAAAACTGTGGCTCCCTTTCTACATCCAGGCCCCACAAAACTTTACATGGTTTACCCCAGATGCTTCGCATGCCCTGGTTCAATCCAGTGACAGCACGTCGACCATGGTATACCACATCATTCCAATTCACTATTCCTTACATGCCTTTCACCCTCCTTATGTTCAGGCCCCAATCACTCAAAATGTTTTGAACTCCATCCTTCCACATCCAATTTGGTCTTCCACTTCCCCTCATTTCCTCCACTTCTGACACATATATCCTCTTCGTAAATCTTTCCTCACTCATTCTTTGCATGTGGCCAAACCATATCAATACACGTTCTTCTGCTATCTCAACCACACTCTTTTTATTACCTCACATCTCTCTCACCCCTTTCATCACTTACTCAATCAAACCACCTCACACCACATGTTGTCCTCAAACTTCTCATTTCAAACACATCCACCCTCCTCCGCACAACCTTATCTATAGCCCATGCCTCACAACCATATAACATTGTTGGAACCACTATTCCTTCAAACATACCCATTTTTGCTGAGTTAACGTTCTTGCCCTCCACACATTCTTCAACACTCCCAGAACCTTTGCCCCCTCCCCTACCCTGTGACTTACTTCTGCTTCTATTGTTCCATCCACTGCTAAATCCTTTCCCAGATATATTTATTTATTTATATTATACTTTGTTGTAGAAGGCGACTAAAAGGGGAGGGAGCGGAGGGCTGGAAATCCTCCCCTTTCGTTTTTAATTTTCCAAAAGAAGGAATGGAGAAGGGGCCAAGTGAGAGTTTCCTTTCCCTTAAAGGCTCAGTCCTCTGTTCTTAGCACTACCTCACTGACGTGGGAAATGGTGAAAAGTATGAAAAAAAAATTATATATATATATATATATATATATATATATATATATATATATATATATATATATATATATATATATATATATATTTATTTATTTATTTTGCTTTGTTGCTGTCTCCCGGGTTTGCGAGGTAGTGCAAGGAAACAGACGAAAGAAATGGCCCAACCCACCCCCCTACACATGTATATACATACACGTCCACACACGCAAATATACATACCCATACATCTCAATGTACACATATATATACACACACAGACACATACATATATACCCATGCACACAATTCACACTGTCTGCCTTTATTCATTCCCATCGCCACCTCGCCACACATGGAATAACATCCCCCTCCCCCCTCGTGTGTGCAAGGTAGCGCTAGGAAAAGACAACAAAGGCGCCATTCGTTCACACTCAGTCTCTAGCTGTCATGCAATAATGCCCGAAACCACAGCTCCCTTTCCACATCCAGGCCCACAGAATATATATATATATTTTTTTTTTTTTTTTTTTTTTTTTTATACTTTGTCGCTGTCTCCCGCATTTGCGAGGTAGCGCAAGGAAACAGACGAAAGAAATGGCCCAACCCCCCCCCATACACATGTACATACACACGTCCACACACGCAAATATACATACCTACACAGCTTTCCATGGTTTATATATATATATATATATATATATATATATATATATATATATATATATATATATATCCCTGGGGATAGGGGAGCAAGAATACTTCCCACGTATTCCCTGCATGTCGTAGAAGGCGACTAAAAGGGGAGGGAGCGGGGGGCTGGAAATCCTCCCCTCTCGTTTTTTTTTTAATTTTCCAAAAGAAGGAACAGAG
This sequence comes from Panulirus ornatus, assembly GCF_036320965.1. Classification (NCBI taxonomy): domain Eukaryota; kingdom Metazoa; phylum Arthropoda; class Malacostraca; order Decapoda; family Palinuridae; genus Panulirus; species Panulirus ornatus. Next base: position 10,898,741 of record NC_092290.1, on the reverse strand, counting down.
AATTGGGCCGGGTGAGGGTAGTCCCTCAGAGGCCCAGTCATCTGTTCTTAACGCTACCTCGCTAATGCGAGAAATGGCGAATAGTTTGAAAGAAAAAAAGATATATATATATATATATATATATATATATATATATATATATATATATTAGTAATGGGATGGCCTCAGCTGCCCATACCATCTTAGCAAAAATACATGAAACTAAACATCCAAACCTTTTTTTTTTTTTTTTTTTCAATTTATATAAGAAGAGGGAAATTACAGTAGAGAAAGATATAGTTAAGGAATGTACAGTTGTATGGCGTAAGCTTCGATTAAGTATGTGGGTGCTTTGAAGAATGCATGTTTTTGGTGCTGTATTTATATTCCCCAGTGAGCTGGGGATGTGAATGTAGTGTTATTTTTTAGTTTGCAAAGAAAATTTACTAAGCTAAGCTAAAAAGTATTGTGTATCAATATTGATGGATGATTAGTCTTTCCTGGAGGTTTGAGGCCTCATGGAGTGATATGTGTTCACTGTTATTGCTGCTGTCAGAGTCTTTTATTTGTTTGTAGTATTTGTTTTTATAGTCTTGAAGTTTCTTACATTTTTTTTTTTTCTTTGCCTAAGTATTTGCCAATTGGTTTTCACAAGTCATCAATATTATTTGGTAGTTTCCATGTAGTTGCCATCACCATGCCCCCAGTAATGGTAATATCCCTTGGCAATAAATTCAATTCTAGAAATGGGAAGAGTTTGAGGTAAGAAGGATTTCCACATCCAGTGAATGCATTACCCCTACCCCTGTTTTGTGTATTAAGCAAACCTGACAAAGTACATTAGAATGAGCTCTGAAGATCAGGGAAAATTTACAGTTTAACATAGATTTTGTAAGGATATGACAACCAAACTAAGGCAACCCTTACATAGTATAGTCGGAAAATGTGCAGTTAAACATAATGAATCTTTAATAGCAATGACAACCGAACCAAGGTAAGGCATTGAACTTCATTAGGAAAGTTCATTAGAGAGCTGTGACAGTAAATAACTTAATGTTATTTTGAATAAGTTGAAGAAAATGTAACTTTAATGAGAGCTCTTGCAGACTTTATTTTTTCTACCATTGAAAGTTGATGAACAGTAACCCTGTAGCACATTGTGGTCCATAGTTTCCTGTATTTATCATAACGAAATCACACATCCTGATGTGCAGGACATGCTAATTTGAAATGCCTCTTTTTATGTTGTAGATGTCTAACAGTGATAGAGCAAGGTCAAGATGGACAAAAATTTTAATGATTCCAGGAACACCCTGCACATTTTCACAAAAGAAAGGAAGTAGGTGGAAGCAAACCTCAACAGCCAAAACAAGGCATGTACAGAACAGCTAGAATTACATTGTAAGCTTTACATTTGTGTCAAGAAAATATAAGAACCAAGACTATAGTGAATACAAGCTCTCCCCAACTTGCGACCTTTGTAACTTTCGACCATCTGTACATACGACTGGAAAAAAATAATCAGGATGCACCCAACCACCCAATTTAGATCTGCCTGCAGGAACTTGAATTCTTGTGCAGAGAAATGTAGGAAAGGTGCACAGTTTATTGATTGCAGACACCTGCAATCAACCTCACCCATCCTTGCCTCTTCTTCATAAATGCCAACCTCCACTTAGTAGATAAAAAACATCCCAGTGCTACACTTCATCTGTTTAACCAAATCCCCCACCATTACCATTAGCAAATACTTTACTAATACAGCACATTCATACACATCACTTGCTAAACACTAGATAGTCATCCCCAACACCATTCTCAACACACCTCCTCTCAAGACAAACTTCTGTCCAAATCTACATTACCCAGTGGGACAATTGTCGCACTATCACACCTTGAATCTGTCCACTTTCCATCATTGCATGCATACAAATGCAGACAAGATCCCTCAGAAGACCCTTCCTGTTAATGCAGGAGATTGCCCTACACAGTTAAAAGAAAGTCTCTTCTTTCTCAGATGTTAAGGACCATGTGAGGATGTGGTAAACTATTTAGAGTGTTACAGGTTACACAGGAAGGGATCCTGGGACTACATCAGTACTTTATCAATAGAAATGGCTTTCACTGTCTTCTTTTGTAGACTGTCCTTGCTCACTGTGACTGATTGAGTTTTAAAGACTAACTGTAATCCACTTCTGTTAATCTTTTGTGGGATTATGTATGTCTGAATGGCTTCTTTTCCTGCATGGAGTGATAAAAGGGCACGTTAGAGTTGCTTGTTAGTGGATTAGCAAGTGCATGGTTAAGTGCTACTAAACCATGCTGTACTTCATTCTCAGGGGTATGTGAAACGGCAAGCACTGTATGCATGCCTGACTTGTTGTCCAGCTGACAGTGACCGGTTAGCAGGTGTTTGTCTGGCCTGCAGCTATCACTGTCATGAAGATCATGATCTTGTTGAACTCTACACAAAGAGGTGAGTGACACTGAATTTATATGATTTTTGCAGTACAATTTTTTTTTTTTTGATTTATCCCATTCAGTGCTTTACTAAGTCTTTGGTTAAGGTGATTTATATAAATGTTTTGTATTCTTGTAAAAAGTATGAAAGAGTTTCATGGACACTATGTTTAGTTGGACTAATTGGTGCTAAAGGTAGTGAAACTCTTACAAAGTGACAGATGTATGTGATCAAAACCCATAATAATCATGTATTATTTGTAACGAATACACTTTCAAAAACATTACACAACTTGCTATTTATGCCTAATAGTACTCTTGGTAATGTTGATATTCTAGTCAACAGAGCACCATAAGTTTAGCGTTTACTTTGGTGAGTTGTATATTATTTTGTATGAGAAGAATTTACTAGGGTGGGTTGTATATTATTTTGTATAAGAAAAATTTTCTAGTTAATCATAGTTACAAGATTATGCAGATTTTCTTTTTATTAAGAATATTTGAGAATACCCTACTGGTGTATCAAGCTATTTTATAGCAACTCAGAAGTTGCAGGTGGCACATCACATGAAAATGTTTATCTATCTATCTGTCTATCTATCTGTATCTGACATCTGCTCCCAACTGGAAATCCCTCAAGGGGGTGGCCACAGCAACAGTCTCCACAACCAGTAAATTACATTGCCAATTCTTTGCCTTTAGTGCCTCACCCATAACAGGCCATTGGCAGAGGGCAAGTTTAGTGCAGTTTTTGCAGAGGCTCCTATCTAGTATTTGTACTGACTACTACTTCCTAACATTCCCACCAACTACTTCTACACTTGTACATTGCTAAGCCTGTTTCTTTGAAAATTTTACTAGTTACTCAACTGTCCTCAGGTGCACTACAGTGTGCATTAGATATGTATATTGCCTGAAGGTTTATGGGGAAACAAGTTTAAAATGTAGATGGAAATGTTCCTAAATTTAAGAATGCACTAAACCACAAGGCCAGCTTTTGTATGCTTTTGGACAAAATAATCACTTGCTAAGGGGAGGGCACACAAAGTAAGGTTTTTCTTTAAGAGCATAGTACTGTAGATCATTAAGATGAATTTCTTTAAGAAACTTATGCAACCTGCAGATCAGGAAGAGAAACATCTGTTTACATTTTTGATGGTTTAAGAAATCACGGATGATGCTTTAAACAGTTAGTAGAGTGTTTCACCCGGTGTTTAATGAATAACTGCATTGGTCTCAGAATAACTGTATTGGTCTCAGAATATTTTTAGCCAAGAAGAAGCTTTAAGAAATGTTAACGTGAGTAAGAGATGGTGTAAACTTTATAGATTTTAATTTGTTATTGATTATTCTCTTGAATTATTTTGTTCATTTTTTTTTTACCAAATTGATATGTTACATGTGTGACATTTCTCCACAGTTCACAAGCCTTCTCTTTTTCAGGCACTTCCGTTGTGACTGTGGCAACTCCAAGTTTCCTCAGAATGCATGCAAACTTTTAAAGGTCTGTTGATTTCTTAATTCTTTTTATTTTTCAGTTTAAAAGGGAATAGATACTACTAATGATCCTAACACAAAACAGATATATTCAATGAAGACGAGGAAGAAAATGGTGCAGATATGCCTTTAAACTGTTTTAAGGATAGGAAATCTGGCATGAAAATGTATCACACATGAATTGATTCACCAAACTTTCATAATTATTTCTCTTTCAAAGTAATATTTGCACATGACGTTGAAAAATTCATGCCATATATCCTTCTGTCAAACCCCACCCTTTTGCCTAAAAGGATAATCCTTAATTTTCCACATGCCTTGTGTATAAGTTTATCCCAAGTTCTGAGAGACAGTAGAACAACTTTTGAAAATTTAATTTCTGGGTATTATCCTGCCCATAAATTTTGTGGCAATGAAGTGATGTTTTTACAGTGCTTACATTTTTTCTTGTTTGTATGCATACATATCACTCCAAGTTTTTTGTGGTACCAGTTTGGCTGTTGAAGTTCTATTCTATTACATCCAACCTGATCGCAATATCCTCTGGAACCATGCTCCATATTATTTCTGATGAAGCTAAGATGAGAAATGCCATCTTTTATGAATCCAATAAGAGGAAGGATGCAGTCACAACAACAGAAGGAGGGCAGAAAGAAGAAATGTAGATTATGGTGAGCTAGACAAGTTTAGGGAGCTTATCCTACCAGAATCATAGCTACCTCTCAGGTAATTGGTTATCTCGTATGAATTAGGTTAATATTAGATGAGCTTATCCTACTGAAAGTATGGTGTAGCATGCCAGTGCTGATTGGTAAGGTTTTTAAAATGTTTTAAGGTAACAGCTGTCCTCCTATCATGCATGGATTTCAACATCTCGAAAATATTATTAATTTACATGTTCATCCCTTACTCTTTGCCAAAAAATATTTGTGCTTGCCCATCTGTTTAAAAGCCAGAACTTTTACTTCTTCATGGAAGCATGCATTGGTACATCCCATACCTAAGAAAGGTGACTGCTCCAACCCCTCCAACTATTGTGTTGTTGCTTTGACACCAGCTATTTCCAAGGTCTTTGAATCCCTCCTTACCTCCGATATCATCATACTTCTTGAATCTCTCAGTCTTGTCTGATCACGAGTATGGCTTCCATAATGTGAGATCCCTTGGTGGTATTCTCTCTTGTCTTACTAATGTCTGGTCATCATTCACTTTTCCTCTTTTATGGGTATTACTTTAGTTTTTGCTCTTAAGAGCTGGCTGCTTGTATGCCCCTACCACTAGTTAGACTATGCAGTACTCGGCAGATTGCTGTATTACATGATTATTGTGTGGCCATTGGGAACTGAAGGGTGGGCTGTTAAGATATCAGTTTCTTTCTTACACCTTGAAGCTTTGGAACTTTCAGCTCTCACATGTCTTTCCCAATAATTATGACTTGTCACTTCTCACAAAACATTCTTTTTATTTCTTCCAAAATTCGGAGATATTTTTCCTCATCTCATTTTCCCTCTCATTATCCTCTTTATATTTCAGTTAAGGCCTGGCCTTGATGTGGACTTTTGTCCATGACTGGAGCTTCCAACATTAAAAAAGATAAAGATTTATTGTTATTGGAGTATATATAGTAATATGCTAAGATAAGAGAGACTTACGTAGCTGTATGGAATATAAGCTGGATATGCATTACTTTGCTGAAATGTAGTATTAGCTTTCTCCTGTGCAACATTTCCTGTGAGCAGTGAGATTTCCTTGGGGATTAATCAGGTCAAAATCATTCCTGTCCACATAAGATTGATAAGAAAGCTGTCATTCGCTCACTTCTCAGTTGATCCTCAGGTCACCAAAGGCTTTTGATTATTGAATGGATTCTTTTTCAACCATTTAGCAATAATCACCTGGCTAATATCACTGACCCACAAATCCTCCCATCCATTCAGAGCTTACAGTTCCTTGGGTTCATATCATGGACACATACATCGTCTTCCTTTGATGTCAGCTGGCTTGTTTTAGATCAGTATCCTTTTTCTTTTGTTTTATAATTACTTTATTGTGTTAGTATTTATATTATTCCATGAGATTTGTTTATTTAATGATACACATTTATACTTGTATCTCATTATGATGAGAATTTTTCATTAGATTTTTCTGTTTAGTTATTTACCTAAATTATTCTGTCATTCTATGAAATGTGAATAAAAGTTTGTTTTGTCAGGTGGCTTTCCAAGTTAAAATCTGGCATTGGTATAGCTAAGTGAGGGGGACAAGGAGTCCATATCCCATGGTTCTGTGTGAGGGTTTACTTTCGTAACCAAAAATTTCCCCAATCGTATGGAATGTATTGTAGATGATCTTTGATTTATGTATGAGTTAAGGATGGAATGAAGATGATTATATGAAAAATACAGTTTAGTTAATCCTTTTATTGGTCATATATTGAATGTTTTGAATCAATGATCACTAATTCTTGGTGAGATTTCCATTACGTTCAGCTGTTTTCTCTTTATTTTACTGAATATGTAGATTATTAGTAATTCACACTGTAGGTAAGAAGCAGCTGAAGAGACCTGAGTGGAAGGAGATTGCTGAAGCATCAAGCACATGGTTTTGTTTTATCCAACAAATGTATGGAAGTCCTTTAGATGGGGTACTAATACATATTGAAAGCTAAATTGAGAATAAAAGTAGTGGCTGAAAAAGCTTTATGGGTGAATATTGGGTGGTATTGATTAGAGGAAGTGTGATGAAGATGTTACATGAGAGAGGAATGAATAGTGGACTTGACAAAAGCAATGTTTGAATGTAGATGGATGATTATGCATGGATTTGTGCCATCCAGGTTGCCTGAGGAATTTATACAATTGGTTTCACAAAGTGATTAACTATGCATGTTTGGGTCTAATATTATCATAGGTGGGTATGGTTTAGGATGCTTATGTATTTGTTGATGATGGAGCATTTAAGAGACTGTGTATTTTGTAATTATAGCTTTTAAAATAAACTTTGAATTAAATTTATTTATATTTACTAAAAAGTGATAACAAGGATGTGATAAAGACTTTAATTTCAGGAAAAGCTGCCTGAGAACCCAGAGAATGAGTACAACCATAACTTCCGTGGGGCATACTGTACCTGTCATCGCCCTTACCCTGATCCAGAGGACACCATAGATGATGAGATGATCCAGTGCTGTATCTGTGAGGATTGGTACCATGGCCGGGTCAGTATTGCATTCATGAAAAACAAATGACTGCCATAGAATTTTATAACCACTTCTCTGTCATTTGCACTTCAATCCTTTACTCATCTTAGACTGAGATTTTCTGTCCATTTCTGATATTTCAATGTTTTTTCTTGTGTGAAAGACTGAAATTTTTTTATTCCTTCTGCATATAGCATCAAGGTGGCAAGGTTCCTCCTGGTGATGAATATGCAGAGATGATATGTGGACAGTGCCTTCCTAAACATGTGTTCCTTGCATATTACTCGGGTCTTGCCGGTAAGTTTTGTAATATTCACGTTTCTTTGTTTTTTCTCATATATGTTGCCTGTAATTTTTCAAGCAGTGTATTTACTGTAAATTGTTCTTTTCCTTTTAGTCACTGTACTGAAGACAGAAGAAAGTAAAGCTCCAGTTGATATGGAGAAGCCGTGTTCTGGAAAAGATGTTCAAGTAAGTTCCATTTAATGGGATGCTTAATTTTTGTGTCGCTTGTGTAGCATAGTATACACATAGCAGTCTATGTGTAGCATAGTATACACATAGCAGTCTCAGTTTCCATCATTGGGAGTCACACTATAACTTTCAAATTAACTTTGGTTACATATTGAAAGCTTTAGATTAGATTCCCATGAATGGTAATTACTTATTTCCCAGCATCTGGAGAAATGAATAATGTAAAACCCACAAACATTTAGAACTTTATTTTTTTAATGCTTGATCAACATATCCCACATTATCACCAGGAGTTATTTCAATTAAAAAAAAAGGTTTAACCTGCCCATATGAAACTCTTTATAGTTGTTTTCCAGCATCTGCAGAATTGAATGGTGTTAAACCCATAACTCTGCTTTGATTTTTATGATACTTGTAAAGAGGCTAAAACTGGAACATAAAGTAGCTCAGTTTGAAGACAAATTGATCTTTAGCCATGGATATTAATACATGTTTCCCATCCAATGTGGGCTATCCCATGAATGTGAGAAATGTTTTCTGGAATGTCTTGGAAAATCAAGAGATTTTGTGCTGGATAGATAATAAAGGAGGGGAATGTAGGTTCTGAGATTGAAACATTTTCCATCTAAATTGGTGTCCATTGAGGTTTTTTTTCTCTTAAGTAGTAGTAGTAGTAGTGATAGTAGCAGTAGTAGTGAGTGGTGGGATGAGGGAGTTAAGTTCCTAGTGAAAGAGAAAAGAGAGGTGTATAGGTCTTGTTTGCAGGCAAGGAGTGCAAGTGATTGGGAGATGTACAAGAGAAAACACCCAAGAGGTCAAGAAGGCACAGGGGCTGAAAAGAGCAAATGAGAATTGGCATGAGTGAGTATCAGCAAACTTCAGGGAGAATAAGGAAAGTTTTGAAAGGAGGCTAACAATGAGAGGAAAACAAGATAACAAATGGGAGCATCACTGAAGATCATTAATCGGGAAGTGTTCACTGGTAGAAATGAGGTGAAGAGGAAGTGAAATGACTACTTTGAAGGAAGATTGAATGTGTATGATGATAGGGTGGTGAATGTGGTAATTTTTTTGGATCAGGAGATATATGAATTGAGTAATTAAAGTGGTTTGTTGAAATGTGGAAGAGGTGATGAAAGCCCTGCATAAGATGAAATGCATAAAATTAGATGGAGTGGATGGGACTAACATTTGATTTCTTAAGAAATTAGGTGAGTGTGTTGTTGATTAGTTAGTTGGGATTTTCAGTGTATATATGGCTCATGATGAGATGCTAAAGGATTGACAGCATCGTTTTTAGTGCCATTGTATAAAGGCAAAAGGGTCAAAAGCGAATATTTGAATTGTGGAGGTAAAAGTTTGTTGAGTGTACCCGGTAAGTTTTGTGGGTGGGTGAGTGGTGATTAAGAGGGTAGTGGCATGCACAGAGCATCAAGTTAAGGAACAATATGACTTTCAGTGAAGGGGGCTAATGGGGAGGTGATGACAAGTAGTGGTAATGTGAGAAGGAGATGGAGTGAGTATTTTGAAGGTTTGTTGAATGTGTTTGATGATAGAGTGTCGGATATGGGGTGTTTTGGTTGAGGTGGTGTGCAAAGTGAGAGGGTTAGGGAGAATGATTTGGTAAACAGAGAAGAGGCAGTAAAAGCTCTGTGGAAGATGAAAGCTGACAAGGCATTAGGTTTGGATGGTATTGCAGTGGAATTATTAAAAAAGGGGGGTGACTGTATTGTTGACTGGTTATTTAATGTATGTATGACTCATGGTGAGGTGCCAGAGGATTGGCAGAATGCTTGCCTAGTGCCATTGTATAAAGGCAAAGGGGATAAAAGTAGGTGCTCAAATTACAGAGGTATAAGTTTGTTGAGTATTCCTGGAAAATTATATTGGAGGGTATTGATTGCGAGAGTGAAGGCATGTACAGAGCATCAGATTGGGGAAGAGCAGTGTGGTTTCAGAAGTGGTAGAGGATGTGTGGAACAGGTGTTCGCTTTGAAGAATGTATGTGAGAAATACTTAGAAAAGCAAATGGATTTGTATGTAGCATTTATGGATCTGGAGAAGGCATATGATAGAGTTGATAGAGATGCTCTGTGGAAGGTGTTAAGAATGTATGGTGTGGGAGGCAAATTGTTAGAAGCAGTGAAAAGTTTTTATCAAGGATGTAAGGCATGTGTTATAGGAAGAGAGGAAAGTGATTGGTTCTCAGTGAATGTTGGTTTGCGGCAGGGGTGTATGATGTCTCCATGGTTGTTTAATTTGTTTATGGATGGGGTTGTTAGGGAGGTGAATGCAAGAGTTTTGGAAAGAGGGGCTAGAATGCAGTCTGTTGTGGATGAGAGAGCTTGGTAAGTGAGTCAGTTGTTGTTTGCTGGTGATACAGAGATGGTGGCTGATTCGTGTGAGAAACTGCAGAAGCTGGTAACTGAGTTTGGTAAAGTGTGTGAAAGAAGAAAGCTGTGAGTGAATGTGAATAAGAGCAAGGTTATTAGGTACAGTAGGGTTGAGGGACAAGTCAATTTGGAGGTAAGTTTGAATGGAGAAAAACTGGAGGAATTGAAGTGTTTTAGATATCTGGGAGTGGATTTGGCAGTGGATGGAACCATGGAAGCGGAAGTGAATCATAGGGTGGGGGAGGGGGCGAAAGTTCTGGGAGTGTTGAAGAGTGTGTGGAAGTCAAGAACATTATCTCGGAAAGCAGAAATGGGTATGTTTTAAGGAATAATGTTCCAACAATGTTGTATGGTTGCGAGGCTTGGGCTATAGATAGAGTTGTGCGGAGGAGGGTGGACGTGCTGGAAATGAGATGTTTAAGGACAATATATGGTGGGAGGTGGTTTGATTGAGTAAGTAATAATAGGGTAAGAGAGATGTGTGGTAATAAAAAGAGTGTGGTTGAGAGAGCAGAGAAGGGTGTTTTGAAATGGTTTGGTCACATGGAGAGAGTGATTGAGGAAAGATTGACCAAGAGGATATATGTGTCAGAGGTGGAGGGAACAAGGAGAAGTGGAAGACCAAATTGGAGGTGGAAAGATGGAGTGAAAAAGATTTTGAGTGATCGGGGCCTGAACATGCTGGAGGGTGAAAGGCATGCAAGGAATAGAGTGAATTGGAACGATGTGGTATACTGCTGTCGATGGATTGAACCATGGCGTGTGAAGCGTCTGGGGTAAACCATGGAAAGTTCTGTGGGGCCTGGATGTGGAAAGGGAGCTGTGGTTTCGCTGCATTATACATGACAGCTAGAGACTGTGAACGAATGTGGCCTTTGTTGTCTTTTCCTAGCGCTACCTCGCGCACATGCGGGGGAGGGGGCTGTTATTTCATGTGTGGCGAGGTGGCGATGGGAATGAAAAAAGGCAGACAGTATGAATTATGTACATGTGTATATATGTATATGTCTTTGTGTGTATATGTATATGTCTGTGTGTGTATGTATATGTATACATTGAGATGTATAGGTATGTATATTTGCTTGTGTAGACGTGTATGTATATACATGTGTATGGGGGGGGGTTGGGCCATTCTTTCGTCTGTTTCCTTGCGCTACCTCGCTAATGCGGGAGACAGCGACAGAGTAAAATAAATAATACATTGAGTGGATCACTTGTTTGCTTTAAAGAATATATGCAGGAAACGGAAGGACTTGTGTGTGGCAGGAAGCCGATGATGATATTGATATAGGTGCTTTGTGGAAGATGCTATGAATGTATGGTGTGGGAAGGGCCAATTACTTCCTCTGTTCATGGCTGTACCTCTCTTCCATGAGAAACAGCCATCAAACAGTATCTCTGAAGCTTGTTCCCTCCAAAACTCCCATCAAACAACAGCCATCAGATATTAAAGATGTTTAACAAATGTTTTTGTACATATTTTTTGGTGAGGGAAATTTAACAGAATCAGATAAGAATGATTGATTTAGATAGTTTTTGTATAAAGTTGTGATTAAGTCACCCTTACACAATTGTATGAGAAATCCACTTGTTATTGTTTTTCCTGTCGGAAATTATATTGTTATCCTATCTTAATGCAAGAACGTGTATATTTAAGTAAATATGCTTATATCGTGAATGCTGTTTTTCATGTTACCACATGGTTTTCAGAATGGTGCATGTTCTCCTGCAAAGGAGAAAGAAGATATTAATGAAAGTGAAAACGCTGAGGATGTCGTAAAACCAGATACTAATGAAGTAGTTAATATTAACAAGATTAATAGTACCAAAGAGACCAAATCATCAGGTGAGATAAAGAAATACTCTTGTTCACTGTAGATAACCAAATTGTATTTATATGATTTCTGAATATCATATTATATCTTCTGTTTTATCTTTCCGTCATATCTTTCCCTTCATCTTCGATTTATTTCTCTTGAATTGCCATTATTTCAGTAGAACAGTTTAGGACATGTTAGACAATCTTTATACCCCATACCTTACCATATTTATAATTGTCCCAGCACCTTAAATATATGCCCTTTTCATGAAAGGAGCATCTGCATCTTCAAAACTGCAGTACTTCCAATGGCAGGGAAATGGTGGATCCCTTTGTGGTAATAAGTTCTCCAATGAAACTAACCTCCCTTTGATCAACAGATAATGATACAGCCTTTTTAAAGGTGGCTTTCCACTGAATGTGTAGCCACAGGGAAGCAGATTCAGACAACATTATGTATATATTCTTTACATACATGTTCACCATTTCCTGCATTACTGAGGTATCTCCAAGAACAGACAAAGAAATGGGCTCAGTTGTTCACATCCACTCTAGAAGTCAAGTACAAAGCAGCAAAACCAGATCCCCTACCACAACCAGGCCTCCCAGACTTTTCCTTGGTTTTCTCTAACTTCTCCATATGCCCTGGTTCAGCCCATTGACAGCACATACACCTGTATATCACATTGCACCAGTTTGCTTTATCCCTTGCTTACCTCCACCCTCCTGCATTTGTAGGCCATAAGCCATTAAAGCATGTCACACCAATCTTGAACCTTCTTGGTTTCTCCCTTATCCTTGTTTCCACCACCTCACTCATGAATACCTTCTTACTCATCCCCTCCATATGTCCAAACCATTTCAGCACACCCTCATCAGCACTCATACATACTCTCATTACTACCACACTTTTCTTTCACCCTGTCATTTCTTAAACGATAAACCCTTCTTTCACAACATAATGCCCTCAAACACCTCATTTCCAACACATCCACCCTATGTTTTACATTTTTAAGTAAGGCCTCTACTTCACATTCATGTAGCACTAACAGGAATTGTATACCATCATGCATACCCGTCTTTGCCTTTAAAGACTGGGACATCTCTTTGCTTCTCACCCACCCCATGGGTCACTTCATCTCCCACTGTTTCATTTGCCAACATATCAACTCACGGGTATCTTAAACATTTGATTTCCTCAAAGTTGTCTCCATTCATGCTCTCATTCAAAAAAACATTTGATTTCCTCAAAGTTGTCTCCATTCATGCTCTCATTCCAAACACTGTGTCTCTCTATACCGCTAAACTTAATAACCTTGCTTTTATTCTCATTTACTCTGAACTTTCTCCTTTCACCACTCTTGCAAACTCAGACACCAGCTTATGCAGTTTCTCATTGAAATTTGGTACATTCCAGGCCCCCTACCCCTACCCCAAGCAGACTGCTTACTTTCTCCTTTCTCCAAGACACTTGAGTTCACCTTACCATTTATTTACAAATTAAGTGGCCATGGTGACATCGCGCATCCCTGCAGCAGACCCACCTTCACATGGAACCACTCACCCTTCTCTTTTCTTACTCGCATGAATGCCTTACTCTCTTAATGAAAAAATCCCCACTGCTTCTAGCAGCTTTCTGCACACACCATATGTCTGCTGTGTTTGCAGAACACTACTGTCAACCATAGGTCCAGGTCCATAAATGCCATGTATAAGTTTTTATTCTAAGTATTTCTCACATGTAGTCTTCAAAGCAAACACCTGATTCACACATCCTTTGCCTTTCCAGAAGCCACATTGTTCCCACCTCATCTGAGAGTTTGTGCATGACATCACCACTCCCCCATACAACTAACTGGGTGTATGTAATATTCTTATACCTCTGGAATTCGAAAATTCAGTTTTGTCCCCGTTGCCTTTATACAGTAGTACCATACAGGCATTCTGCCTATCCTCAGGCACATCACCATGACCCATACACATACTGAAAATCCTTACAAACCAACCAGCAATGCAATCACCCCCTTTTTTAAGAGACCCAATTGCCTTGCATCCACTCCTACTGCTGTGCCATCCTTCATCTTAAGCAAATTTTAACTACCTTTTCTTCTTTCACCAAACAACTTTCCATGAGTCACTCGTTTCATATACATCCCATGTCTTTCACCCTATCACCGAACACATTTAACCCATCAAAAAATTCACTCCATCTCCTCGTAACATCTTTTCTGCATGTTGCCACTTCCCCTGTGTGCCCCTATCACTGATTTTCCCTTTGTTTTTGTTTCACTCTGTTGACTTCCTAAACATTTTCTTACTCTTTGAAGTTTGCTCATACTTGTTCACCCTAACTCTCATTTCCCCTCTTTTTCACTTCATGCATCTTCCTCTTGACCTTCTGGCATTTTCTTTTGCGCATCTCCCATTTACTTCCCTACAAATAATGCCCATGCACCTCCCTTTTCTCTTTCATTGGCAAGTTTACTTCCTGAACCATCCACTCAGTACCATTTCTCACCTGTCCATCTCACACATTCCACACTTATCTCACACATATAACATGCTTACCTAGATACCTCCTTCAGTTATAACCCACTCCCCTATCTTTACGTATTCTCATCTTTTGTTATTCTGTACTCATTGGCAATTGGTTCATGGCCAAGGGCAGACCCATATGACAAGCAAGTAAGTCCAGATGACTTATTTGTAAAGAAAAAGAAAAGGCTGTTGCCTCTTCAACAAATCTTGAAGGTATAAAGGAACTATATTTCATGCTTACAGAACACTACCTTGTAGAGAAAGTTTTTCAGTTTCCAAAAATGTACATTTTATAATACTGTATGTCATGTAAAGTATTTGCCACAATGATTAGCTGTCCTGTTTAACCTTGAGTGGTGCCAATAGCACATCATATCTTTAGCTCACTCTTCCTAGACTCTGAAATAAGTATTTAGGATCTATATTTGGGGAATATATTACATAAGTATACTTATGTAAGTAGGAGAGATGGCCAGAGAGCGTTATTGGATTACGTGTTAATTGACAGGCGCGCGAAAGAGAGACTTTTGGATGTTAATGTGCTGAGAGGTGCAACTGGAGGGATGTCTGATCATTATCTTGTGGAGGCTAAGGTGAAGATTTGTATGGGTTTCCAGAAAAGAAGAGTGAATGTTGGGGTAAAGAGGGTGGTGAGAGTAAGTGAGCTTGGGAAGGAGACTTGTGTGAGGAAGTACCAGGAGAGACTGAGTACAGAATGGAAAAAGGTGAGAACAATGGAAGTAAGGGGAGTGGGGGAGGAATGGGATGTATTTAGGGAATCAGTGATGGATTGCACAAAAGATGCTTGTGGCATGAGAAGAGTGGGAGGTGGGTTGATTAGAAAGGGTAGTGAGTGGTGGGATGAAGAAGTAAGAGTATTAGTGAAAGAGAAGAGAGAGGCATTTGGACAATTTTTGCAGGGAAAAAATGAAATTGAGTGGGAGACGTATAAAAGAAAGAGACAGGAGGTCAAGAGAAAGGTGCAAGAGGTGAAAAAAAGGGCAAATGAGAGTTGGGGTGAGAGAGTATCATTAAATTTTAGGGAGAATAAAAAGATGTTCTGGAAGGAGGTAAATAAAGTGCGTAAGACAAGGGAGCAAATGGGAACTTCAGTGAAGGGCGCAAATGGGAGGTGATAACAAGTAGTGGTGATGTGAGAAGGAGATGGAGTGAGTATTTTGAAGGTTTGTTGAATGTGTTTGATGATAGAGTGGCAGATATAGGGTGTTTTGGTCGAGGTGGTGTGCAAAGTGCGAGGGTTAGGGAAAATGATTTGGTAAACAGAGAAGAGGTAGTAAAAGCTTTGCGGAAGATGAAAGCCGGCAAGGCAGCAGGTTTGGATGGTATTGCAGTGGAATTTATTAAAAAAGGGGGTGACTGTATTGTTGACTGGTTGGTAAGGTTATTTAATGTATGTATGACTCATGGTGAGGTGCCTGAGGATTGGCGGAATGCGTGCATAGTGCCATTGTACAAAGGCAAAGGGGATAAGAGTGAGTGCTCAAATTACAGAGGTATAAGTTTGTTGAGTATTCCTGGAAAATTATATGGGAGGGTATTGATTGAGAGGGTGAAGGCATGTACAGAGCATCAGATTGGGGAAGAGCAGTGTGGTTTCAGAAGTGGTAGAGGATGTGTGGATCAGGTGTTTGCTTTGAAGAATGTATGTGAGAAATACTTAGAAAAGCAAATGGATTTGTATGTAGCATTTATGGATCTGGAGAAGGCATATGATAGAGTTGACAGAGATGCTCTGTGGAAGGTATTAAGAATATATGGTGTGGGAGGCAAGTTGTTAGAAGCAGTGAAAAGTTTTTATCGAGGATGTAAGGCATGTGTATGTGTAGGAAGAGAGGAAAGTGATTGGTTCTCAGTGAATGTAGGTTTGCGGCAGGGGTTTGTGATGTCTCCATGGTTGTTTAATTTGTTTATGGATGGGGTTGTTAGGGAGGTGAATGCAAGAGTTTTGGAAAGAGGGGCAAGTATGAAGTCTGTTGGGGATGAGAGAGCTTGGGAAGTGAGTCAGTTGTTGTTCACTGATGATACAGCGCTGGTGGCTGATTCATGTGAGAAACTGCAGAAGCTGGTGACTGAGTTTGGTAAAGTGTGTGAAAGAAGAAAGTTAAGAGTAAATGTGAATAAGAGCAAGGTTATTAGGTACAGTAGGGTTGAGGGTCAAGTCAATTGGGAGGTGAGTTTGAATGGAGAAAAACTGGAGGAAGTGAAGTGTTTTAGATATCTGGGAGTGGATCTGGCAGCGGATGGAAACATGGAAGCGGAAGTGGATCATAGGGTGGGGGAGGGGGCGAAAATTCTGGGAGCCTTGAAGAATGTGTGGAAGTCGAGAACATTATCTCAGAAAGCAAAACTGGGTATGTTTGAAGGAATAGTGGTTCCAACAATGTTGTATGGTTGCGAGGCGTGGACTATGGATAGAGTTGTGCGCAGGAGGATGGATGTGCTGGAAATGAGATGTTTGAGGACAATGTGTGGTGTGAGGAGGTTTGATCGAGTAAGTAACGTAAGGGTAAGAGAGATGTGTGGAAATAAAAAGAGCGTGGTTGAGAGAGTAGAGGAGGGTGTTTTGAAATGGTTTGGTCACATGGAGAGAATGAGTGAGGAAAGATTGACCAAGAGGATATATGTGTCGGAGGTGGAGGGAACGAGGAGAAGAGGGAGACCAAATTGGAGGTGGAAAGATGGAGTGAAAAAGATTTTGTGTGATCGGGGCCTGAACATGCAGGAGGGTGAAAGGAGGGCAAGGAATAGAGTGAATTGGAGCGATGTGGTATACCGGGGTTGACGTGCTGTCAGTGGATTGAATCAAGGCATGTGAAGCGTCTGGGGTAAACCATGGAAATCTGTGTAGGTATGTATATTTGCGTGTGTGGACGTATGTACATACATGTGTATGGGGGTGGGTTGGGCCATTTCTTTCGTCTGTTTCCTTGCGCTACCTCGCAAACGCGGGAGACAGCGACAAAGCAAAAAAAAAAAAAAAAAAAAAAAAAAAAAACATATTTGATCATCAGATATGGACTGTTCATTTACTTTTTTCCCAGCATATACAGTAGTCCCAGCAATGTTTTATTGATGTAAGGCATGTACTATAGATGAGAATGTGCAGAGGGTAGATGTGTTGGAAATGAAATGTTTAGAGGACAGTATGTGATGTGAGGAGGTTTGATCAACTGAATAGTAAAAGGTTATGAGAGAGGTAAGGTAATAAGAGTGTGTTGGAGAGAACTAAGGAGGATGTGCTGAAATGGTTTGAGCTTAAGGAGAAAATAAGGGAGGAGAGGTTGACAAAGAGGATGTATGTATTAGAGGTGGAGGAAACAAGGGAAAGGTGATGACCAAATTGAAGAAGGATGGAGTGAAAAATATATTGAGTGCTCAGGGCCTGAACATGCATGAGGGTGAAAGGCATGCACAGTATAGAATGAATTGGAGAGATATGCTGTCAGTAGACTGACCCAGGGCACATGATGCAGAGGGGAAACCACAGAAAGGTCTGTAGGGCCTAGTTTTGGATAGGGGGATGAGGTTTCAGTTCATTACACATGACAGCTAGAGAATGTATGCGAGCGAGTGAAACCTTTTTTTCCCCTATATTCTTGGCGCTGCCTCAGTGATGTGGAAAATGGCTAATGTGCATGGAAAAATTATTTATATCATGTGATTGCTTTCAATATCAGGTAAATACTACCTTTCTTAAACTTTTTCTGTAAAATTTCAGACTTTAGTGACATTAACTTTTTTCAGGTTGTAAACTGAATAGCTTGAGAAAACAAGAATTGCCAGATGGTGCTGTATTTTTGCCTGATTCCTGGAGAAAGCATCTTTGTACCTGTGAAGATTGTAAAGTAAGTTGTGATTAGTTTCCGAGTACAATAGTGACCTGTAGGCAGAATCATTTATGAGGTACCCGGTATCATTTTTCACTGTGAATTACATAGTAAGCCATGTGGGAAACATATAGTGGCCTTTCAAACCACCTCAAACCAGACACTGATAATCAGTAACTTCCTTATGTAAGGCATATATCAAATTAGCCACCTCAAACTAAACACTGACAGTTACTAACTCCTTTATGCAAGGTGCATTAAGGTATTGGACTGTGCTCCACTTTAAAAAAGATTGACGCATTAGTGAATTCTCATCACTAAATGGCAATGACTCATGCTGAAGTCATTGCTTGGTTATAGTAAGCATTCTTTACAAAAACACTGGAAGTGGAGGCTCTTCCACAAGAAATGAATAGATAAATGCTTGTTCATTTTCTTCTTTGTGAAATGCAGCCTTGGATTGTATACAAATTCTCTTCTGATCATTATTTGCTGCTCATTGTGTTTATGGTTTACATGAGAATGGTTTGCTTTGACTCACCTCCTTGTCGCTTGGTTTTCAGAAGTTAGCTGTTTGTTGTAGGACTTTGGAGATTTACCCATGGTTGATGTCTTTGTTTGCTACTTTTATGACTAAAGATTATAGCCAGGAACACAGCACATGATCATTTTACCAGAAAGACAGAAATGGAGGCATTTGATAAACCAGTATGTATTCTATGAGTCCACGTGGAAAATGAAACACGATAAGTTCCCATTTTCCCCGTGGACTCATAGGAACATCTTGATCACGTGCAAAATTTTGATCCTTTCCAACCAGTATGTATGTGTTTGCAATATTGATTCCTGTTTGATGTTGATATTCACAGGCTTTGTGTGATGGCCATGTTGGAGAAAGCATTAAGTTATTTTCATAAGAAGATAATAGATGTAGCTGATACCCAGTTCTTCTGTTAACATGCAGGCATCTTTTATCTTATGGATGGAGATTGGCTTTGTCATTTATGTAATCAAATGGCTTATTCAGATGTGATATATGTATTTATTTAAGAATCATTATCGACCCAGTTACAGCATTCATGGGAGTTAGCTTGATATGTGCATTGGTTTAGTGTAGAATGCATTTCAAGTGCTTGATCACAAAGATAGATTTTGACATTTATTATGAGATTATTTACTTTAGACTGTGCAAGAACTTTTGATGATTATGGTAATGATGATTAAGAACATAGACTGTAGCAAATAGGAATGACTTATAGATGAGAAGATCAATCTGTAGTGTATAACAGACATTGACATTATATCTCCCCAGTATACCACTTCACTCTAGTGTGCTCCATTCCTTTCACACCGCACACCTTCATGCATGTTCAGGCCCCATATACTCATTGCATCTCTCCTTCCATCCCTACACCACGTACTCAGTTTCCCTGTTTTTCATGTTCCCTCCACTTTCAGCATGTGTACCCTCTTAGTCAACCTCTCCACACATCATCTCAGCATGTTCAGACAGTTTCAGCATGCCCTTTTCAGCTCACACACATTTTCCTACTCCTAGACCTCTCTCTTACCCAATCATTTCTTATTCGATCAACCCTATGAAATTTAATTGTCCTCAAACATTTTATTTTTGACAAATTAACACCATTGTTTACAGTATTGTCCAAGGCCTATACCTTGCATCCATACAGCATTGATAGGATTACGATGCCATCAGAGGTATGCATCTTTGCCCTTAAAGACACTGACATTTTTCTCCACACATCCCTCAGTGCATCCTGTGTTTTTTGTAAGCTCCCATGTTTCCATTGGCTGCTGTATCCACTCCCAGGTATTTAAAACACTCCACTTTCAAATTCTTTTCATTCAAAACAGTCAAATTAAAATCGATGAAATGATATAGTAAATTGTATTACTCTATATAATCTATGTTCTGAAGCACGGAGTAGCGATGCTGTTTCCTGTGGGGCAGGGTAGCACTAGGAATGGATGAAGGCAAGGAAGTATGAATATGTACATATGTATGTATGCATATGTCTGTGTATGTATATGTTGATATGTATATGTGCATGTAAGGGCATTTATGTATATATAGATGAGACTGAGTATGAATGAATGTGGCCTTTGTTGTCTTTTTCTAGTGCTACCTCGCTCGCGTAGAGGGAAGGGGGTGCCATTTCATGTGTAGCGGGGTGGCGACAGGATGGATGAAGGCAGCAAGTATGAATATGTACATGTGTATATATGTATTTGTCTGTGTATGTTTATGTATGGGGATAGGGGAGAAACAATACTTCCCACGTATTCCCTGCGTGTCGTAGAAGGCGACTAAAAGGAGAGCGGGGGGTTGGAAATCCTCCCCCTCTCATTTTTAATTTTCCAAAAGAAGGAACAGAGAAGGGGGCCAAGTGAGGATATTCCCTCAGGCTCAGTCCACTGTTCTTAATGCTACCTCACTAATGTGGGAAATGGCGAATAGTATGAAAAAAAAACTTTGAAATTATAGGTATGTATATGTGCGTGTGTAGGCATTCATGTATATACATGTGTATGTGGGTGGGTTGGGCCGTTCTTTCTTCTGTTTCCTTGCGCTACCTCGCTAACGTGAGAGACAGCTACTAAGTATAATAGATATTAAATATAAATGTGTATATGAGTGGATGAGCCATTCTTCATCTGTTTCCTGGCGCTACCTCACTGACATAGGAAACAGTGATCAAGTATGGTACTAAAGAATGATGATATTCTCTTCAATATGTTCTTACTTAATGCATAAATCAATGATTGCAGGTATTTGCAGAAAATACAAATGTAACCAAACTGATTTGGATACTGTAGTTTATTAAAGGCTTTCCTTAGATGGATGTTCATGATGGTATCCTTTTTATTCAGTTACTGACTCTACAGAAGCTTTTTGGTCCCAAAGTCTTTTCTTTTTCATACATATTCGCCATTTCCCGTGTAAGCAAGTTAGCATTAAGAACAGAGGACTGAGTCAGAGTTTTTATTATATGCTTTTTTACTATTGGATTGCACAGAGAAAGTTGTCTCAGCACATTCAAACCTAAGTGTAGATGGTATGATAGAGATTGGATGAATGATAGTACTTGGCATGCATCATCAGCTACTTGGTGCTACTTAAATATTTTTGTTAAAATTTTCAGTTTTGTTGCCATGACTTTTGCTTTACGAAGAAAATGGATTTCTTTAGAAAAGGATTATGGTGTATTTTACAAATGATTTTATGATATATTAGTTTGGAAATGCAGTAGATTGGAATTTGTTCAGAAATTTCATTCATGGGTCCTAAAATACCATCATTTTGCCCCAGCTTTGGAGATATGTTTGTAGTATTCTTCTTCCTCAGTCCCCATTTATTTATGGAATTATTTTATCAATCTCTTGCAGGCAAAGTACAAAGCTGAAGGAGTTCTCTTCCTTCTTGATGAAGAGGATTCTGTCGCATTTTATGAGGAGAGCGGCAAATCTCGTCATAGAAATAACAGCCCTGCCATGCAGAGGGAACTGGAAGCACTCTCCTCTATAGACCGTGTCACTCGTACAGAGATGGTTCATGGTAAGCTTAACCACATATAATGAAAACTTTTTTATGTTGTTGCCATTATATTCCTCAAGTACTGGACAGTTGCAGTGATGTAAAATTTTTTTGCAAAGGTGAAAGAATTTTTTGTATTATGAAAATAAGATTTATTATGAGATGATCAGTATTAATGACAATTGTAGCTGATAGGATGCCTAGTGTGGGATGTTTTGGAGGTATGTGAAGTGAGAGAGTCTTGGAATATAGTTCAGGGAAGAGATGTAGTGAAAGCCTTGCATATAGTGAAGTGTGGCATATCATGTGGATTGAATGAAATTGCAGTTGAATTTCTT
Source organism: Panulirus ornatus (assembly GCF_036320965.1). Classification (NCBI taxonomy): domain Eukaryota; kingdom Metazoa; phylum Arthropoda; class Malacostraca; order Decapoda; family Palinuridae; genus Panulirus; species Panulirus ornatus. Next base: position 10,876,640 of record NC_092290.1, on the reverse strand, counting down.
AAGAAGTAGGTTGATTGTGTTACTGACTTGTTGGTTAGGATTTTCCTTGCATGTATGGTTCATGGTGAGGTGAGTGAGGTTTGGCAGAATTCATGTATAGTACCATTGTATAAAGGCAAGGGGAGACTAATGTGATTGTTCAAATTATAGTGTTATAGATTTATTTAGTGTGGGAGGATGGTGATTGAGCATGCAGGTACATGCACAGAGCATCAGACTGGCTAGGAATAATGTTAGTTTAGGAGTGTTAGAGGGTGTGTGGAACAGGTGTTTGCTTTGATGAATTTATATGACAAATACTTTGAGAAACAGAAAGACATGTATTTGACTCCTATGAATGTGGAGAAAATGCCTGATAGGGTTGATAGAGAAGCTGTGTGAAAGTGGCTGCAAGTATATGGTGTGGGAGGAAAGCTGCTAGAAGCAGTGAAAAGTTTCTATTAAGGTTCAGACTTTTTACAGCACATCACCCCATGAATACCACATTGCTCCAGTTCACCCCAAGCACTCAAAACCATTTTCACTCCATCCATCCAATTCCATTTAGATCTCCCCCTTCTACATATCCCCACCACTTCTGACACATACATCTTTTTCAACCTCTCCTCACTCATCTTCACCATTTGTCCAAATCATTGGAGCTTTATCAACCGTACCCTTTCTTTTTTTACTATTTTTACTACTTATTTCTCATGTCCTGTTATTTTTTATTCAATCAACCCATCTCACAATCAGACATTTCATTTCCAACACACTAACCCTTTGCTGTACTTTTCATCTAAAGCTTCACTTCCATACATCTCCATCAGAACTGCTATACCATCAAATATTCCCATCTTTACCCTCGTCAAAAGTGACCTCTCTCACACAGTCCTCGGTGCACCCAGGACCTTAGCTCCCCTTCACCCACCCTATGGCTCACTTCAGCTTCCATGGTTCCCTTTGTTGTACTTTTCATCTAAAGCTTCACATCCACACAATTCCAACAGAACAACTATACCATCAAATATTCCCATCTTTACCCTCATCAAGAGTGACCTTTCTCTCACAGTCCTCAGTGCACCCAGGACCTTAGCTCCCCTTCACCCACCTTATGGCTCTTTTCAGCTTCCATGGTTCCCTTTACTGCCATGACCTCCCTCATTTAGCTAAAATGCCCTCCATACTCCAGGTTCTCTCTATTCAAACTGACTCCAACTGACTAACTGCTCTCTTTGCTAAATGTAAAATCTCACTTTTATTTACGTGTTCTCTTAACTCTCCATCCTCACACTCTTGAAGACTTAGTCATCGGATTCTACAGTTTCTCGCATGAAGCTGGTACCAGTGCTTTTATCAACAAAACATGCCACACATTTAACTTTCTCTCTCCCCAGCCACTTCATTGCTTCTATCAACCTTCTTTCCATACCATATATTCATAACACCTTCCACAGAGTATCTCTATCAACCCAGTCATGTGCATGCTTCAGATCCATAGATGCCCTATACGTGTCTTTGATTCTCAAAGTATTTTTCACATATTCCACAGAGCAAACACCTAGTCCATGCACTCTCTGCCATTCTGAAGCTGCACTGTTCCTCATTTTGATGCTCTGTATCTACCACCACTCTCTCATACAGTTTACTGGGCATGCTGAACAGACTTACATCTCTGTAATTTGAACATTTGGTTTTCCTTCTTTTGCCTTTATACATTGGCACGATACAGGCACTCCACCAATCCTATGGCACCTTGCCATGAGCCAGCCTTTCCTACACTGGAAATCCTAACTAACCAGTTAGCATTACAATCACCTCCTTTCTTCAGATATTCAACTGTAGTCCCATCCACTTTAGCTGCTTTGCTCCACTTCATCTTGCACAATCTTTCATCTCCTCATTTCCATTCACCAAACCACTTGCCATGACTCTCACTTTGCATACCTCCACATACAAAGCATCCCACATTCAACATTCTTTCGAACTACACACATGATCTCTTCATCCTATTTTTGCCCGTTACCATGTGTAGAATGCATGTATTGTACCCTTGTATAAATGCAATGGGAACAACAGTGAATGTTTGCATTATAATTGAAAGTTTACCTGGTAAGGAGTATGAGATTGAAAGGATGGTGGGAGGCATTCTAACATTTGCTTTTTAAGTTTTAGGATTGAACTCTCCTTTATTTTCATTTTGTATAGTTTTTAAGATTGTCAGCATTTCATGTGACCATGATATAGATATACTAAATGTGATACTGATTTCAGTAAGTTTTTGAATGCTAGCCTCTATTTTTCTTAATAAAATCCAGAATACAACACACTGAGTTCCTCACTACGAGAGTACCTGCGCAAGTTTGCTGAAAACAAGAAAGTGGTACGTGATGAGGACATACATGAGTTTTTCTCTCAGTTAGCAGCTAACAAGAAACAGAGGCCTGGTTCAAGTATCCAGTTGTTTTGTAAATAATGAGCTTGGATGTATCATAGCTTATGGTAGTGCACTTCTGCATTTGAGATTCCATTCAGTAGTTGTAAATTACATTAACATATGTATTTTTCCAATTCTTTACATTAAATGATATTTGTAGAGGGTACTTAAGTTAGATGGAAAACTTAATTATGGACTCAAAGAAACTAGTAATGCAGTGCATACAGATTGCTCACTTATGAAACTTGTGTTAATTCATTTTTAATTTACTGTATGGTAGAAGAATCATGTAATGGATCTTGGGTGTAGAATGTAGATTTATGATGGAAAATAAATATTTAGAGAATTATGTCAGTTTGATGGTGACTCCTGCATTACGCACCCAGTTTTGTAGTTAAGGTTAAAGTGAGTGTGTGCATTTTTGTATGTATATGCACGTTTGCTGCACTTGTTTGAGTATGTAAAAAATCAGTAAACTTAGTCAACGTATATTTTCTCTTTATACATAATTGTTGTAGCAATTCCTTTTTGTTAACCCTGACTGAGCTAAGGATACAAGAGGTTTTCTTTGAAAGTTATGTTGGACATTTTGATGGCTATGGACAAGTTTTTAGCAAAGAATTTTATAGACAACATTTTTATCTTGATTGACAGTCCAAACATAGAGCCAGCCCATCTTATGCTAATCATGCCCAGCAACCAATTTAGATATTTACTTTTCAGATTCAGATAGGCAGTTAAAGCTCACTTCTGCCAATTGTATTAGAATTGTGTTTGTCTAATACTGCAAGACCAGAAATTCTTTTTTACTTGAACCTAAAAGACATGAAATTGATTGTGCCAGCACTCTCAGCTGTTAAGAATAGTAATTGATACTTCCATAAGCATATGTGCATGATTTATCCTGCACATCATACTGTAAGTTAATAGATTGTTCATCTATATTTATTGGTGAGTCTTATTGAAAAAATGTGTATATAACCATCTGAGATGTGTTATGTTACCTGACTCCTGTATGAGGTTACACCATGAGTGAAAAGTCAACTTTGGCAAAGTGGTGTCAATGGTCAGTTGGTGAAAAGGTTTCCAGTCTCATTGTGGAACATCTCACTTCAAAGGAGTCTGTCATTTCCATGCTGCTAATTGTAGAATCTCATTGAAAGGGGTCCAGGGGTTGAATTTTTTCCCCATACTTGTCTTGTTTCACACAAAAGTGAGGCAGTGCCAGAAACAGATGAAGAACATCCTCATTTGTACTCATCTGCTCTCTGATTGTTGTGTGTAATGCACCAAAACCAGACACCCTATCCACAGCCAAGCCCCACAGACTCTTTTACATTTCCCCTGACTACTTGATATTCCTTCAGATTTTATGATTTAAAAAATGCAGAGATGTCTTTCTTTCTTCTTGGATCTCAAGACTATCGTCTTAGAGTTTCAAGTCTTGTCATTGAACTGGTTTGTGCTGTGGTATCACTGTGCCCTAGAATATAATATTGAAAGATTAGAGAGTATCACTTAGTGTCTGCATGTTTGTCACAGTAGTAGGAGTAATAGGGTTCTAATTTACTCTGCGCTTCATAGGTGTGACTGATCTTTAAACTTTAACTGCATTACTTAAACAATATTTCTGTGATATGTTCAGATCCAGCTTTCATATTACTTTACATTTAACCAAAATATAGATATCTATAGATAGTAGGATACTCGTCTGAGACTGATTTTGTTTTGGTCAGTCCTCGAAATTTATCTTGTTCAGGTATAGTGTTAAGATAGCTTGTTTTGTATAGCTGGTATTATTGACTAGATTCACCATGATTATATTTTATATATATATATATATATATATATATATATATATATATATATATATATATATATATATAAGCTCAACTTTATCTTTTGGAACTCATGGAATACGATGAGGCACTTTTATGATACACATCTTTAAAGTGTCAGGAAAATAATGGTGGAATTTATCCCAATAAATAGGCAGGTTGGACGTTAGCCATGCTGTCTCCAATGAGTTGAAGGTTTTACTGTCAAACTGATTGGTAAGAGTAAAATTATGATGCAGTCATGTTTCCTTTCTGATGAGAATGGTCTTAAGCATTAAAATCAAATCACATGGCAGTCCTGGGTAACGATATTTCTGCCTAATGATATTACTTGTTCAAAAGGCCCTTGCTATCAAGTAGCTCAAACACCTGCTAATTATTATCTCTCCATATATATGTATTTAAACGTTTTTTGAACATTAGATTTCCCTTTGATGCAAGTTATTTATGGCATATTCTACTTATACCATGTAAATTATGCATAATATATTGTTAATCAGGAGATTCCATTGGACATTGGTATACCTATTGTATTCATTGTGAGTCTAGCCGTTATCATCATTAGTCTATCCCACCCCAGTCTTTTGGTGCTCCTAAGATCATGTTTAATATTTGCATGACTGAAGAGGAAGCTGTAGGTAATCCCAAATACAAGAACTTTATGATTCTTCTTTATTTATAAATGTATGTCAGTTGTATTGAAAAATATGGAATACTTTTCTGGATTAGTCACGGTTTGTAACAGTAGACAGTATTTATAAGAAATAGGTGAAGTAGTAGTGTTACAATAATTATATAGTTTCTCAAATTAGATATTTCTAATGTCAAACTGGTACTTCATACCGTCACTGTAGAATTGTGAAAACATTTATTACTGCTATCTTTCTCTCATCCCAGATTTGCAAACAGTACATCCACATTACTCCAGGAAGAACAACCCAACTCACCTAAGTTACCATTTAGCAATAGATCTTTGTTTGCAAATATGAGCTGAATGGAGCAGCAGGGACAACTCCTTGGCGTTTGCCATTCCATGATTAGTAATGGGATATCATATGCTACAACCCTTTATTTATAAAGCTTTTGATGGGTTCTGGCATAATTCTGTGGTATTTGATTTTTTCCCCATACCCATATTTAGTTTTCTTTACACTTTGGATTGTTGTTATAAATGGTAATGGAATGACCTCTCATTCCTTTCCCATTAATATTAGTGCTCTGCAAGGTTTTATTGTATTACTTTCATCATTCTTTCTCTTAGTGATCTTTCATCCACTTATCCTGTTCACTTCTGTACTAGTAAGTCAGTTTGACATTCTACTTTTAGATACCAATATACCTTTCCTCCTAGTTCTTTGACACATCTACCTTTGATTTATTTCCTCATTCTAGAGCTGGACAGTATTTTTTATTAGGGTAGATTTCTTCCTCTTTTTATTTCCTGATTTTTCTTAAAGACCCTGTTTCTCAGCAACTTTGCTGGTATACTTTGCATTAGTATACCATTTTCTTGGAAACTGTATCACTTACATAGCTTAGTCTGCCCCAAAGAAAACTGGAAATTCATCAGCAGCTACTCAAGCTGTTCAGAAGTTTGGTTCATCCTGTTATGAAGCATGTTCAGACATTTGGAGGAAGGACTCATCTTCCAGCCACCTTTTAGGGTGAAGTCAAGAGCAGCTCGCCTTACACTTCTCGCCTTGAATCCCTCATCTTTTCAGTGTTGCTTCTAAGTGTCATTTTACAGATATACCTATGGCTTCTCTTAAGAGCTGAGCACCTCCTTAGGCTAGATCATATGCCACCCAATAGTCAAATATGTTCCTCAGTTAATATTGAGATTGCCAGCTCAAGGTTTGGTAGTTTACTCTTTACTTCTTCCCTTCCATGGCTAGGCTCTGGATTTTTTATTTGCCTTCACTTGTTTTCTCAGCTACAGTTTGTCTTGAAGAATAAGGGACTGCACCTATCCTGTATTATTACTTTCCAGTAACAGATTAAGGAGCCAAGCAAGGATTTTCCCTTTAGGGTTTGGACATCTATTCCTGCCATTACCTTGCTAAGACAGGAAACTGCACATGGTAATTAAGAAGGAAAAGATGTTCATGCAGTCATCTGTAGGTTAAAGAACTCAGTTACTCAGCTTATGATGGTAGGTTTGAATCCTGCTCATTCCACCCTCAGAAGGTGCACCAGAGATCACTCAGCTGTACTGCTTATCTAGTCCATTTAACAGATATCAAAAGAGCTTGAGTGAATCGCCATCAATGTTACTCCCATGTTCTATAGACAGGAAAACCAGTGCTTGAAGCATATCATCCTGATGCTAGAAACTGGTCAGGAATTAGGACTTTTTAGCATGTACACATGAACAAGCATTTACTTACTCCTGCCTTAGGACCCCAAATCATGGTGCTTCCACTGCACCCAGAAAGACAGCCTTATCTACTGGCCAGACCATAGTTCAGTGTTCTGTTAAGATGGGTGTAGGGCAGTAGAGGTGTTTTGTGTCTTCATTGTGGAAGTTGCATCTGTCAAGAGGGGTTATGTGATAGGTATTTGAGATGTTGGAGATGGATGGTGTCCAGAATGCAAATAGGAAAATGGAACTTAGTTGTCTTGGAACTTTAGTTTCAAATGATTGTATTTTTGGTGGGGGTATGGGGATACTTTAAGATTGGATTGGAGGAACAGTTGTTAAGTGCTTGTTGAATCGGTTGTATGTCTTATCACTGTTTTGTGTGGTATAGTCGGAAGTGTAAGGCACAGGTGAACTTTTTATATCTGCTTAAGAGTTAATGGTTCATTATGGAATGATTTCTGTGAGGGTGTTGTGGCATTGAAATGAGTGCCAAGCACTTTAAGGTGCCGTAGGTTTTTACAGGAAATTTTTTTTTTAGGTGTTAGATGTTTGTAGTTTCAAAGGCATCGGTGATTGTTCCTAGTATTCCGTTTTGTTAAATTTCCTTTTGAAAGAGGATGAAAAGTTAGGTGAGGCATAGTTGAGGATGGAGCAGGTAAGCTGGTTTTAGATGATACTGAGGGGACCACCTGTTTTTATTCCCCAAAGCTGGTGCTTCGAAATATTCTCAGGGCATTTAGTTTGTTTGTGTTTATGTATGTGGTTTGGGGAGTAAATGTCTCATCATATATGTTGTATGTCATATGGTTAGAATTTTGTTTAGTGGGAATGGCTAATCATTCAGGGTTATTGGAAGTTGTAGGTTGGATTTATGTTTATCAGGGGTTAAGGTGACATTTTACTCTTGTGAGAATGCAGATGCTCTGTTTTGAGTGAGCCAATATTCTAATTACAAGATGTAGTTTGGCTGCATGTTAAAGATTCACACTTCTTGCATCAGTCCATCCCCCACACATAATGTGGTTCTTACTCAGTGTAGTGACACCCTTTCTCCCTAAAAACATACAGATGTAGAACACGGCTTAAAAATGAGCCACCAATTAATCACACTCCAATTAGAAATCATTAAAATCTTACAAAGAATTGTGTAGAAACGAGTGCCTATTCACACTTCACTCCCTCTGACACATGCAGTGCAGTTAAAAATCTTCAAAACTCTCCTTACAACATAAAACATTTTGGCCAAGCACTTACTTATCAACTTCAACCACTCCTGACTACAGAACAAAATCTGACATGTGGAAGCTTACCTACGCAGTATCAATCCTAAAACCCATCAGATCACCCAGTTTCCCATCCTTTTACTGCTATATATCACATGTCTTCAGTATCAGAACTTTTAAAAACTAATCTACAACTGAATCAAGCAAAATATCTCATTGTTGCAAACACATCATGGCTTCACACCTTATCACTATACATAAACTTCACACAACTTATCCTAGGTATTACTGGCAACAGACATCAACAAAGCTTTTAGCTCTGTCTGCCAGTACCACCCTCCATTTCATTGCTGACCACCAAACCAAAGTCACTTGCAAAGACTTCTCTTGTAGAACCCTTAAGCATCTTACAGAACCTTTAAGCAACCCCAAACTCTTGACAGCAAATCAACAAAAATTTCTCTCCACTCCATAGCTAACCACCAATTCCCAAATTGAAATAAAAAGCATATCCTTGCTTCACAGTTTAGCAGCTTGTATTCATAGATTCCCCCCAACCCCAACTCCAACCTTCAACAAACACAACATTGACAAAACATACACACACTGAAATAACCCAACAAACCTTAAGTAACCACCCTCCCAAGTTAGTCTTGAACTGTACCCGTCCAGAAATACTCACATGTTATACCATGAGAGAAAATTCAGCTTTTACAAGGCTGTACTGTTGTGAGTACAGTCTCATCAAAGAACTCACTTCAAAGGATTTCACATTTCCCTGCTTCTGGAGATAGTGCAGCCCTGGGCTGAAAGAGGTACAGGGTAATTATTGATAAATGGAAAAATATTTGTCATACTTGTTCACATTTTCCTGCGTAGTGAGGTTGCCCCACAAACTGATGAAGCGTGGCCTCATTTGCTCGCATCTCTCTGCCTATCATGTATGGTGCAATGAAAATGGATCCCGCGTCTACAGCCTAGCCCCGCAGACTTTTCTGAGGTTTCTCTTACCACTTCATATCTCTTAGTATATCATATTTATCCAATGCATGCTTCATATCCTCCTGCACGTTCAGGCTCTAATCACTCAAAACATCTTTCATTCCATCCTTCTGGTTCCTTGGTTCCCCCTTCTTGTTTACATTGTAAGTGAAAAGTCACCTTCAGCAAGGCTTTATTATCGCTTGTTGACAAAAGGGATTACAGTCTCATTCAAGAACTCATTCCAAGGGAGCAAACTATTTCCTGATTCTTGAAAGTACCACAATCCTGAAGCTGCTGTAGCCCCTTTATGTAAGTGGTCTTGGGATTATATAATCATGGTTATTTATGATAATATTACAGTAAAAATCAGATATACATATTATTATACTTAATTGCTGTTTCCTGCATCAGCAAGGTAGTGATATATATATATATATATATATATATATATATATATATATATATATATATATATATATATATATATATATATATAATGTATATATATATGTATATATATATATTATTTTTTCATACATGCTCACCATTTCCCACATAAGCGAGGCAGCATCAAAAGCAGATGACAGAGCCTTAGAGGGAATGCATGAGCAGTTCTGATTCTCCCCTTTCTCCCCTATATATGTGTGTGTATGTATATATACACAAATGTGTATATACATATTTCATGCTTGACAATATTTTTTCCTTTAATCCTCAAACCCAATTTATGGGGTTCCTGCAGTTTTGAGGTTGTGCTACAATCAAAGAAATGATGGCTTTCTTAGGAGTAAGTTCCTGAATGAGACTACTCTTTTGCCAACTAACAGTGATTCAAGAGGACAGAAGAGAGCAAAGCAGTGATACAAGAGAAAGCAAAAAAATGCAAATGCTTTGGAAATAAAATGCCTGAGGATGATTTGTAGTGTAAGGTGGGTGCATCATGTATGATGTGACAGTCAAAAAGAAAAGGTTGGTAGTAACTGGAGTATGATTGATCAGGATGTGCTTAAATGGATATATGAAGGGGAATAGTGAAAAGAGACTGAATAAGAAGATGCATGGCTGAAGAGAAAGAGGAACATAAGGAGGTGAAAGAATGAAGTAAAAGAGGCTTTCAGTAATCAGGACTTCACATTTATAAGGGTGAGGCTTGCACACAATAAAATGAAATGTGCCATTACAGAATATTGATCAGTGGGCTGCACCAAAGCATACATAGCTGGAGGGGAAAACCACAGTATTTTGTGGGGCTTGATTGTGGACAGGTGGCCTTGGTTTTGGTGCATTATACATGAAAGCTAGAGTGCATGTGGGCAAATAAGGCTGTTATTTGTCTGTTCCCAGTGCTACCTCACTTTTGTGGGAAATGGTAAACTTGTCTATAAATATACATGAATGTATTAACATGTATGAATTTGTGTTTCTGCTTGTGTATGTGTAATGAGTACCTAAGTACAGTACTTAGAGCTACGGATGAATCTTAATGCTGTAATTAGAATTGCTAAGTTCTGATAGGTGCTTTAGGGTATACCAATAAATCCTATAGGAAATCCATGTCAGGCCTTATCTAAAATCAGTCAGTAGTTATTGTTATCAGTAATTTCCATTCTTAATTGCATTATGTTTTGCATTGAATTACTTTTCTTCATAATTTACTACCAGCCACGACAGTATATGCTTTGAAGTTTCTGAATATCAAGACCACGAGTATTGTTTTTTGTAAACATCTTTACCAGTTTCTGAGTTAGATGTACCATGTGCATGACCAGGAAATTTTCCACATGCATTAGCCTGTATTTGATATGCCTGATATTCCTCTCAGATTCCGTAAGGCATTCTCTGGCAATGGACAAGTGTGTGCTCTCTAATCACTGGTAGATTGTTTACCATGTAATTAAACCTTTTGTATCCATAGCAAATAGTCAGGCATAGAAAATAGTTTGTAAGGGTTGAATAAGAATTATGTCAGCCTACATAAAGCAAGCTGAAGGATGCATTTGCCACTCACCTGTTGTTGAGGTTGGTCATCCAGATAGATATATTCTAACTGGTTGCTGGCTATCAATTGAGTTGGGCTGGTGTCAATTATTGGCCAGCATTGTAAGTACCCCAATGGTTTGTTGATAGATATGCACAGTCATTAAAAGAACTACAGCTGCTACTATACCTCACTCACTGGAGTAGTTTTCTGTACAGTGTATTCCAGTGCAAGACCAATAAGGTGTGAGAGCATCTATCCTCAGATTGTTCTGTGTAGGCTTAGAAATCTAGGAGTCTCAATTCTTTTTACACCTTTATTTCTTACAATAAAGGTTTATTCCACACAAGTATTTCTCTGGAAGTAGCATCACTGATAACAGTATGCAGTACTAATAGGAATTAATTTTCTCTTATAGCGTACAGTGCTATCTCTGGGGCCAGAATTTAGAGATGTAGGTTCAGACTGTTCAGACTGTAACACATTCATCTTTTCACTATTTGTATTTTATAAGGACGGGTATAATGTCAGGTAAATCCTGTTAGCTAGTGCTGTGGGTCATTCTTGGTCCTGTTGATAGTTTGACAGCAGTCGTAATATATTGTATGTAGAAGGATGTTTTATAAGTCACTTATTATCTTGTACTTTCTCCCATTATAGTAGTGTAGCTCTTGAATGATAACCCTCCTTACACCATGATCTCAACACATCCCCACAGATTCCTTCATCCAGCCACCCTTTTACCGCAGGTTCTTTCTCGGTCTCTACCACCTTACCCTCAACCTTTATCCGTATTTTCCTCAAACCTTGTACAAAAGAAACTTTTCATTACTTTGTCTACATATGTTTATGCTACCTCAGCTCTCCATTTTGTACCTTTTCAACCACCCTCTTTTTATAAGTTTAAAATGTTACATTCATTGAAATATCAAATTCAGTATCATATGGTATTGCATAGTTGATGAAATGACACACTGAAAATTTTTATTCAAATTCCACTTTGGTGAAAGAAGATTAATGTAAAGATAGATTATCTGTGAGTAAAGTAAGAATTTTCTCATTTTGTCAAACAGTTAGTGTTTGAATATATTTTCATATATTTTGCTAATTGATTTTTACAATGAGTACCTTCATGTCAAACTGGATTTAGGATAAAAAAGCAATTATTTTTTAAGATACTGTTAGCACTCTTTTTATTGTCCATGTATGACTTTGAACTTGGTAAAAATGGGTCAAAGAATCTCTTCCCAATTGAGGAGGAACAATGAAAACTATATATGTTGTAATGATATGGTAGTAGTAATATTATGAAAGTATTTTAGAATATTGTTTTATTTAAAACATGCAACTATTGCATCACAGAAAACACTTTTCATGTATTTACAAAAGTATTCTAACCTTAAATATATACCAGGTGAATTGTAGAAAGCCACTCATTATTTGTACCTAATAATGAGGTGTTCAGAGTCTTTGTTTCTCACTACAAAGTGAAAGAGATGCTCCTAAAATTACAGGGTGTGTAAAAAAAGTGAGTTAATATAACTTTTATGGCCATGGTCAGAAGGGGTTAAGAGACTGAGCAGAGAGAATAAAGAGTATCCAACACAAATTCAGTAATGGATTGTAACACTGCTTTTGAAGGAAGTGTAGGTAAATGAAATGGAGAAATGAATAAGTCAATATAATGGGTATGGCCTTGCTCTAGCGTGAATATAATTTGCAGTCATATTGGAGGGGTCCGGGAAGGAATGAGTCCACTTGGTACGCATTCACTAAAATAACCATTTACGGTCATTACTCACATATTTTCACATTTACTTACTGGTATAATTACACTTTTAGAATTACTTATGGGGAATGATAGTGTTTGTCAAAAGCACCTGTAATGACCAGTATTTAGCAAAATATGAGCAGTGTTGCAAAACATGACTGTAAAAACTGTCAGGATTATGATGACTCCAGGCACCTGCTGGGCGAATCTGCATATGAAGACTCCCTGTAGTTAATGCAGACCTTGTCGAGGTGGGAAAGCAATTTGATATTAAAGGAAATAGATATACTTACTCAGCATCTGTAAATGCTGTACACTTTTTACCAGCAAATGTAAGGGATTTTATTTGCTTGGCTAGTTCTATTATTGCTTGGGCAATTCTTCTGTCCATCAGTCACATTCATATGTCAGCTTGCAGTTTGGTTAAGGTTTTCATCTGGACAAACATGAAATTTGGCAGGAATGAACTCATAAGATACCCTCATGTCAAATTTTCATGATTCTCAGACAAAAAGGGTTTTAGAATATGATAAATTGTTAGATTGGCTAGTTGAGCACAGAACCCATTATGGTTACTTCAATATCACAGCAATGGTTCTTGTGCAACACTTTACCACTGTCAGTTAGTGTTTAGTATATACCATCATGTCTGCCATACATTTTTATGTTTCATTTGCACACTTTGTTCAGAATGATATTCATTCACTGAATAGGAGTGAATTTTGCTGTTATGAAAATTGTACTTTCATGTATGTACAATTTGATAAACTGATATAGATCCCCTCCAGATTTTAAATAAAAGGTTCAGATAACTTTTTTCTTTCTTTGAGGACGTTTTCTTCTATAAAGGCATTTGGTTCCACCAAATCCTTACTCACAATTTTCTCTGAGTAACATTAAATGTACATCAGTCACGGGACCTTTTGTGCACTCTCTATCCTCTCTTGCACTGCCACCCACTGAATGGGTATGAGTGCACAATTAATTCACTACTTTTTGCAGCAGAAATAAAAAAAATCCATCGATCAAAAATAATTTCCTAGAATCACAGCAAGGAAAGAATTGCATGGAAATTCTATTCTTATTTTACACAATAATACGATTCAGGTAATATAGTTTAGACTTTCATTAACAAATGAAAGATATACGTGTTAATTGAAGTGTTACTCAGTTCTTTGGTATGCTAGTTAATGTTATTCTTTGGAAACGAATTCCATGAACGAATGTATGTTTATATAAGCATCAGGCTATGTTACAGCCCATCATGTTGTACATGAACATTTGTACCATTATGGTCAGAGAAGCAGTAAGGATGCTTCTTAAGTCAGTAAAGATATAGGGATGACCACTGCTTTCTCTCAAGTTGCCACGTTCAGCAATTCAAAGTGGATTTGGGGTTAGGGTGAGCCTTTCCAAGTGGAAGTGAAAAGAGTATGATAGTAACATTGGACCTTAAGGGGTCAGAAATAAAGTGTATAATGGAAGACTTCATTGATAGATGAAAAAAAAAGCGTCGACTTGGTTGTTTGACAATTGAATATATTTCACATAGTTTGGGAGAGGTATAAGAAAGGGCTTTTAGTTTATTAGAATCATCACATGGAGAGCTTAACCCAATCTTCTTAGAGTACATTGAATTACTCTAAACAGAGGATTTTAGCACATGGATGTGAAAGGGGCTGAGCTTCATGGCAGAAAGTTAAAGAGTTGGAAAAACTGGGTAGGATGGAGTTTGGGGGGTATACAAAACATAAAACCAAAGATAGAGAGGGTAAAGAAATTTTGAGTTGGCTTCAAAGTAGAGAAACAGAAGATCCAGTGAGCCAGCAGTATATGTGAAGCATCTGGGGTAAACCGTGGAAAGGTCTGTGGGGAATAAATGTTTACAAGCACCAACTTTATGGTGGAGATTAGATGGTGAAGAGGGGAAAGGAGCCTTTTCAATAGCTGGGCTTCAAAAAGATGATTGCAAGATGTGAACATTAGAAACCCATCCATTATTTTTTTTTTGTATAAACTGAACGTATGCCATGAAAATACCCATACATATAAATGAAGGGCTGAGGTCATTACAGACATATTACACATATAGTTTAAATATATATATTTATATATATATATATATATATATATATATATATATATATATATATATATATATATATATTTTTTTTTTTTTTTTTTTTTTTTTTTTTTTTTTCCAAAAGAAGAAACAGAGAAGGGGGCCAGGTGAGGATATTCCCTCAAAGGCCCAGTCCTCTGTTCTTAACGCTACCTCGCTAACGTGGGAAATGGCGAATAGTATGAAAAAGAAGATATATATATATATATATATATATATACATATATGTTTTTTTTTTTTTTTTTTTTCAGTTTTCCAAAAGAAGGAACAGAGAAGGTGGCCAGGTGAGGATACTCCCTCAGAGGCCCACTCCTCTGTTCTTAACGCTACCTCGCTAATGCGGGAAATGGCAAATAGTATAAAAAGAAAAAAAAATATATATATATTTAGATAGATAATATAAGATGACTGAATCTCTAGACTTTGGTGATCTGGACGTAGGGCTGAAGAACACGGGTGAGGTAGGAGCGGTTCAGAAGGTGGAGAGGTTGAGCTAGTCCAAGGACCATGATGCCCACTGTCACCGCCATGGCCTGCAACAAGTCCACCCCAAGTGGACGCCACAGGTGAGATTTATCATTTTTACTAATGGTTCCTTTTTAACTAGTTACATCCTGGATATACTGTAAGCTGATGATGAACAGGGAAATGGGAGGTTGCCAAATATATAAGAAAGATATCATGGTTATGTGAAGTTGAAAGTAGTTTGAAGTCTTCCTAGAAATTGTGATAAAGAGGTAACACTATTCGAAATAGTTAAAAGGAAGAAGTCAGGCAACAGGAGTGTACAGAGTGGAAACGACAAAAGTGGTTTGAACTTTAACGGCATACATTTAGTGGATTGTTCCAGCAGGCGATAGGGTATGTAGTGAGTTGTTCCAGCAGGTAATAGGATATACAGTGGGTTGTTCCTGCAGGTGGTAAGGCATGTAGTGGATTGTTCCTGTAGGTGGTCAGGCATGTAGTGGATTGTTCCTGCAGGTGGCCAGGCATGTAGTGGGTTGTTCCTGCAAGTGATGGAGTGCATAGTGGGTTGTTCCTGCAGGTAGTCAGGCATGTAGTGGGTTGTTCCTGCAGGTGGTCAGGCATGTAGTGGATTGTTCCTACAGGTGGTCAGGCATGTAGTGGATTGTTCTCACAGGTGGTCAGGCATATAGTGGGTTGTTCCTGCAGGTGGTGGGGTATGTAGTGGTTTGTTCTTGCCGGTGGTAGGGAAGGATCCATGATAGCTAGAGGCGTTGATGCTAAAAGAATATTGTAGTAGTGGAGTGTGTACATACTAGCAGTGATGAGTGCTAACTCCAGCACTGGAGACCACAGAACGCTTCCTAACACGTACATCAGCCACATCTGATCCTATAGTGATAGAATCTTCACGCCACTGCGGTGGGTAGGTATGTTACCCCACTGAGACTACGTGTGACTGTGGAAGTCAAACAGACACAATAATTTCGGTGAGGTTAATAAGATGTCTATTTGTCCTGCGATGAGATCACTTTTTATCAATGATGAGATCATTTAGCTGGTCTGTGTTTTGCACTGGATTTCCAGACCAGGACACTCAACTGATCATCCAGTGCACATTCCCACTGGTGACAGGAAGTGATATACTGCCTCTGGGAGATTTCTTGTCACCCCCCTCGACCTCCAGTTAGGGACTTTTCCCTTTCAGAAATAGAGCAAATCACCATCATTGCTGCTTGGATGAGAAGTCCCCCTTCATATAACACAGAAGGATGTTGGAGACCACAGACATTCTGCTTTGAAAGTTATCCTCTCCACTGTCGCATCCAGACGGTAGGAATTCAGAGAAAGAGTATCCAAGGAAAGGTCTTCGTCCTCTCAGAAGCACTGTCAGTCTTGCAGACTCGGGGAGGAGCAGTCAGCCCATATGCTGTAAGTAACGTTTCCATGTACCACATCACAAGACTATCAGATCCGTGTCATGTGTGTTTTCATGAAGTCAACCCACAGGGCTCTTGATGTCTAGATTGTGTTCTTAGAGTCAAGAATGACGTGGCTTCGTAGACTTCATCTCAATCAAGTGTAAGAGCCATCTATGGGATATTTACAGTCTTAAAGATAATTATGTTATCAGTAAAGAGTGCCACTTTGCATCACAGCTCACCAAGACTTAGCTACCTACAGTCGTCCATCTAACCCTCTACTTAGCACAACAGGCACTAGAAAATGCTGGGGACAAGAACAACTCGAACATCTGGGAAATCTTCAGATATCCACCACAGCACCGAAAGGAAAGGTAGTGTAGAAATTGAATCACTATTCTGCACAAACCTCATTGTTATGTGGACCTTTACACATCGTCAGAGGTTCTTGAAGGATACATTAGTCAAACGTAGGTTACCATGAAACCCAGTCTGGTTCACAGCAATACCTATTGACCTATTGACACTAGAGGTTTGCATCAACTGTATACAGAACAACTACCATACGACCTCAGGTATGCGCCAGCAAGACCAACTAGGACGTGGCTCCCCTTTAATTGCAACGTGGATGACCGGGCTACCCTGTAACCATTCTGACACCCGAATTGTACGAAACTTGTGGATGATGGGAGTGTCATCATCTTTCAAAAATTCTGAAGCACCACAGACTTCAGGCACTCCTGCCTAGCTTGTCACCTCAACTATGATTTCAATCGCAACCATGTTAGCTTCACCGGCTGGTGAGCCAACAGCTGACATCCATGGTATCTTTTTTGGGAGTTCTGCCTCCCAGCATCACTCAGGAGAGAAGCAGCAAAAGTCATGAACAACTCGGGTGGTGTTGTGGCGTGTCGCAAGTTTTTTTTGATCCCACTGCTGTTAATGACATCCCTGACGGACTGGACTCTGAAGATAAAAATGTTTGCAGATGATGCACATGGCCTTGGCATCATTTCGAAACAATGCGCTCCATACATATAAACGTTTAACAAGTGATGATCAGTGGATGTTTAGACAAGTCAAGAACTACAACATCTCTATAGGTAACAGTCCAAGCAAGCACTCACAAGCGAGACAAGGGCCACATTGAAATAACTTTTCAGGTCCCTAGCATTACCCTTGGACATTGTCCCTGTCCTCTTTCGCTTCGGTATCGTACACTTAAATGTTTTCTATGCAGTTCCACTCCACCAATCAACGTGGTTGTATCAATCTTTTGAAAACTGAGTATCAAAATGTCACTCCAGACAAAACCGGTCCCTGTCGTGTCTTATGTTTACGCATTTCGTTGCTTCCAAGTCTCTAGCGCAAAGTTACCCCCATATTTGGGATGGACTCTCATTAACAAGAGCCACATGTCAGACTCATTTGAGACTTGCTGCATATACCTGAAGACATGGCACTTCTCGTAGCTCAAGAGTGGTGAACACACTGAGCTCGGAAAGGCTCTGGAGTCCAGAAGGAACCATTTGCTTAGATATCATCAAGAGAAATATGATTAGTTTCTTGTCTCATTTCCCCAGACAGGTTTTTATTTCATACAAAGTCCAGGGAAACAATACACTTCTGTCTGATGGCGGGCAGATAAATGATTAAGATCTTAGATTTATAGAGGAAGAGATTTCAAAAGATCTGGAAGTCAAGTTTCCACAACTTCAAAGTCTCAAAGCACTGTGATAAGGCTGCCAATAAAGCTAATACCAAAGTCCAATTAGATCCCAGTTCGAATATGCAGTGCATTGGGCCTCCCGCTTAAGCAAAAATATTTTCAAACTGGAAGCAGTGCAGCAAAGAGCAACTAAACTGATTCCTTCCTTGCTTAATAAATTGTATAGGAACAGATTGCGAGAATTAAACTTGTTCTCTCTAAGCAAGATGCGTGTCCAAGGCAAATCAATAGAACGTTTTAAAATTCTTAAACGGGTCACCAACGTCGATATTGTAAATTTCCTTACAGTAGCGCCAAGACTACCAACGAGAGAAAATTTACTAAAACTTAAAGGTCACTGAATCAATTTGGACTGTACGAAAAGTTCATGTAACTCATTTCTGGCAAAACGTCTGGAACAGAGGGACAAATACAAGTGAATGAATAATGAGAATAACGAGAAAGAAAGTTACATAAAAAAATGTAGCATAGGATGTGTATTAGGAAGACGTGGACTACTATAGAATGCTTTTAAGTGCAAAGTGGAAGACGAGTCATGATGATATGGTGATGGTCACACAGCAGGATCATCTGCCAGATCTGTTGGTGATGCACGGGGCAAGGCGCAAGGACTGAGATACAAAATTACCTCCAAATATACTGAATTCCCGAAGTAATAATGGGGGATGAAAATATATAAATTGTGATCAAAGGCTGAAGGTGATCCAAGAAAGTGATAAGATCCGTCCTTTCATAGAAGGTAGCTGACGGGGCTGTAAGGTTATTATACTCCAGTAGGGACTATAGAGGTGTAGAGAGGACAGGAACCAGGGCTCCACTCACCACAGTGTACTGTGTCTGCCCCCAGGCGAAGAGAGGATACTGCAACATGGTCATCACGGATATGATCGTTCCCTGGATTCCGATCAAGCGGTTGAAGTGGTTTGCCGGAAACCTGGAAAGATATTGGCTGCATAGATACACTTGACTACCTTCACTTCGGACACACAGCCTGCTTGACGTAGAGGCACACAACTAAAGCTTGTGGAAGAAAGCTCTCTATGTGGGGTGGGTTGAGGGATGTGGCGAGTGAGAATGTTCATTGTCCTGTGCGCCCGGTGTTCCTGATGTAATTTATACAAACAGTAAAAACTCAGTGAAGCAAACGCGTGCCGCTATACAATTAGAATATATATATATATATATATATATATATATATATATATATATATATATATATATATATATATATATATACTGTGGAAAGTCACGCTGACCGCATGTGTGTTTATGTCCATGCATATATTGGGGAAAAGATGTAGCATTTTTATACAAGGTTTCTAGACGGGGCAACACGAGCGCAAAACTCTCTCCCTCGTAACACACAAATAACACGTCACTTACACGGGGACCAAGACAGTCTCTATACTTGGTCTGTTACATGTTTGATGAGGCTCAGCCCTGGTAAATGTAAGGCAATGAGGATGGGTCACAGGGGAAGAGAGAGAGAACCTCGACATGGATAACTTCTCGCAGGATAATAGCAACAGGAATCTGCTGTGTACGAGTGACTCCCTGTGGGTCAATATCGTCCCTGACCCGCCACTAGCTTCCTATCTCAGGAGAATGAATAAAGAGACCAAGTGTCACCTGGCAAATATCACAACTGAAGTTCATAGTGGAAGCTCATCACATCTTACGTAAGGTCAAAACTAGATATAGCTTCCCAAGTTTGGACTCGCCCCACCTGAAGAAGCACACTTGCTAAGAGAGAAGGTCCGGAGGAGGGTAACAAAGGCAGTTTCAGAATTGAGGAAGATGAGTTAGAAAGGAAGGCTTAGTGGTCTGAAGTTGGCCCACCATGGGAGAGAGAAGAGTAAAGGGTGACTTGATCATAACCTTTGAGATTCCAAACCAAACTGATTACGTAGACAATGAGCAGTTCTTCGATAGATGTAGGGATGGAATAAAACTAGACGCCACAACATGATAACAAGCTAGGAAGACATAAAGAGGTACTTTATTGACATGAGAGTGGTGAGTGACTGGAATAAACTGCATGTTGTAAAAGCGGTGAGGAGTATACATACCTAAAGTTTAAAAAGATGTGTGATGGCAGAGACAGTCCAAAGAGAGAGAGAAAGCCTCACGAGTATAAATGCAACTCCCTCCCTCCCCCGTACAACAAATGATAGTAATCCCACAAGGCCATTCCTACTGTTCCTCCTCCCCTCGGGGCTAGTCGATATGTGAGTTCCTAATCTTAATTTCGGGTGTGCACACAAGGCTACGAGACAATGGCGACCCCAAGTGTAGAATTGTATCCTCATACCGGAGCGAGGCTACGAGACAATGGCAACCCAAGTGTAGAATTCTATCCTCATACCAGAGCGAGGCTACAAGACAATGGCGACCCAAGTGTAGAATTCTATCCTCATAACAGAACGAGGCTACAAGACAATGGCAACCTAAATGCAGAGGTCTATACGAGACAATGGCAACCTAAGTGCAGAGGTCTATTCTCACAAAATTCAAACAATGATCGCACGATTAAGTTCATGCAGTATTCGGGCATGACATTGACTGTAAACACATGTACCGGACCATTGGCTCGCTCAACGCATACCAAATACACCCACATACACAGGCACAGGGTCTCATTTGCCCGCGCTGTATCAACTAACATTGAAAAACAATATTGTGTGTTGGTGGTTTACACATATTCGAGTCAGCGGGACCCAGTCCTATATATATAGGTAGAGGATGTGTGGATCAGGTGTTTGCTTTGAAGAATGTATGTGAGAAATACTTAGAAAAGCAAATGGATTTGTATGTAGCATTTATGGATCTGGAGAAGGCATATGATAAAGTTGATAGAGATGCTCTGTGGAAGGTATTAAGAATATATGGTGTGGGAGGCAAGTTGTTAGAAGCAGTGAAAAGTTTTTATCGAGGATGTAAGGCATGTGTACGTGTAGGAAGAGAGGAAAGTGATTGGTTCTCAGTGAATGTAGGTTTGCGGCAGGGGTGTGTGATGTCTCCATGGTTGTTTAATTTGTTTATGGATGGGGTTGTTAGGGAGGTGAATGCAAGAGTTTTGAAAAGAGGGGTAAGTATGAAGTCTGTTCTGGATGAGAGAGCTTGGGAAGTGAGTCAGTTGTTGTTCGCTGATGATACAGCGCTGGTGGCTGATTCATGTGAGAAACTACAGAAGCTGGTGACTGAGTTTGGTAAAGTGTGTGAAAGAAGAAAGTTAAGAGTAAATATGAATAAGAGCAAGGTTACTAGGTACAGTAGGGTTGAGGGTCAAGTCAATTGGGAGGTAAGTTTGAATGGAGAAAAACTGGAGGAAGTAAAGTGTTTTAGATATCTGTGAGTGGATCTGGCAGCGGATGGAACCATGGAAGCGGAAGTGAATCATAGGTTGGGGGAGGGGGCGAAAATCCTGGGAGCCTTGAAGAATGTGTGGAAGTCGAGAACATTATCTCGGAAAGCAAAAATGGGTATGTTTGAAGGAATAGTGGCTCCAACAATGTTGTATGGTTGCGAGGCGTGGGCTATGGATAGAGTTGTGCGCAGGAGGGTGGATGTGCTGGAAATGAGTCATGAAATGACTCATGGATGATGATCTTGGGAGAGTGGGAGCGGGAGACGCACGTCAGAGAAAAGCCTTTGTTAGTTGAACTGGAGTTACCAGTGACCTGCCGCAGGTCTAAGTTTTAGGGCCTTTGCTCTTCTTGATCCTTGTGAATGACTCGCCATAAAGACTTGGATCAATTCATACCTGAATATCCTTGTGTGGATGATGCCATGGTTCATTAGAAAATTAAGGAATGACGAGACCTGCATATAAACTTACAAACAGATTTGGACAAACTCCAGAGTGGGTCTGGTACATGGCTGATGAAGTACGACCCAAGCCAATGGAAAAATTATGAAGATGGGACACACTGAAAAAAAAAAAAAAAGCCCCGATCTGAATATAATCCACTGAAAGATGAGCCACTTGAACATGTGTAAAAGGGACTTGAACGACAAAGGCTCCAGCCTATCGCCAAAACCCACGTCAGGTGAACTGATAAGAAGATAAGTGTCCTTTGGTTGATATGAGAAATGCACTTAAAGAGATGGAGATAATGTTCAGCACAACACTGACAACTTACTTTAGCCCTCGATCAGAATACGCAGAAGTTTCGTCACCTCGCTTAAAGAACTATTAAGAGATTCTATACAGAAGGTCCAGAGTAGGAAGTACCACAGGAAAAGGTGAGTGAGTGGGAGAGGCTAGACGCTACAGAGTTGCCCATTGCAGGAAAGAGGTGCCTAAGGGAACGTGATCAAAACTATCAAGTTGCTACACAAAGTAGAGGACGATGACAATGAACCCTCCTCTGAAAGAAAAAAGGAGAGAGAGAGAGAGAGAGAGAGAGAGAGAGAGAGAGAGATAGCGACGACGACTTGAAGTTACAGCAAAAAATAAAGGAAAGAACTCGAAAGAAGGAACGTAAATACATTCTTTTACAGTATGAGGGCAAGGCAAGGGATACAAGAGATAAAGTGAGTAATTGTGTGTGCAAACAGTATAAGGGAGTTTAAAAGCTTGCATGACATTTAAAGAAACTTCAAGAGATGGAGCCCCACTAGTACGACTCGCTTATTATGCTTTGCAAATACCTACAAATTGATGATTACACACACACACACACACACACAGCCATCCCGAAGTGCTTACCTACCCCTCGGGGTTGTAGGAGAAGCTCTCAGGCTGGAGCGTGTTTATGTACTTGTATGAAGTGTGCAGGCTTAAGCTTAAGACACGGTACACACAGAGTTAAGCTTAAGGACACGGCACACACAGAGTTATGAGACAATGCAACACGGCCGTCTATAAACACTCCTACTGTAACACACAAATACTGTAATCACCATACAAACACAGTTCTGCACCATACCTGGTTCTAACAAATGGATTGGCCACAGCCAGACACGAAGGCCTGGAGATTATGAGACAGCAGAGTCCCACGTAAACAGCAACAGACGACTGGAAGAAGAGGGAGGTAATCTGTGTAATGACGACTAGGCTCACCGTCACCATGGGTATGATCATGGCCTGCACCATCGCCATCTTCACCATCACGCCAGCCTTACCTGCCACCAGAAGATGTTTTTTACTTATCGTAATACCTCGATTCCCTATTCTATTAACGCAATGATACATCGTCCACACAAACCCTCGTACTTCCTCGTGATTTTACTGTATACTTCGGCCTATCACTTGGACAGGAGGCAGTAAAGGGGATCCAGGGTGTTCAAATAGGTTCAGGGACTAGGTTACAATGACAGGCTCGCGAAGAGTTACTTTGAGGTTCCAGTATCTTGCAAAGGGACTTGAACCAGCTCCAGAGCTGCTGTGAATACTAAACTGATGAAGTTCAGTCCATGCCAATGTTAAAGGGATGAAGATGGGACACAGTGAAAGGCCAAGGCACCTTCTCTCTCTCTCTCTCTCTCTCTCTCTCTCTCTCTCTCTCTCTCTCTCTCTCTCTCTCTCTCTCTCTCTCTCTCTCTCTCTCTCTCTCCCCCTCTACCGTTAGAACCCCATTATTGATAAACCATTTGTCAAGCTGCCGCCACAGGCAACCACGGACGTACCTCTGCTCTCCTGTTCTGTATCTGTTTGGTCTTTCGTCCATCCTCTGTGGTGCAAGAAGTGTAAGAGACGGGGACCAGCGAGTGTATAATTAAGGTTGCTTTGCGAACCAATACCCTTTAAGTCATGACCTTCTCCATTTTCAGTAGAATTTGCTAACCTTTGGCAACTGTTTCGTGTGTAACAGAGATGCGTGTACCACGCTTCTGTAATTGTGAAATGACCTCCCAAAACATCGTCATACAAGTACATAAAGCTGGGATAGAAAAGGTTAATAAAAAGAACTTCTCACATAGTCACATTACAAAAAAATACAATTATGAGTTCATCATTTGAGTTCAGAACGGTATTCTCGAATACCACGTCTAAATGTTTGTATGGAAATCTTACTGACAAGTTCAGTGAGCGAGTTGTGGCTAGGATGTTTAGATCTAACTTGAAGACGTGTGTACCATGTTTGGAACTCAGATTGAGTTCTTTGTAGTAAGAGTCTTAGATGTCCTTTATGTAAAACAAATGTCTTCGCGAAAACAGTTCTCACGAACGTTACTTACCTCGCTTGAGTATGGAGAATATGTTGTCCACCATCAGGCCGGGCAGAGGGGAGACTAGCGCACATAGGATGTTGGCGAAGCCGAACAGCCGCGAATAGTAATCAGCTGCCGAGTCAGTGGTTGAGGATCAGAGACTGATTAAACATCCATTGATCATGAAGAATGTTGTCTGATACAACAGATAACTTGTGATGCATGAACTGATGCCCTCTACGTAGCTTGCCCCTCAGTCTTTATGTTCAAGTGTCAGGATAAGACTACTATACCACCAAAACATATTCATTTGTATGTATATCTGCATGAAAATGTGATTATATGTCCATGGATATCCCATACGTGTACGTGTGAAAATATGAGGGTTTGAATATGACTGTATGCATCGTTATATAACTGTGGCCTACGCATTATCTTTCTTTTCTTTGGAAATAAAGAATAATGCAACTTTATTTTGAGAAAGGCACGACAGATATACCCTATAAAATGAATCACATTTTGCAACATCAGTTGTGTGAAGCGGGACTTAGGATTTTCCACCAAAATAACCTAAAGATAGTGATCAAGGTTTTCATCACATTCTCCCTCACCCCCTGGCAGAAATATTCAACTAAATATAAATGAGCAGCGTTGGAGATTTAGAAATATGTAACAGAATGCGCATACCAGAAGTGAACCAAGAAAAGAAACCGTCATGTTTTTTTTTTTTTCACCATAATGACAACCAAGCTAATCCTTGATACCTTCTTCTTTCGTCTTTGCGAACTTGTTGATCCAGGAGTTGAAGTAGGTGGTGTAGAGAGTCACGCCGAACATATTGATGAAAAGCCAGTAACAGCTGAGGATGGAAGACACCGAGAATAAACTTTGGATGATGGGACCCCCTGTGCCTTCCTCCTCTTCTCGTTGCCATCCTCCTTGCCCTCTGGAGATTGAGAACGTACAGTTGAGGAACCGTTCCTTTCATACTGGATATACTGGTGGAAGTAAACCTTTTTTGGAACCTCCCACACCACAATTAATAACATCAACATGACATATAGTTTTGCAGTAGCACAGACTTTGCAAAGTGAACCATATGCTCCTACTTTTAATGTACGCCATACAACTGCTTGTTAAGTATACCATGTTCCTCCTAGATCTACCCGGAATGAAAAGCTTATGCTCAATGAAAGATGACAGGTAACCCTAATTACGAGAAGGCGAACACCACCTCCAGTGCCTTCATCAACCGGAATATACACTGGGGGAAAAAAGAAAATGATAGTAATGTGAATGCCGCATCAGCATGGCAAGGATATCAGAGACGTACCTGAGCCGGTAATGTAAGGGATGTGGTGCCGGGGTAGAAAGAACGTCGCCACTACGATAAGGGAGGCAGCGGCACCGAAGGTCCAGCAGCAGTGCTCCCAACCGAAGCCGCTCTCGTACACGTACTGTAGAATCAACCCAATTTCATCTATATCTCGTCAACATTAAGGACTGACATCTTCGAATTCTATTTAAACTCTGAGGGATTAACTACGTGTATTGATATATCTAAAGAAAAAAAAGGAAGAAAGTTTATTTTCGCGACTGAACTTGCGATCGCTGCAAGATACGTGCTTCTGATTCTACTTATTGCAGCAACTACTGTCTCGCTCCCTGAACTCCCTCCGGAGAGACTGACTGATCTTACACTAATAGACACACACACACACACACACACACACACACACCTGTTGAGCCACGAACAAGCCAGCAGAAGGGGTGAAGATGCCGCTGATGACGGCCATGGCTGTGCCGCGGTGCTCAGGGAAGAGGTTCCCGAACTGTAAGACGGAAATCCTGATGGTGTTGCCACCCACCGCAAGCAAGATGACAGCACCCCACAGGTAGTCTGGCGAGGCTGTGGACGAACAACACATTCTGAGGTCCTCATATTATATATATATATATATATATATATATATATATATATATATATATATATATATATATATATATATATATATATATATATCATACGAACCTCCAACAGCCAGAATCGAACACATGACCCCTACGTGGCAGGTAGCACTCCCGCCTGCCACGCAGGAGCCCCGGGTTCGATCCTGGTCGTTGGAGGTTCGTATGATATATATATATATATATATATATATATATATATATATATATATATATATATATATATATATATATATATATATATATATAATTGTGAACGTGTAAATTGTATATTTCCAATAATTACTTAAACAATACTAGCATTGTTTGGAAAGTGTAAATGATCTTTTTCATTTAATGTGATATATTTCTGCCTTTCAGTTTCTCGTCATTTTTTTTTTTTTTCCTGTTGTCGGTTTCTTTGGGGGAAGATACAATTGTCCCCTTGAAGTCAATTATACAATTTAGTATAGTTTCCCATATAACTAGTTCATTTTCTCTAACGTGTAGAGACTTTGATATATGTATTACAGCATAGTATCCAGTATGATTTATAGGTAATACATTTATCAATCTCTTTATTTAGGTTATTTGGAAATGCATTTGGTATCTCAGAGCCTGCAGAGGAGTAGATACATTTCTTACTTTGATATACATTACACAAGTCTCAGTGATCGAGTCTCCTTTCCGTATCCGCTATCTTTGTTGACATCCTTATTCCGTGCCCTCTTCATCTCCAGCCTTCTATCGGCTCCTTGGTGTATCAGATGTTAATCTGCCGCAGGAGGTATACTCAACCTAGTCTTTCTGTAATATCGCTTGTAAGTATGACCTTACTTGGTATCTGCGGTACATGTTTTTGGGCTGAAATGTACTGTTCCCAGAATTATCTGTTGATTTCTCCAGTGTTGGTTTTGTCCTCACCAATGTGACAATACATTTTTTTGTAATAGATATTATGTAAATATGTTTTATGCTGGCAGCCAAATCGTGTGTTTGTAAATATTCGGTATTTAGGTAATTTTCTTGCAGTTTCTACCGAGCCTGAATTATTTCCTTAAAGTGTTTGTAAGTAATGCTTTAGGCTGTAAGTACGGTAACCTAATGTTTGTTAAGTAATGCTTTTGACTTCGTACGGTAACCTAATCGATTTAAATTTTTCTGCCGGGCACATGTGTGGAGACAGGGTATTGGCATAATAGTGCCTTTTCGTGGTCACTTAGGCTCGACTGCGTTGTTAGACCATTGAGCTTACGTGGCTGCTCCAGGGGCTGGGGTCGTAACAAGCCGCTGAGGCTTGGATCCATGATATGCGTCTGAATGCTGCTTCCCATAGTTTCTTTGTGGCGACCAGACGGATGAGGATTGGCCATTATCTGTAATCCTCCTTCGGTTGGGAAGTGAAGTTGCGGAATCCACTTTCACCTCTTTCGTCTTTCACGTTTTCTGTGACTTTCCTGCCGCTAGCAAGCACCTGAGGAGCTCTGAATAATTACTTGATTCTTCATTTTCTGTTTTCGTTTTCATCTGAGATGGTCGTTGTTCAGGCATATTTTTACCCATAACGCGTTTTTCATATATATATATATATATATATATATATATATATATATATATATATATATATATATATATATATATATATGTGTGTGTGTGTGTGTGATTACTAATCAAGGAGAAAAATGAAACAGGATAAATCACAGGTGCAGTTTCGTGCGATTATTACATCGTGAGATATTGTAATACTGACCTCTGGAAGCCAAGAGACACTGGAACACTGACCTCCGGGAGCAAGAGCCATTGAAACACTGACCCGGGAACAAGAGCCATTGAAACACTGACCTCCGGAAACAAGAGACATTGAAACACTGACCTCCGGGAACAAGAGACATTGAAACACTGACCTCTGGGAGCAAGAGACAATGGAGTGCTGATCTCTTAGAGACAAAAGGTACTGGAACACTGCCCTCTGCAGGCGAAGAGACACTGGATCACTAACCTTCGGTGGTGAGAGACAGCAGGAGGAATCCGCCGGTGAGCATGGACCCCGCTACCAGGCGGGTGAAGGCAAGACCCAGGTGATGGAGGGAGTAGCCGATGAGGACCCCTGGAACGGCGTACACGACGCACACCACAGAGTACAGCTGCACGTACTTCTCGTCCTGAGCCATGCACCCTCTCACATACTGTACGCCACCGTCAAGAGAGATACAGTACAGCATTATTCACGGTGTCTTTGACCGGGGCTGCGAAAGACATTGGCCCCAGACCACTCGTGCTGGGTCGTACGGCCGGGTGTTTATACTTGAATGGGGAGGGGGGGGGAACCTATACGGCAACGTGACTGGCAATCTCTCACGAGGCTCGAGAACGTAACGTGCCATTGTAAGGTCTGCGACACAGCGCCGAATGCGGTTCGGGTATTTACGGAAAGACAATGACGCTTCGGTAACACCTCACAGGTCGAGTGGAAAGGAAGGTGAGCGCTCGTGTGTCACTGGGGGTTCATTGCATTTACCAGGGAGGGGAGGAAAGAGTGTTCGTCGACAGGTGATATTCGTAGATGCGGTACGTCTCCTTGACCATGCCTTGCTCAGGGAGACAGACCAGCTGCTGATGAGGCAAACAACTGTGAGAAGGAGAGAGTGTTTTGCGTTTCTGTCGCTCCATCTCTTAACCTTGTATATAAATGTAGCATGTATTTATGCACGCGCGCACACACACACACACACACACACACACACACACACACACACACACACACACATGCCTAAGAATGCAAGCTCCTTATTCAGAAAAAACTGGCTCAAAAGGTCGCAGTATAGCATTACAACCATAAGTCTTCCTGTGTATTCGCTGGTACGTTGCGTCCAGCCTCTCCTGCATTAATTGCACTGGAGAGTGACTTGCTACAGTGACACAGCTGGGATGTCTTCGTTCAGAGAGCCTCTCATTGGTTGAGTGATGCAAACCACTCCTGGCGATGGTTAACACTAGCGTTCAACTACCGTGACCTACAAAACCCAACTCCTCGCCTTCATACCCTAAGAAAATGTGTGATAATTGCCACCTCTATAGTCCAGCTGTTGAGGGTGACTTAGGACTCAGACAGTGGTAATATTGGCCCCTTCCACGACCTTTCCCTCTTTGATAGACCCGTCTCTTTTATCTATTCCTTATTTTTTGGCCTCGTTCTCGTAATTCTCTTCTGTTAACAGCCTCTCCTGATATCTTACTTCTCTCTTGATGCCCAGTCATCTTCTAATGATGTTCTCATGAGTCCCTTTTTCATATCCAAGTATAGTCTCCACTCACGATTCCGGGTCATACGTGGTGTCTGTGCTTATCCTAACAACAACATAACTTATTGGAAAGCCAAGCCTCGAGGACCATGAGTCCCCCCCCCTAAACTTTGGTATGTCATCCAACTCGCTCGCTCTTTGCTTCGTCTACTGCTCTCGTAGCTCAACAAATCTGACGTCTTGGCACGGCTGTCTATAAACTTCTGCTGTGAGGACGTCACATCCACTCGCAAGCTGAGATCCT